>NW_020799110.1:19351584-19469396 GCF_003259725.1 Athene cunicularia
TACATTCATATTTAAAAAAAAAAAAAAAAAAAGCCAGTGTGGCTAACAGAAGTTTCATTTCTTGATCCTTCTTGATGAGAGGTGGTAGATTATGTTATTTTAGAAGGACAGTATGGTGAATTCAGTATTTGCTACACAGCAACTCATTTTAGCCTATTTTTGAGTGTCTTTTATATTGAAGATACACATGTAGGGACTGAATTTTTCTATCTTTATATCACTACTAGCAAAGCACTAGTAGATTGCATGGCATACTGTAGCAGTGCATTAGTTTTGTCCAGCAATATATTTTTACATATTGCTGTATATTATAGATTCAAACCAAGGTCAATGAAGCTTGAGAGTGAATAGATTTAAGAGTGAAATAAATTAAGTTGGACAGAAGCTCGAGAAGAAATGTAGGAAAAGAGAATAAAAGTTGTTTAATAGCTTATGACCCCTACCAGAAAACTGAATGCTAGTGGCTCTGAAGGGAACGCATAGCTATTCCTTAACACGAGTGGAAATAACAACTGTTATTATTTTTCCTATGTAGATATTGGTAAGTTTGTTCAAAATGCTGGGAACAGATGAAAATGTTCAGCAGAGATAGCAGAGGGCAATTAAACACTGATTTGACTACCTTACATATTTTATAATTTTTTTGAAGTGTTTCAGCATCCTTATTTTGACCATATGAATCTGATACAACAGTGCACAAACATAAGCAAAGGCTTGTGGATTTCCTGTAACCAGATACCTCTTTTCTTGCGATAACTGGAGGTATGGCTAATACTTCTCACCCTATATGCAATAGTTCTGAATTTAAAAAGTATCACAGGAGATTTATTCATATTAACATAACCAGTTCTATGATCATCTTAAAGTACCTGGTATCTTTAATCGAAGAGATAGAGAAGTCTTTGAAGAAAGATTAGGGAATCTTTTACATTCACACTAATGCTAATGAAATTTGCTTTGTACTTCAGCTACAGGACAAAGCACTATTTGACATTTGACTGGTGATGTTGTTCCCCATACAAGTGTAGAGGGATTTGCATTCAAAACAGGTCTAAAAGTGGAATCTTTATTTGCCGTTGTTTACTATTAGTTCTGTTTATATCTCTGTGTGGATGATGTAGCTTATTTGTTATTTTATTGCTTTAACCTTTATTGCCTTGGTGTTGAGAAAATACAGTACCCAGTGCATTTAGCATCGAGTCTGAAAAACTGACTGTCAGAGACACAAAATAAATGAGGTTTAATAGTATTAGGAATGAAATTTCTTTGGACAGAAGATACTCAGTAGAGTAAATTTGATAAGGACCAGCTGGAAACTTGAACCTAAATTCATCTTTTGTCTTATTTGGGAGTAACACAAGTTCATCAAAGTCTCAGGAAGTGGTGGTGACCCTTATCTCCGTGGAAAGGACACCCTGGAAGGGCTCCTCGGTGCTGCTGAAGGCAGGAAGCTGGGCTAGAGCCTTCCCAAGGAAAGGAAAGATGGAGCTCAGCTCATTCTGCGTGAGTTACAGAAAGGACTCGATAGGCAAAGGAGCCTCTGAGAGAAATTGATATCTGCTGAAAGTTAAGCCAGCAGAGCTGATGGATCCAGCGTTAAATTTAACTTCTGGCAAGGACCAAGAGTCTTGGCAGCTGTGTTCACTATGTTACGTGAGCGGCACTTGGGACTTGGTATAGATAGCGTGGTGGTTTGAGAGAAAACAAAGTAATTCCAACTTGGTTAATGTTGCGGTGCTATATTGGTAGCCACTTGAAATGTCTGCATACCTTGGCAAAGGGTTTCTGTTGTCTTTTCTGTTTTCTAGTGCCAGACACAGATCCTTTTCACTGCTAAGTAGGAGTACAGTGAAATCTGTCTTAAGCAGTCACACAGCAGGCTGGTAACACACAGTTTAAAGGAGGTGATCTCCTCGAAGGCAAAGCCCAATGAAGATAATGATGTGATGTTTTTTTAATTCCTGAAGTTGCACCATGTTTTAACTGTGGAAGAGAGCACAAACTAGTCAGACCCATGCATTGTTTTGTAGTGGTCAGATCAGACATGCTGGACTCTGCTCTCCTGGCATGGAAATCTAGCATGTGGAACAGTCATGAAAATTCTGCAGAGGCTTGTTACTTTAGATCAAATATTACAAATGCTGAAAAATGCATGAAAGATTTCATAGAACTTAGAATTATTTTCTGGAAAGAAAAAGAAAAAAAAAATGGCACTCAGGTTAAAGTTGCAGATCTCAGAGTAATGTGTTGAAACAAGTTGTGAAAAAGATGCTTATCATCCAGTTTGTGAAAAATGTAGAATGAAAAAGCAGAAAAACTATCAATTTGTCTTACTTAACATCAGTGTGCATAACTAAAAATAAAAAAAAAACCCTAATGCGTGGCACATAGACTGTGTGCATAGGGGAATGCAAGGGGAACACAGCTTTGCTGCTACAGCAGGATGCATCCTCAGCTGAAACAAAGGAGAAGAAAAGGGTCTGTGTGCATGCACATGTGTGGGCACTGAGGGGGTTTGTTCAGTTTTAAAAGACCTTTGTGCCCTGCCAGCCTTCAGACAGCTGAGCACTGGGCAAGACTCCTACCTTAATTAAGAACAGTTTGATTGCCCATGTCACTGCTCCTGTTGCCTCTCTGCTTCTGAGGCACTGAGTGAGGAGCTTCTAACCTCTTGAGGTGCTGCTGTGATTGCCCCCGTGTGGGGTAGCGGGCTGGGGGAGCTGCTGTGATTGCCCCTGCGCGTGGCATCTGGAAACAGGCTCTGGCAGCTTTACTCTCACCTGAGGTGGGAGCAGGGTTGAAGCAAGCAGTGATTTTTCTTAGTTAGCAGGTGACAAACACTTCTAAAACCAGGTTTTTACAGGCCAAAAATGTATTCTTAATATTAGCATGTAAAATTCTCTATTTTTCCCTTTTCATAACTGTCTGCAGATTCAGGAATTTGCAGGGTGCTTCCTCTTACTGATGTTTCATGCTACTTTGAAAGGGGAATCGTTACCTTGGTCCAAAAGCAGAGACGATTCTGGGCCCCAGCAGAATGAACCTGTTGCTGTGTGCTCTGTGACTGACATCTGCTACTTAGGGGCTCAGTAGAAGGTGATTGTTCTGTGAGTGCCTGGTTTTTTAGCTTGCAGACATACGTGCGCGTGAAGTAAGCGTGCAGCTGTTTAGGCTTTCGAATCGTGCAGGGTGGTAAGGAGAAAGGACGTAAGGGGTTTTGAGACAAAGTTAGTTGCAAGCAGTTTTTTCTACCACTTCCTATTTTGATTTGCATTAGAGGCGGGGTCTGGGTGTATTTATGGTTTAATGAGACATTCTTGCCTTAATAGCAGAATATTATTCATAGGAAGAAATGAGTTATTGCTGGTTTTCTTCTTCTTTCTGTTCAGTTACTGTGGATACAGCATATAAGTTTTAGACATACTTCCCCCTTGAACTGTATACACGGCTTCCAGTTGTTATGCTGAAGCTGCTGAAGGAAAGAGGCTAAAGGAGCAGAGTTTTTAAAGAGAGATTTGTTTGCTGCTTGAATGCCTGTGGATACAATGAGCTTTCGCGGGAGATTCAGAAGGGAGCCCAGTGAACTGCGGAGGAAGAGAAGGACCATTAGGCGAGTGAATCAAGGAGAAATTCACAGATTAAGCTGTGTGAGTATGCACCTCTTCTTCCATCTCTTCTACCAAATTGCTAAGAAATTAGTTGACACTCTTCAGCCTACATGTAGGAGAGAGTAGGATTTATTCCTTGGTTTGTATGTAGGATTGACTCTCATCAATCTGTGTGGTGACATACTGAACATTGAAGAATGATTACTGAAGTCTGAGACTGAAGCACAGGGAGTTCTGGAGTTTACAGAACACAGGTGCACTAGGGAGACCGTTGTATAGCATCACATTGTCGATCAGACACGTACTGATAGCAGCACTGTGTGATAGCCTCTCTGGTGCCTGGTAACACATGCTTGGCAGTTCCCTGAAAATCCATAATGCTGCTTCTGGAGCAGAAAGTTATTCTGTGCTATTTCAGATCTCACAATCTGCTATGGGCGATTTCTGCCTCTTGTGTCCAGGAGGAGGAGAAAGCCACTGTCTTTCTGCAGTGCAGAGAGCAAATGGAGAAAGCTCCAGAGCCCTTGGTGGAAACCTGGAGTGAGGTTCTGCCCTGCGAGGTAGATGGCAGCTTTGCTAGTGATGGCTTTGGGCCATGACTGTGCATCCTGAAACTCTGGTGTGTGTCAGTGGGCAATTCACGTTAACTGCATTGTGCCTAAGTTTTCCTGACTGAAATTGGAACTGCAGACAGCTTTAGTTAAAATGCTTACAGCCTTCTGTTGAGAAGCCTTAGGCAAGCACTGCTTTTCAGTGTATTCTGTTAACATGAGAGATTACTTTTAACGTCAAACATGTAATGGCTTCCCCAAGAATGATTTGGAGACAGTGACCCTTTTCTTCGTGGCAAGAGGTGTTTGGTTTTATCTGTAGTTTTACTTATCCAATTACAAGCTGTGTTTGCATGTGTATGCTGGAGGCTCTTTTGAGACTATTCTGCATATCCAGTGTAATAAAGAATCAGTGGTAATACACTGAATAAGATTATTCTCATTAGCTTTTTTAAATAGGAAGGAAAATAACTTTGCAGTTGTAACACTTGGTCACAAATTGATTAAAATAGCCTGTGGTTAATCTAGTAGAGTGTTTGGGGTTTGCTCGTGACTAGCTGCCATTTCGAATAGATATTTTATATGGAAATGTACCTTTTTGACAAGGTTACTTTACAGTGTGCTTTCCGCTGCCCTGAGCTGTTGGCATACAGTCAAAGACACCAAGTTTAAGCTTCATGATCTTGCGTCCCAAGAATGAATGCTGATGGGGCTGCTGAAAGCTTCTCAACCTGGCAGTTCACAAGACTTTGGTGGGAGGTAGGCACTGCTGCTTGACTTCCCTCCTAACCAGGATTTCAGAGGGTGTTTTTGTCATTGTTGTACAAATCCTGACTATATGTGAATAGTGCTCACCAGAAGTGGTTGAAGCCTTACAGGAAAGTATGGCCTGGAATAAAACAAAATCTTATCAGTAACAATAAATCAGTAGCCTGCCTGCAGATGAAGAGGAATGTATTTGTTCATTTTTGCCTGTATCCGCAGATAACAGAAGGTGAGAGTATGCTCAATTTAGTGATGCCAAAGAACTTTTGAATTGTGACTTCCAAGCATCAATAAAATGTACCATACTCTGACCTAAAACTTAGAGCACTTGTAACCGTGTGCCTGTTGCCTTTAATTGGAAATAGGTAAAGCGCCTTTTTCATCAGAGGCTTGTGGTTCACACTGCATTTCCCGTGAAGTGGCTGGCTGCTGTAATGTCACACATAACTTGGGTTTTCAGCAGAATATATTCTGTAATCTGTTCTGTTTTCTGTTCTTTTCAGACATCATATAGCCTAAGATGGTGTCACTGTGTCATGTTATTCTTCAAGTGTGTTTCTTAATAGTTTGTTTAGCCCTTAGGAGATGCAGACACACTTGACTTTACATTTTTGGCTTGTGACCTGTGTTTTTCTACCCGATATTTCATAATTGGAGCATGTTAAATCTTTGGCCTATGGGCACTTTTTGCTGTCAATCAGGAGCCGATCTCTCCTTCATGCATCAGTCCTCTGCACCGCTCACGCTGCAGATTTCAAAGCGGCATTAGCTCCCACTGCAGCTTTAAAGGCTTTTGTATGTGGGGACCTTATTCAAAGAGTGCATTTCTTCATATACCACATTTATACCTGTATATTCTTTAGATAGACTTGTATTACTTGTATTATTTGCTGGAAACTCTTTTTCTTTTTCTTTTTCTTTTTTTTTTGTAAGACTAATTATGATCTGATTAGTTTTAATTGCTTGTATGTTGCTCAGTGTGGTTGACCAGATGTTGCTCTCATTTACATCCTGTGGGTGTAAATGACTTGATAGCTAGATAACTGATTGGGAGGGTAGTTGATGTCAAGGAAGTGATTATAATTTCAACGTCATTGTGACATCTGAGTTTATAATGGTCACATATAGATGGTACTAATTTTTGCAGGTAAAGTTTGTGGAAATACTTACAATTATTTACTCATATGTAGCATGAAGAATGTCTAAAACTCATTAAGAGATAAGTAACCATAATGTAGGTAGAAAAAGAGAGATATTCACGGAGTAAAATGAAGCAGAACAGCATGTATGATACTCTCTAGAAGCCAAATGGTATTTTTTAAAAGTTTATTTAGAGCTAATGCAAACAGTTGGCTTTGCTTCAGAGGCTTCTGAATTGGTCTTGACCCTTTCAGTAAAACTGCTTGCTCAGTCTACAGTCTAGGACTTCATCTAAATTTTAGCATTTAAGTGAAAATGGGCAGTGTAGTTTCCTTATGTGCTGTGTTGCAACTTCATTAGACTTAAAATAGTGATCAAAGTCTTTAACATCAGACTGTGATCTAATGAACAAACATTAGAAGCTTCCCTTTGGTCCTTAAGAAGTGTTTCCTACGTACTCCTAAGTACTTTTAGTAGACCAAAGTCTACTAAAAAGAAACCTTTATTTTCAAAGTAAATAAAAATGTTTTTAAAGACAATTCTGGGCTGTGCACAGTGTTATGTAAAATACACCCCTGTTTTAGCAGGTTTGTTCTGGGTGAGCTGGTGGACGAGCAACTGAGCTAGGGACACCTGGCATGTCCTTCCCCTGAACCTGTACACAGATGATGGTGGATAGATCACCCCATCTCCCTTATTCATCCAGTTTACACAGAAGGGGACTGGTTTGGCCTGATCTTGTTGCTATAACTAGTTTTATTATTGCCGTATAAATGCTGTAGGTGTCAGAGCTGAGTTTCTACCTTTGCTGTGAGGGTCATCTGAGTGCCACTTAAAGGCAAAAATTGGGAGTATCTTTTGTTTAATGTAGATTTTCCTTAGACTACAATAACTCTATGTATGTGAACTTATCTGTGTGTGTGTATACAGAGTCAGAAGTGCTATTTACATAAACTTTGTACTGGAGGCTTAAAAGCTTTGGTCAAATCCACTGTGCACAGGTTGCAGGATGGTTTTGGTAACATTCCTGTTTGTGACCATGCATCTGCCCATCCGAGCCCATGCTAGAAAAAGTGAACATAAAGCAAAAAATGTTTGCAGGATAGTTGAACTAGACTCACTCCAGCATCCTCTTTGTGGTGCCCAGGGCAGGACAATTCACTTTTCCTTCCCTGGGGTGAAATAATCACTACTGAGGCCAGTGGCTGGATGGAGTGCTCCAGCTCTGAATGGGCAGGTCCTTTCCATTCCCCACAGCTCCCACCCCTCCTTCCCAGTCCCCTTCCAGTGCATCCTACCTGCCTGTTCAGATGCCTGTATGAAGATAAGTGATTCACATCTTTGGCTTTTGCTTACTTGCTTCATGAATAGATTCAGCATGGTAGCTTTAAAGAAAACCTTTTGTTCTATAACTGCATTGGGGTTTTTCTGACTAAGGTCAGGTAAGGGGAGTGAGGTGGCTGAGTGTTGCCATGTTAGAGGTCTATGTAAATTAAATTTCAGAAAAAGTAATAATGCTTAGGATACTACAAGACTGTCTTGCTTTTCCCCTGAAGTGACCTACAGGTAAATATTCAGTCTAGGCTTCAGAAGGACTCACTATTTAGAAGCTGTAATTTTTGACATTTCGAAATGCCAATACATGAAACTTAGTTTTAAAACTTAGCAGTTCCTCTAGAGGTCTTGTTGTCAGTGGCATGATAATGCTGATTTTAGTAATTTCATGATTAAATTAAATTTATCTCCTTCCTAAATAGGGTTTCCTGCTACTGCATAAAGAGGACAAGTAAGTTGTTTTCTTGTTACTGTGAATATTTTGCAGACCATGTAGATAGTTTTATCTAATGTGTAAAATGGCAAGTGCTAGCCATTGAAGATGCACATGTGTACACGCCCATGCATATACCTTCCAGACTCAGAAAGCACCTCAGAGAGGCTACAATGCTAGATGTATAATCATGATCGGGAAACAGAATTCAGGAAACTCAGTCAGGTGTAGCATGAAGCAACCCCTCTCTCCCACCAGCATGGATGGATGCTTTGCTGAAGCATCAGCCCTGTGTGGCTTGCACATTTTAACCATGAGTGTGAAAGTTTTATGAAGCCTAGTGCTTTAAAAATTCATAGTGAAAGCAACAGTAAGTTCTAACTTGAGAAATAAAAGGTAATAGAAAGAATAGGTCACTCCCAGCTGCCTGAGAACAGGCCTTTGTGGTTTGAGTATTATTAACCTTGGTTGCTCATCGGTCAGCTTGCTGGAGAAGTTACGTGTCTGGGTGCCACTGAAGTCTCTGGTGGCTGCAGCTGGCTTACCAGTTAAAATGACAATGATCTGAGTTAGCTCATCCAGATAAGAGGTGTCTCCATTTTTCAAATATTTAATACACTGAATTCTCTTACGGTAACTGTTAAAGCTGGAAAATACACAAAGTGCACCTTTATAGATTTAGATCCAGAAAACAAAGGTAACTTCCAATGTAAGCAATTAAGATTCATCACACCCCAGATGTATTTGTACAGTCTCACTTAGTCAAGCAAATTCCTTATTGGTGTCAATCAGAATTTTCTTTAAACAAAGAAGCTTTAATGAAAGAAGATGATTTTTCACTTTCATTATTCCTAGCAGTATCTTCCATAGGTTTCCCTGCTTTTGCACTGCTTAAGCTGCTGATAGGCACTATAGCATTTTGGAAACTAATTTCTGAATCACCAGGAATTTGGAGGTTTGAATCTTTTTGTAATTCTTTGCAATTTTCTCTGTACCAGAGTCTTGTGGGAACTGGCAATCCCCTTAATGAAATTTATTGGCATGTCGGCTTCACTGCTGACACTAAAGAGTGTAGCAGTTGTGCTGTGCAGCCCTGAAAGACTGGCTGGATTCTTTCCAAGTGCAGTTCTCCAGGGTTTACTGAAAGACGTGACAAATTAAACATTTTGGACCTGACAAATGAATGTGTTTTCACATGGGTGGAATGGAGGGAGTGTCACAGAAAATTTTCTTTGTACCACTAATTTTAATAAATTTGTTGACTGTGGATCACATACTGAGCCCAGTGTAGCCTTTGTAATGTGGTCAGAGGGTTTGTTGACTGTAAATAGATGCATACCAGGCCAAGCAATTGTAAAAATGATGAGATATAAAAGGAGAGACCATCTGCCTGCTGATTCTGGCTGTGCTTCCCTGTCCTTTCCTTGAGTATCTTTTGCAGACCCTGTATTTCTTCCCCTGTGCTTGAAATGGAAAACTTATTTTCCTTGAAGAAAATCCCTAAGATGATGTGGGGTGTGTTGGGAGCAGAGAGAGGGCAGGCCTGTGGGATGAGAGCATCTGGAGTTGATGAGATCTGTTACTCCCAGCTCAGCTGCTTGCAGGTGTGGGAGACACCATAATCCTTGTGTGACTGTTCTGTCTCTGCTCACTGGGTATAAGTGCTGCCATGGGTCTTGCTGCCAGGAGCATGTTGGGTCATCTGGCTGCTCACCTGTGATCTCAGCTGGTGTGGGAAGAAGGTGCACCCAGTGCAAATACCCTTTCCCATGGAAATCACCCCAGGCATCAAACTGCTGTACTGCCTAATGGTGAATAGAGACATATGTTGGTCCTACAAAAAAGTAAAAATATTTGTGACTCTGTAAAATTGAATGATTTTCTAGTCTCAGCTTCAGCTCCTAGAATATTCAGGCAGCTGTGGCTAGCACACCTCAGAGCTGCTGGGCCATCTGTATCACCAGCATGTCTGAAGCCAGGGTTAAATTCAGCCTTTATGCTACACCTCCTCCAAAAGTCATGGAGTCCCATGGAGACTGTTCTTTAGCTTTAGTTTGGATGGGCTTGCAAAGAAATATTCAATTTAAATTGGTCCACCCTGATGGAATAAAATTAGCTACATATATTAACAAAAAAAAAAAAAAAAATCTGAAGTCATGTATTATGCCAGAGACAATATATAACTGGGGAAAGGAAGAATAAGAAGTGTGAGAAGCACTTCACATTGATGTCATCCCAGCAAGTAATTTAATTTGCTGTTGTGAGTTTTAGTTGGATTGGGCTTAGTTAATAATATATTTGAGAACTCTATAAAAAAATGAAGGAATGTGATGCTGTTATTTCATTAAGTAGCCCTTTCTCTTGTAAGTCTGCCCATTTCCATACTTCACATGTATGAATGAATTGTAATTCTAGACAAGCTATAGCCTGGATGAAATATAAAATCAGAGTCCTGGCCATTACACTTTTTATGAACATGCAGTGGATCTTTGTCATGAAGGTATTTTAGTCCATGTACCTGAAGTCCATCAGCTTAAATTCTTTCTGTGTATCTGTTTCTCTAATTTTCTTCTTCTTGGTATGGGGAAGAGAAGAAATTCATTAAACATCTGCATTAAATTCAATAATTTTAGATACTCAGTATTTGGTGTCTGGGAATAATACATCATTATAGCATTAGAAAATCATAGCATTCAGTCTAGTTTATTTTTAGAATGGGGAAGTGCTTGGGATGACTATCCAGAGACTATTGGTCTCAGTTACATCATTTCCTCCTTTAGTGAGTGTTCACAGAAATATGGCTTCAGGAGGATGTTATATAAGTCATTGTGTCCTATAATTATGAAGAGAATATGGGTACTAGTATCAATGCACGATATCTGTGCAGCTGGAGGCAAGCCAGGTACCATATCTGTTTCTGTAAAATCATTTATGTGGATATTTTTGGTCATTATGACTGGGAAAAATAATATTTTTGTACATAGACCAGAAGATGATGGTGATCAAGCCAAACATCACTGGTGGAATCTGGGCTGTTTCACCCATGTAAAATTAAGTAGTGATTATTTGTCTGTAGTGTTGGCTCCGGTACTCATTAAAGATCTCTTCACTGTTCAAAAAGAGTTTGGAAAAGCTGGCTCAACATCATCAGAAGTACGCTCCACAACACAGGGTATGAAGTAAATGTTACTGCTGTGGCTGTTGTAACAGGTGAGGAGTCAGAGAGCGCCTCTTTACTACATGTATTCACAACCTTTTCAGTACAACTAAATGTAATTCATTACTCACTTGAGATAGAGACTATAAAAAGCATTATAAAAATCCAAGCCAGCATAATTTGATCTTGGCACAGATTACTGGGTTGGTCTGTTTCCAAACAGAGCAGACAAGTTAAATTGAGAAGAGGCAGCACTATGGTTATTAAATTAGCTTTAAATCAACCCCACTCATTTACAAATCTCTGCTATCACTCACAGGGAGAGATTCACTAATCTCCACATTGCTGCTTCTGTCTGCCTGTGATGAGAAAGCTGAGCAGTCATTCCACGCCTTCTAGAGATAAACTGCTAACTAAACCAGCTGCCACTTCCTATCTCAAATGCAACATTAAGCATTGCAGTGCTCAGTTTTGCCAAATCCAAAGTACAGGCTCTACAAAGGATGTAGTCAGTGTCCACACTGCATAGTTGTAAGGTTTGTAAGAACATGCAAAATTGATAGAGAGGCATCATGGTTATTCTAGTGTCATGCTTGATGTTGGCAGGGGATGGACTAGATTATCTCTGCAGTCGGTGTATTGACAGGGATGATCTATTACTTGCATCTCTGATTTATGGAAGTTGGCATAATACAGTGTTGCCTTTTATGCAGGATTTTGCTGTAATGCCATAGAAGGAAGAATGGCATTTGTCATTGCAACAGTAGACAAACATCACCATAAATATGGAAGTGCTTCACTGAAAAGCTTTGCAGTAATTTTGATAGACACATCTACTTACATTTAGTTACATTTCAGATGTGTAAACTTTCTCATAAGACTTGTCTGTTAATATGTGGTAAAATGTTTCCATCAGATCACACTTCGCAGCACTGACATCAAGAGAATTAGTGCTGTGGGAACAGTGATTTTCATATACTTGAAGTGTTTCTCTGCTTCGGGGTTTTCTCAAGTTGCATTCTTGTCTCACATAAGTGACCTTGCAGCTGTCAAGGAGAAGTTTTCCCCTGGAGTGTTTTAGGCAGCTATCGGGAGTGGCTTTCTGAGTGCTTCCAGTTTCTGAAGAGAAGAGAGGTGAGTGTGACATAGCTTACCCTGCTTCCACCTGCACCTGAACATCTGTGTGACATCAATTCTGAAGGAGGTGTAGCTATGCTACACTTCACAGGGATTTCCAGGGGGAAGAAGGAATACCTCTTCATTCTGCCAGCCCCAGCAAAAAGGGGAGTTTCCATTGACCTAGAGAACCTGGAAATGCTGCACATTTTTACAGGATTCCCCCATATTTCAGGAGAAGTCCCAAGATTTGTGGGATTCCCCAGCTCTTAGTCTGTAACTTCAATAGGAAGGTGGCTACTTATGTCACTTGCTTATTTTATGGGTTTTTTAAGAGATGTTGAAAGTAACAGTCATGACATTTCCAGGGAACATCTGACTAATGTTGTGTTGATGCATCTCTGGTTGTGAAGAGTGGGCATTTATGGTTTCAATGGCATGTCTGACTTATTAAAAGTTGAGATTGTTGCAAACCCATTAACCTAACAGTATCTGCTCTAGAAAGGGAGGTTTCTCAGTGCAGTCAATGTCTTTCTGCAGAAAATGTACATGTTTTAGTGAAACCATTGCACAGGAAAAATGCCTGCATGATACACTTGTACCTCTTAAATGTCAGTGCCTGTATTTTTTTCACTTTGAGTTTTCTTGTAAATGGTTGCTCTCAGTCTTCCTACTGAAGATAACAGTTACGCTACCACAAGTTTGCTTTCTGCTAAATTTGGACTGAGCAGACGTTTTTTTGTTCAGACCTGCACATCATTCCCAAAATGAGTGTTACAGCAGAGATGGTACATTCAGTGTGCACTGGAGTTTTCATGTTTTAACTCCTTGAAACTTATATCTATATAGGAATATTTAATAAATAGATACAATGGTTGATTTAATGAAGGAGAGACTAAAACTTATGGCTAAACGATACTGCAGTGACTCAATACAACTTGAAAGGAAACAAGAGTGAGCGGCACATGGTGAGACGGTTGGATGGCCCCGTTATGTATCTGTGGGGAACTGCTGTCGGGAAATGGCAGACAAACTCGCTAAAGAATACGGCTGCTACTCAACCTGAACATTTCTTGAGCAGGACTGTGTTAACTGGTACTGGCCAGAGCCAAATGCCAGCTTGGGACAGTCTAAGGTAACGTGGCTGAGGTAATACGAAGTCTCATGTGTCCTAGTAGGATGCTTTGTCTTCCCTGAACATCACACACAGGTATACAGTCCTGTTACAGAATCTAAATTAAACTTTAAAACTGTTTCTTCCTATTTGGGCCCTGTGTGTTTTACAGATACTTTCCTCTAGATAAGGTGTTTTTTTCTGTTAAACAATTCCAAGTTTTATTTCTAATTCTATCTCTCCTTAACAACTCTAAGGCAAGACATACAGCTGTCCTTGTACATTTCTAGATTCACCTAGGAAGGAATCTAGAACAGTATCTGTGTGTCAGAATCCCTTTTTATTTTACCCAGATCTTTTAGTGTTTTTTCTGGGAGTGGGTAGTTAAAGATACACTGTATTTAGGTAGGTCAAGTATTGCTTCTCTTTCCTCCCTCTCCCTGGTATCCCACAGCAATGTTTATGAATCAGTTTCTTTGGGAAAGAGCTTTCAAAAACGTTCTATTTCTTAACATAATGTGTTGATCTTGTCTATCTTTTACAAGTCTTTACTGTCTCAGCATCAGTAGTTAGTGCTTTTGGCCTGTGAATGCTCAATACTAATGATTTTTAGAAGTTTATTAACTCTTAAGCTGGCAATTAGGACTAAGAGACTTAATAGACTGAGAAGACTTAATAAGACTGAACTGTTGAAGGAACAGCTCCAGCTTTTTAAATTGCATCTGCATCCTTGGGTGTTTTCAAGACTCATCTGGACAAGTTCCCAAGCAGCCTGACCCAACTTGCCCTGCTCTGAGCAGGGGGTTGGAGGAGATGGTCCTGAGTTATTCTGGGATTCTATCACAAGCTGTTCAGCAATTGAATAACTTTCTAGGAACATGTGTATCCTAGTGTTTTAATCCATCTTGTGTGGCTGTGTTACTGACACTTAAATTAAACTTTTCAGAGATGCATTTGATACCAAAGGGAGTCTTGAACTTAATATAGAAGGGTAACAGTGTTCGCAAGGGCTGGGGAGAAATCCTGAGATGAGTGTAATTACTGAAGAAACAGGAACTCTCCAGAAAAGTCAAAAGGAGGAGAGACTGGTATATATGGACCATTATATGTATAATGGACCATATGTGAGTGGTGTGTATATATATATATATATATATATATAAATATAATAGAGAACCATGAGATTGTCCATGGGAGAAGTTTGTTTCATGGAGATGTGAAAGCTTTCTTTTCCAATACACCATGTTTTGATTTAAGAAAGAGGGAAGAAGGGAAACTTTATATTATTCTCAATAGCGCAGAGCAAAAACAGTGGGTAAAACACAACTTAATGTCCACCATTGCATCAGACTGAAAAAGTGTTTTGCAGAAGTGTTTCTGCATTTGCTTTCCACTAGTGTCCTCTTTCTTTCTCATCACCTGCTTTTCTATCCCTTCTAGCAGTTCTCTTGCCCTTTCTCATTTACTGATGCTTAAGTCTTTGAATTAAGCAAATGTTGACACTTTTAATATATGATTCTTCATTTGTTTAATGTATTCTAAGACATCAGAAGGGCTTCTCTTTTTCTATTTTTGGGTTGTATTTCAAGACAATGTGACTTTACTCTTGTTTTGCTGTTCCTTAGATGGTTTCTTATTTTACTGCTGTTTTGGGCAATAGTGGTACTATTATGATGATGGTAATCCTATTTCTGACAAGAGAAATCATGGGGGTCGGTGCCAGATAGTTTATTTCAGGAGAATAACCTTGGATTATTACCAGGTAAAACAATGTGGTGGCACTCACAAGCTACCAGCAGTTCAAAGAGGTGGGACTATGTAAAACAGTGAAGAAATTAGTAAGTTATTTATTCTAAAACATATTAGCTTAAAATCATATCTCTGTTCAGTTCAAATTGTGTTCATCTGTCTGTTTGC
This sequence comes from Athene cunicularia, assembly GCF_003259725.1. Classification (NCBI taxonomy): domain Eukaryota; kingdom Metazoa; phylum Chordata; class Aves; order Strigiformes; family Strigidae; genus Athene; species Athene cunicularia. The sequence continues at coordinate 19,366,721 of NW_020799110.1, forward strand.
CTACCTGTATTTACATAGAAAGAGAGACTGTTCCTGAGAATGACAGGTAAATTAATGTGGTGGTTTTGATCTCTAATGAGCTGACAGATTGCTCTTGAGGTATTAGATGGAGAGTGACTGTTACAACTGTCTCCATTTCCTCACCTCCTCTATTCTTGCATGAGATCAGCTGCAACAAGTTGGGAAGAAGAGGGAGGAAGCAGGTCAGAAGAAGTTATTCATACTTTGGACTAAAAAAGGAAAAATGCAGCAGATCTCAGTTTATGAAGGTGGAGGAAGGTAAATTTGAGTGTAGAGAGATGAGTTGATTTTTTTTTTCTTTCTTTCTGCAGCAGGAAAAACCCAAACTCTTGGAGCCTTTGGATTATGAAGCTGTTATCACAGAGATTGAAAAAAATATTGGGGATAACCAGTTTAAGGATCTGATATTATTCCCTGATGATGACTTTTCAGTAAGTACAAGGCAAATGTGTCTTATTCTTTCTCTTAGATTTGTCTGTTCATTTATTTAATCTTCATTGCTAGAGGAAGAGCCAGAAATTGCTCAGAGGCTCTCCAAGATTTTCCTAATTCATGTGTGTAATGTCTTACTTCTCTACCACCAAATTCACTCTTTTTCTCTGACATTTGTATATGAGTGAATTTACTGTTCAGGACTAGATAAAGCTTGAAGCCTTGATTGTTCCCAAATATATTTCAGGAACTCAGAAAACATGTTATTCCATAAAGTATACTTGTCTGTTTGCTCAGCACAGTGGTAGTTTGGCCAATGCTGGAATCTCTCCCTACTGTTATAATCTAATTTAATCTCACCTGCAAATTATATCCAGTCTTTCTGATCCTATTCTGTTTAATGTATTTAGCCACTAGAATCAGACAGCCCATGATTTCCAGCCTTCTGCTCAAAGTCAGACTTTTTAGATGGTGGCTGTGACATATTTCCTAGCTGTGCTGTTGCTGACATTAGATTACAGGACAAAGATAAATCCAAATGGACTTGATTTTTGTTTGGTTTGGGGGTTGTCTTAAATTCTTCTCCAGTGGGGTTTGCAATCTGGCATCCTGAGTGATGAGTGGTGCAGGGTCCCCAGTGCTGAGGCAGACTCTTATGGTGGGATGCTGACAGACAGTAGATACTGGAGCCCACAGCCATGGAACTGCCTGACCTCGTTCCATGTTCCCCGTTGCTTGTCCTGGCAAGCTGCAAAGAAATTGAGAACCTGCAAGTCGAGGGCAGCCCTCACCAAGGCAGCAGTGGGGCAGCTCAGGAGGGCAGGGGCTGCCTGCCGGGCGGTGGGGCGGCATGCTGCCAGACAAGTAAGCGGGCAGATTGCCTGCATCTTATACCAACTTCTTCAAAATCAACCTATCTCTGTAAAAGATTTAGATTTTGATGAATAGGCATTTTCTAATGGCAATACATTTCAATTTGTGACCAGTTTTAACTGCTGTGCGAGGGCCCTTCCCATCAGCTCATGGCACTGCTACTGTCCTGTGGGACTGGCTTAATCTAATCGACTTTGTTTTACTAAATGGCTCTGTTTCCTTGGTGGCATTAACTGAGTTAATGTGCTCATGGGATTGAGAGAAAATGAAACAGAATAGATTTTTTCATCATCGTTAATTCCTTTATCCATTTTGCACATTTGTGAATTTATGAAATTGAAATTTAGCATTATGAAGCTGACTAGACATACTGTGTGTTGTCAGAAGGCCCTTGAGCCCCTTGATTTAGAGTAACTGAGCTCAAGTCAGTGGAGCAAATCCTCTCAGTGAAAGAAGAATAATGTCCTACTGCTCAAGACCTATGCCTGTCAAACCATATTTTCATATCCTTATTTTCATTTCATTTTGAGCAGTTGGTGCCTGGCTTTTAGTAGCTATTTCTATTTTGTTTCCTCTGTGTTATGCTTTGCAACTATTCTCCATAATCTTTTAAAGAAAAAAAGAAAAAAAAATATTAAGACAGATGATAGAGGTACGGTGGCCTGTACTCACAGAAGATCAGAGGCAGTGATAGGTAGGGTCCATATCCTTGCAATAAACCTGGCTCTTTTCTTTGTGTTCTGTTGAAGTCAGCTGCAGTAACAAGAGCCTATGCCACCAGACAGGACTGCAGAGCTTTCATAGCAGGCAGGTTTTGCAGCTGCAGAATATCTATTTATAGCCCTCCTCATTCCTGCTGAAATATCACCTGTGCACAAAAGTCTGGGTCAGCCATTTGTGTAGAAAGAGATCCAGGACTGACTGAATTAGGAGGTGCTTAGGCTGGCTCTGAGTGTTATTTAATGGGATAATGCCCCAGGAAATGATGGACATTACTGTTTAACTCCTAATGATTACAGTTGCATCAGACTTTGTGGCTCAGTGCTGATGCAGCCCCAGTTTGGGCCTGTGTGTTAGCACATCCTATGGGCAGAAGTCTCTTCAGAGTGAAACCCCACTAAAAGTATTATCTGAGGTAGTGACATAAGAGAAAATTCTGTTTTTAATAATGATTTCCCATTTCTGGATCTGTAGTATTCACCACATGCATCAGATATGGGTTAATTATCATCGTAGCTGCTCTAATGTTTGGTCTTTTGCTTCTTCTCAGAGTTGCTTTCTCTCTTTGAATGCAATTCAAAGAGAATGCAGTTATTCTCACAAGGCTTTTGTTGTTCATTTCCAACATCTTATGAGAAGTATGTGGAACAGCAAAGAATTCTTGGTATCAGTCTGAACCTGATAGTATGTATTCCTCCATTTCTCTGGTTTTACTCCAGCTGGGGAAAAGATGCTTTAGTTTTTGTAACTGTGCTTAATAATCCTTTAAAACAACAACAAAAAATTGTTCACATCAGTTCCACTTCTTGTTTTGCTAGCAATGCATTGCTCGCTAACTCTCCTCCTTCCTGCCTAAAGTCCAGTTTCCTTTGAGAAAAAGCACGTTAGCTCAGCTTCATTTTTCACTTGCTCCTGGATCCCATGAACAAATTACCCTTCTGTTGCTGTGCTGTGAAATAATGGCCAGTGGAAAATTCTGCAGCAATACAGCAACTGTGTGGAGGAAGGATCTGCAGTGTTTCACAGGAGCTCCTTGTCACATGAGTATGAGCTTTCACTCATGAGCTTCTTGATGGCAGTACGTGGGAGTCAATGGGCTTCCTGTTGCGCTCATAAAAATGCGTGCTTGGTGGTGATGCTGGTAGGTTTGCATCCTCACCATTGGGTTCCATTCACCACCTGTTCCCCAGACCTGGCCACACTCTTCCTTGACAACTGGAACCACTGCTGTCTGGCATTCCTATTTCTCACTTTTCTCCTATGTGTTTACCAGAAAGGAGGCCGAGAAAGAAGTGTGGCAACTTCCTTCAGATTGGCCTCCCTCTCACCTTTAACCTTTCCTATCTTAGTCTTGCATGAATTTGTTGTCATACATTTGTATTTCTGCTCCTAAGTGCCTTCATGTAGTCAAGCAAAATGGTTACTGTATCCTTTCAGAAGTATTTTTTAATCCTTTCTTCATGTCACCATCATTAGGAAATCCACTGAACCCCTAACAATCTCTTTTCAAATCTCTCCAGGATTGGAAGTCTTGCATAGAGTCATTGGTGCTCTCCCTCAGTGGCAACAGCCTCAGCACTCCTTTGCTGATACCTTTGCTTGTGTGGAGGTTTAGTAACCAAATATATATAAACAATGTGTTGATAAATATAAGTTAATTGTCATTAAAGGGTAGCTGAAAGTATTTAATAGGTACTGCAATTTGATATGGTATAAAAGCATGTTAATACTCCCTGGGTCATGAAAATTTTTTCCTCCTTCTCTCCCCATGTACTATTTTTTAAATCTGTTTGAAAATTGGAAGTCAGAATTGTATAAATGTGGCTGAATGTCTGATTTGAACCTGCAATAGAAATAATAATTCATTGCCTAAATTTAGGACAGGTGTAAGATGGCAAAGCTTAACTGTGTAATGCAAAACCTATTGAAGTGCAGCCTGATGTGCTCCGTGCTCTTCTCGGCTTTTGAAAGCCCACCCAAGTGCCCTCCAAGTATCAGGGAGGCCTTAGAAGAGGGGCTGAGTAATGCAGTGCCAATATTCTCCGTCACTGCAGGTATGACTGTCTCCAGGCTTCTCTTTTTGCTCTGAACAGGGAAGAGCCAAAATCTCCCTATCTTTCAGATTGTGAAACCTCTGCTAGATGTATATTGTGCAGGGACAAAAGTTGTTTGTTTGGATACAACTGGAAGTTCACAACAGGACCAGATGAGTATTTAAGGGGAGAAGACAAGAGTAGGCAATGACATTACCTCTTCACATGAAACAGAGCGCATGTGCCACAAGGGCATCTCTAAGCACAAGACTTAAGACCCTCCTTGGAAGCCTGTAAACCTGACTGTTATTTCTAAGATCAGAAGAGTTACAGTGGTGAGATCATGGGTTATTTTCAATAGCACGTGGCTTATCTCCCACTTTCCCATGTGATAGACATCTGTTCATCCTTAGAGGACCAGAAATTGATTCCATTATTCTCATGACTAATGGGGATATGGGTATCCTTGACGTGCAAATTCATGGCTGGGAAGAGCAGGAAAGCAGGAGATGTCTAAACTTCAAGGGATGCACTCCAGCTATTTAAATAGAGAGAGCTAATGCAGTCAGCAAAGCAAATGCTGTGTGGGCAAAGCCTAGCCTCTCACACTGAATGTGATTCGGTGTGTGATAGGGCAAAATCTGTCCTTTAAATGTGCTCTGTTGCTTTCCTTTTGCTTTGCCTCCATGCACGTACCTCCTCAGTGAGGTCTGTGCTGGCACAGCAGCCTGTCAGGAGCCCCGCATAGTGACAGCATTTGCAGTATTTGTACAGCAAAATTGCATCTTATCATGCTTTTTAATTTGGTGGACTAACTCATTACAGTTTTTGGTAATGTTAAGTAAATTTGTTTACTTGGATAAATAGTGGGGCTGAGCAGCTTTTCTTTAGAGAGATTGAATCTAAGCATTAACATACAGGAACATTTCTGCCCATGTGTGGTTAGCTCTCTTAGAAGGGCTGCTGTTTCAGGAAGTAAATACAATTATTTTTGATGCATCTGTCTGAAGATTTAACCACTGGTAACATGCTTTCAGACTAAAAGCTATTAAAATAGATTTAGAGTGAAAATGTTTGAAATGGTTAATGGGGTTTGAACTCTATTTTCAAATACTAAACTCACCATGTCAATGGGAAGTAGACACTGTCTGAAAACATGATTGCTTGTTGTTTATAAGGAGCAATATTGTAGCTTTCACTGTAGAAATTGGATGTAGCGAGAGAAGGTGCTAAATTAAATTGCACCTTATAACTTAGCAAACACCTGGGGCCAATAGTTTCTGCAAATGAGACTCTGGATAAATGCCAAAAATTGTTGGGTATAGGATATTTATATAAAATAGATTAAAAAATAATTCAGAAGAATTATTAAATTTAATGTTTTAGGCTGATACCTGCATTATTTATCACAGTTTGCATGCACAAATGAGAAGATAGTTGGTCTCTGATTTGAACAGACAATTGCTATGATTGCCTAAACATTAGAAAATTAGGCTGCATTCAAAGCACATTTATAAATGCTGAATTCTGTAAATAAAACCCTTTATTTTTTTGATGACCCTTTCAGAAGCGCCTTAGTCTGTTGTTGAAATTTATTTGTTTTCTGAAGTAAAAAGGGTTTGGTGAATACATGCTATGCCTGATCAGCCTTTAAGAGCACTTAACTGTGGAAGTAATCAGCTATGAACAGGAAGTGTGTTTGTGGCAAGGCTTTTGCAGCGAAGTGGTTGACATAACTAATTCTCAGAAGGGAAGTGCTTTGTAGATTTTTAAAACAAGTTTAAATATAACAATACAGAAGATTTTCCATGTCCCAATTCTATGTCAATAAACCTGTGATATTCTTTGTCAGAGTCTGAAAACATGACAAGTTCAATGTTGCCCGATTTCTCTGTTTTGCACGGCTGCGTTTCTTTCTTTCAAGTGGTCTTGAGAAGGAAAGCAGAGGAGCGTACCACACGTGAAACACCGGCCTTGAGTTTTGTCTTGTTCAGCTACAGGGTTTTTAACAAACTGTGTAAGGAAGAGGAGGCACAATGACCCCATTAAGGCAAATGCTAGCTGTCTTGGTCAGTGTGTTGGTATCATTTGACAAGAAGCATTCTGTTAGGTAAAAAATTTGAATTACTCTGTCTTAATTTAAAAAACCAACCCTGAAGACTATCTTCTGTGTAATACATGGGGCAGATAAGTTGTTAAGGGCAAGCAGAAGAGGTTGTTGGGCTCTGCAGCTCGGTCACCATCCCGACAGGGTCAGTGCAAGGTACAGAGTGCATCACATGTCTCTTCTCCCGTGGCCTCCCACTCTGCCATAGTCTGGAAACAGCAGCTGATCTTCAGCAGTGGTGACAACGTGGAAGGACGGGGTGCATGCTGTGTGGCTGCTGCTGCTGGCAGTGGGGCCCCAGCCCTGGGAAGAACTCCGTATGATGGACCTCAGGGCAGCCATGGGTTTTCAACTGGGCTCAGGGATCTCAGGACCACTCAAAAAAGGGGACTTAAGATGTCATGTATGTGTGAAGTAAAAGTAATCAAGTGCCTTCCAGAGACTGTGGGTACTGCTGGGAGGTCCCTAAGCAACCAGAATTCAGACATCTTCACTATTGGTAAATGTGGCCTGAAAATTCATACTTCTCTATCTGCTGTCTCTTTTACTCGTAGACTGAATGACTATATAAATCTCCACTGCTTGCAGGCTTTGGTAATACAGCTGCATGGAGCCCACATTTAGGAAACTGTGCTTAGTTTGTTGGAACAACAGGGGGTTTTTCACTCTGCGGTGTCTGAGAGGCACCACTGTTTTTTGTGGAAGCCAAAGTGTTTTAGTTACATTGTATCTTGAGCTATCCAGATGAAACAGAAAAAGTTTAGGGAATCCGATGACCTTGGCGTCTGCCTGAGTGACATGTGCCTTTTCTTTCATAATTATTCATATGGGAAGTGATGGGGGGAATCAGTGTGGTCGGTGTAAGCTATAAGGAAAAATCATGTCGATAATATCCAGGCAATTGTTGCGTAGAGTCTGGGTGCTTCAATTTGTAGAGAAAAAACATCACTTTTTAGTCTGAGATTGGGGGTTGGGAGGAGATCCTCCAGGGATGCCGTAGATAGTGCAGGCTGCTTCATGGTATTAGTAAGTAGTTCTTCATGCTAAACCAGTTGTATGCCATAGGCCTACCTCCAGAAATTATGTACCTTTCTGTATGGAGAAAATGAGTTTGGAAGGTAAGATTCATCTTGTTTCAGTCCTTTGTTGCCTTGAGTGGTGAAGTTACTCCATTGTAACTCAGAGCATAATCCGGTCTGCTGGGGTTTGGTTTTGTTTGTTTTCCCCTCTTATGGCAGAGAAAATGAGTGGGCCAGATCTATGGATTTAATTCAAAATACCCCAAAACTTCCTCTCATGCGACTTTTACAACTTGACTGCTTTGTCTGACCTCAGCATGGAGGCACTGGGTCACACAGAGGAGCACTGCTGGTGGCCTTGGCCTCTTGCTGGCCTGGTGGGAACTAAGGGAAGCTTGGCTCCTTGCGGAGACCTTCTGGAGATCCACTTCTCTGTGTGGTTTCCTGCTGTGGGGCCTGACAAGCCAGCTCAGCCAGGAGCTGCTTTCAGAAAAATTGCTTAATTTGTGTAGTATTTGTTGAATCTTGAAAGAAGGTTGTAGGAAGTGTCAGGAGTCTCGTCTCAATCCTTCGTTACTGTCTGCACCCATGGATGGAAAAGCTCCACTGAGAAGCTGTTGCCTGGTTCCACTTGCTTTCCAACCATCGAGCTGTCTTGTGGCAGTTCTTTTGCAACTTACTGGGAGGACTCTCTGCTCCTCTCTTCTTCCAAAAGAGTCAAAGCTTTTAGTTCTGTTTTCGCATTCCTTACTGAAAAGGCATGCAAAAGGGAAGTGGAGGAAGCAAGTAACGCTCTTGGCTTTGGTGTATATTTCTGGGAGAGGATGTAAGGAAGACTTGACCTTTTTTTTTTTTTTTTTTTTAATCAGAAACCTCAGAAACTGAAGCAAGTTTGCTTGGAACAACTTTGTTCAGAGAAATCTATGTGAACACTGCTCTTGCTTGTAATTAATGTTTTAGCTGATAGTATTGAATAGCATGTGTGGGCAGGACCTGGGTTGTAGTTGTCAGTATGCATTTGTATTGGCTGCATGACAAATTGAAAAATGCAAGCCATAATAATAAGATTCTTAACCTCTTCATGAGACAAAACTGCTGTTCTGTCGCTCTGACTAATTTGCTTTTTTTTTTGTTTATTGTCAGACAGACACAATTTCACTGGAAATCAGGACGCTGTATCCTTCTGTACCTGAAGATGCAGAACAAAAAGCAGAAAATTTATTTGTTAAAGAGGTAAATATCTACTGTGTGTATACTTTAATTTTAAATAAAACCAAGGGTTTGGGGGAGGCTTGCTATGATAATAAACAACATCTTTTTTCTTTCAGTATTGTTGAAGTGATTTGAATTGGGTTTGAATTGTGGAGGCCAGAAGGAGAGGGAGGATTAACAGCATATCTGCGGGTGCCTCTTCTGAGATGTTTGTATGTAGGAAAATTGCAAATGCACTGAATCAGACTCTCATTCTGCTGTTTTTCAGCGGCATTCACTGTCACTACTAGTCCTCTGATACTGATGTTGTTATTTGTACATGAGTGCTAATCATTGGTGATCTGAACGTGCTTTGCGCTTTGAAAATACTGGTATCTTTCCAAAAAAAGATAACTGCCTGACACTGGTTTAGACTGTTAGAGTTGTTTTAAGGTATATATCTTATTAGAGGTGTATATGACAGCTATCTGAGAAGTAGTTGCACTGTAAAGGATGTGTAGGGGTTTATATTTATTGTCAGTAGTTAGTCTGTTTTACCTTCATAGTAGAAAGTCAAGCAAAGTTCTTCTATGACAGTTAGAGCCCCACCAGCAGTGATTAAGTGTTCTACCTTTAAAAACCACTATACTTGTATTGTTTCCATACCTGATCTCAGATTGTAGGAGAAGATTGCTCTTCCTGTTACCTCAGAGATGTTTCAGGTTGTCACTGGTTTTATCGCTTTGAAGGATATTGAACCGTGCAACCAGCACCTCCAAAGGACTTTAGATGGCTCCCTGAAGTTTCCCCATCTTTCACTAGAGATGTAAAGTATAGATCATCATTTGCATTAACAAAACAGATTTATGAAACCAAATTTTTAGCCATCTTCTATAAGGGGTTTAATTCGAAGCACTTACAGTTAGCCCATAATATGTGTTCTCTACCGTTTTTTTTTCACAGATTGGGATTTTTCAGACCTGGCTTCCTGGTTTGAACAAGTATAGGCTATTTGATATGACTACAAGTGCAAGCTAATTTGTGGAGGAAGAGTCAACTGCAGGAGAACACAGAGATTAGAAAAAATAAAATCCCAAGATTAGGCAGAAATGTAGCTGTTGAGTTGTATGCAACATGTTATTTTACAGGCTGGTCCTATTTCTCTCCAGCAGGTCTAGAAAGAACAGTAACAACTTACTTCCAGCTCAAATTGCCTGAACTTTGCCATCTTTCTTAATCTGACAGTAGGGCTAAGAGATAACATAGCTTCTGGAATTATCTACTTTCCCAGAAGCCTCACTGCCTTTTCAGCACTTTGGGGTCTGCTTTTTATTTTAAGGTTCCACAAGTTGCAAGGCCAGCACTGTGCTCGTGGCTTTACAGAGAAAGTGGTGGGTCTAAAAATGGAACATAGAACACAGTGTCTGGGAATCATTACAACAGAGTACTCCAAGGGGATGCTAATGACAACCTGGTAAAATACATATTGAGCACATCTATTAGCTTTCTCTGTAATAACAGTGAGCTAAGGGATGAGGAGAGAAGAGCAAAGCAGTGGGGAAAGAAAAGTACTACTGAACTGAGCCTGTGCATGGAATAGTAGCAGAATAAGACCATCTTTTAAAGTAGAAATGCATATGTTCCACTTTGCCACAAAGCCAAAAGCTAAATATAAAATAAATTAAGCTCCAGAAAGAGGATAGTTTCTAGGCCAAAATTAAGTAAACCTGAGCATGGGGTGCTGTGAAGATCTGTGATTGTAGTCCACTGCAGCAATTGCACAAATCTGTACTGTCCCAGCAGCAGTCTGTTGTGTTCCAAGTTAGTGTTCAGCACTGCTGGATAGATGTACAGGAGTGGAGTTTGTGACCTTCAATTCCTTTTTTTGAGCCCTGAAAAAGCCAACACTTTACTCAATGAAGGAGTCTTCTTTTTCTTCAAATATATTATGACATCATGAACAGTGAAGGCATCCATCATGTGCATACTTCACTATCTGTTGGTCAGCTGGACTTGTTACAATCCGAGATCAAATGTCTAATTCCTGATCGGACTGTTGGGGAAGCTATACAGAGTAAATCTACAGTTTCATCTCGCTGAAGTTTCATTTTTGTGTTCTCTATAAGTGGTTACAGCTGTGACTGTGTTCTCTGTGTTCTCTGTGACCATTAGCGTATATTACACTATCTTAGTAGCTTATCAAGTTCTGAACAAATGCATGGAGCAACTCGGTTAACTACAAATGAAGGGGCTGCTGTTGAAGGTAAAACTAATTTTCTTCACATGGCACAGAGTGAGGACATGGTACTGAAACTATTTAAAGAGCTCAGATCCATGGTCTTTTGTCTCATCCTTGTGGACATTTGATGATTCAGATTGTCTTGTCTATAAAGTACTGTTAGGTCATTTAAAAGGGTTGTCAGAGGTCTGTGATAATGCCTGCAACCCTTGTTTGTCTCTTTCTGGGCATTTGTTTCCTACTGGTGGCAGTAGGAAGGCTTTAGTTCCACCTCTAGCTCTTTCATTGCTAGAGTCCTTCAAGGGCCAGGGTTTTTTTCCCCAGCCTTTAGCAAAATCCATACCTATGGCAGCTTGGGGATTTGATCAGATTCCCTTTGCTCAAGTGATGGTAAACAGTACTTACAGGCATGCCAGGATGACTTGGTTGCCTGTGGAATATCAATATCGGTTTATGGATGCAAAAGGGCTGAGAAGCCAGATGAAGAAAAGTGAGGCTGATGTTGCTGAAGCTTTCAGGATGGATAGTAATTGATATTGTCCACCCTGTATGGAAGGTTTATGCCTCTAGTTGTCTAATTGAGTTCTCTTAATGCTGCTTTTACTAACCAAAAACTTGCACTGTTGGTGATATTCAGATATTATGGTAATGGATGAGGCAGAAGAATTTACTTTAAATAAGATGCCTAACCTTATCCCTTCTGCTGAAACTGTAAAATGAAAATTAAAATAAATAAAATTAAGGTGACTTGAATGAATAAATAAATAGTCCTTTGATAACTAAATATTTTCTGTAGGATGCAAAGAGCATAAATACTTTACATTTTATAATGTATTAATATCGGAGTCATTTTATTAATGTATAACTAATTATTAGGTATATTCTAAAGCTAATACTTTGTGAATTGATCATTCCTATACCTGTAGTTGTCTTGGGATATTTTCCTTGTGGATTTTTCCACCTTAGCTTATCTTAGGCAGGAGGAGCCTGAGTAACTAAATTAGGTTGCAAGAAAAGAGAAGTTTCCAGAAACTTTTGAAGCCAGAGTAGAATTCTCTCCAGTGTTTCTTTTTTCTAGGTATTCCTGACTACCTTGAATTCTGTAGTGCACCAAGCTGTTTCCTCCCAAATAGTGAATTTTCTCATTCCTCATGGTCTGCTGTATGTATTCATACCAGTCAGCATTGTGGTCTGTAATTTTGGCAAATAGAAACATTCATTACACAATAAACAAAAAAAATCCTTCCTTTTAGGCAGTGAAAATATTCCCAATATCACCTTTCCAACTCTCTGTTCCTGAACATGCAGATCAAATGGCAATCCTTGGGATTTTTCCCATGTTTTGCTCAGAAATCTAAGGGGATAGTGCAATTTTCAATTCAAAGTTATATTTATTTTGAGGAATTTAAGATATATAATCGCAACATATTTAATCCCATATTGGTTTGCATCAAGTCAGTATTTTCAGAAAGTGTGCATGCATATACACACACGCATACTATTTGTGTATGTGTGTCTGTATGAATGAAATTTTGGGTATATATGAAAAAAATCCAGAAAGTAGATAAATATTAGGTGTCAACTGTCCTTTCTTAAATGAGTTTAAGTCAGATGATCCCCCTAAAAATGATTGGTGCTACTTGAGTATGTTTTGGGAGGCATGTTTGCAGAGAGGCGGACCCTGTGGATGAGGAAGGGTGTGCTGGGAGCTGCGCTGGGAGCTGTGCAGGGGCTGGAGGAGGATGGAGCAGTATGCTGCAGAAGCTTCCCTAGGTTATGCAGTGACATTGTGGAAGGAAAGAAATCCAGAGGGGCCTTTGTGAGGGTCTCATCTCTCCCTCCTAGGCAGACCATGTACCTCCTGACCCATCCTTTTTGCTTCAGGAGCTTGATGGTGGTGGCTGCTGTGGGAAGGGCTCCTTTGGTGACTTGCTGGGCCTTGGATCAGCTTGCACACACCATCACTGGTGGTCTCATCTATATTCTAACAAAGGTGATGGAGTTCACGTTGCATTCTTAAAATCCTATTGCTAGCGTGGTTCTGCCGTGCTCTTACTGGTCACTGAGGTAGATAGCCCATCTGCATGACAGTAGGCAGATTTGGAGCTTGTTACTATTATTTAAAGGTCAGCTAGCATAGATTCAAGTCAGGCTTGCCTCCTTCAGAAGTCTCCTGGCACTATTGAGCTGTCTGAGCACACTTGTAGCCTTAAAATTCACTGTAGAGCCAGTTGCTTCTTTCAAGTCACAGACATCTAGGCAGCTGTCATCTTAGCAACCTGTTGGAAAAAGCCTGGGAGCAGAGGCCGGTTATTAATGGCATGTGTGACCTGATTGTGTCCTGTATGCAACATCTGGAATCTGCCAGCGCCTCAAGTAAGGGAGTCTGAGGTAAACCAAGAACAGAGTATGTTAACGGCACTCTGCACATGCACATTACTTCAACATGTCTAGTGACTCTCTTTGATGTCAAATTGTGGTGTTATACAGAAATTGCTCTTAAGGATGAGGACAGTGAAGAAACAAGTTTGCTGGGGAGAGCTGTTGAGACTGAGCTTTCCTGAACCCCAGTGTTGGCTACTTTTTATTTGCTAGTGTAATTGTAGTTCTCACACTTCATCCTTAGAGCAGTAGGGACCATGCTGGCTGAAAAGCACTACATCAAAATGAAATAACAGCGTAAGAATATTGAAATTTCATTTGATGCATGATGTAGTTAATTTTGTCTGCTATAGTACAGTATTCATGTGGATGCTTCTTATGTAGAAAATCGTGTGCAGATTTTCTAGATACAAAAGTTGGAGTTGTCACCTATAGTAAGTTTTTAGAGCCCTCATCAGTCAGAGGGATTTTTTTTTCATATTTTGCAGGTTGTGTATACACCTGTAAGTAATTATTAAACATGAGTTTTATTAATCATAATGTTAAGAGTCGTAGCTTTCTATATAACTACTGGAAGTGGCTGTATGTCCATACGATTGATTTCTGAGGCTTTTTTATTTACAGGCTAATATGCATTGCTCTTACATATTTCAAAGTCCAATTAAAATGGGAACTGTTGATAAATGTCACAAAGTTTTATTATTGCTCATTACAGTGTAGATTTCCCCAGCTTCAAAATCTAAGTGCTTTCAGAGCACTTTAAGGAACTGTGTTGTCAGGACAATGCCATACATTGTTAAAGGACAGTGGGTCTTTTGATAGCACGAGGTAAACACTTTTTAAAAATACTTTTAAAAAAATTAAAATAATAGTGTGTTTTTAATGTTTTGGTTTGTTACACTGCTTTGTCACTGGATTTTACTATATGTGTAAACTGTGTTAATTTGGAAACAGCTTTGAGAGCCCCTGAATGAAGGTTGCTGGCAGCTAGTCATGATGGTGCCGTGCTTGTTGCTGGTGTGAGGGAACAGGGGCAGGCCTGGTGTGGAGGGCTGAATTTCAGGCCGAGGTGATGACACCGCCTTCCACCTTCCCAAATCCTTGCACGCTGCCTTTGGTGGCTGTAGAGGAGGTGACAGGAGGGAGGAGCGGTTGGGCAGGCTTTATGAGCAGTGCCATGCGTGTCCCCAGCCCTGGGGCAGAGCACGGACCATCTCTGCAGCTTCCCCTTTAAGCACTGTAGCCATGTCCAGCTCTGGAAGGTCTTTGCTTTCTGTGTCCAAGCTCTTGCATGGGCTTGCCTTTCCTTGGTCAACATCTCCTGTGCTCCACCTTAGAAATAGCTGCTCTGTAAGGGTGAGTGAGATGGCAGAATTGCTCCATGTGTGCGGTTTTTCTGCAAGAAGCCCATTTGTTCCATGGATTATTTTTACCATATGTGCACCTGTATTTCTGAAGACCATATACCTAGCACTATCTTAGAGAGAATATAAGCAGGGGAATTGCTTTCAAATGTTTCAAGGTGTTTTGCTTCCTTTGTGTTTCACTTCCCATTCTCTTTTTTCTTTTTTTTTTTTCTCCAAAGGGTTCGTTTGCATTCTAGGGTAAATCTTTTTTAAGTACCTCTTTCACTGTGGTAGCCATTATGCTGTCATCGCCAGAACCAGAGCTAAGAAGTTACAGGTGGAAAAAGCTTTCAGGATTGTCTGCCTCTAAGGAAAAATTAGGCCAGCTGGGCAAAAAGAAAAAAGAAAATTAATGACCTGAATTTGATACGGCCCTTGGGAATGGGCTGTGCAGCCTGCTTGATCAACAGTGCAGTAGGAAAGTTCATGCAAACATGTGCCAACCCTCCCACGTCCCAGAGCTTCCATTTCTCCATCTGTATTTTTCCTCCCACACAGTCCACTTGAGCTCAGCAACCCCTGCACTGGTGCCCCTTCACTCTTTGCCAGGAACAGTAGGATCCAGCTCTTGCCTCTTGATGAAATCTCTTTCTCTAGAAAGGTTTTTCTTGTTCCTCAAATCAGGTTCACAGATATTTTTCTTCATTGCTAAAATTCATTTTCCAATAATAATTTCAAAATTTAATAAAAATGATTAAAAGTCAGTACAGTCAACTGAAGTATTTGATTTTTAGCTGGGATATTCTGAAGAGAAAATGCTGTAACTTTTTTAAAATTTAAACTAGATCTAGTTTACAATGGATAGCCACAGCAAGCTAGGTCAGGAACAGTATTAGCTGTTGCACTGAATTGGCTTGCCTTTTCTGAATTTATTGAATGATACATGAATGTGCTGCTTGTCCCCTTTGATTTTTATTTTGATTAGTTTTTTCTTTGAGGAGGACAATAAACCTTTATAGATACAAGCTAAAATACTGTGGTGTGCTCTCTGTTATTCACAACTGGTTTTTTTGAACACATCAGCCTATAATGTTTGCAATAAAAGCCTGTGTTGAGAATTCTCTGTGGGCATTAATTGCATCTGTTAAGTAGAATACTTAGTAATGAAAGTACCACTGGGAAAAAGCGGTCCTTTCTGTAGAAGGTTCAGTTGGTTTACATTTGCCATTTAGAAAGCAAGTGAAGTGTGAATTAAAGGTCTGTGCTCATCCTCAAAACATTCAGGGAATGAGCTTTTTGTTGGCTCATGTAGAACAGAGTATATGTTGCTCTTATAAAGTATTCTTATAGCAAGGTGTCTATCAAATAGTTTTAACTAAGACTTAGATTACACAAATGCAAGAGTAACCAAATTGTTTTATGAAGATTCACAAAACAGAAAGGTTGAATTTTGGTTGTGGGTTGTTTTGTTATTTTTTTTCTATATATATTCAAAGGCAAATTGCAAACAGTATTGGGAGTGGTGTAGGAACATGGTTGTCAGGGGTGGGCTTTGAACCTGACCCTTCAAGGTGTGTAGTCAGCTATAATGCTATAGTACTACATTCATTCTCAGAGAATATGGGATTGTTTTATCTTGTCTAATGGTCGCACTTTATACTGCATCCTAGACAATAATGAAGGTGTATGTCAGACCAGAAGGTAGATGCTAGATCCACATGGAACGTGTTTACTGCAGAGCGCTTTTGCTTGTGCTGAACTGCTCAGTTTAGTGTCAGGGTAGGAGAGAACTGCCTATAAATGTCCCTTCACTTCCTTGCTGCCTTTTCTGTACTCTGAAATAAAGCTGTCACAGAAGACACACAAGATGACTTCCTAAATTAATTTGTGGGTACATACTCTGCATTTTTTTACACAAGATTTAAAAGGATTTGTTAAGACAGTGCCGAGTAATTTAGAAAGCACCACCTGCAAGTTTTCAGCCCATCTCAGTTTTTGCTCCAGCAGCCCGATAATCCCCTCTGTGCTTCTGAGGCAGAGACCAGTGCAAGCAGTCACTCCCGTGGGAGCTTGGGCAGAGGCTGACAGGGCAGAGAGGGAATGCTCCTGGTTGGTGGAGTACTAATTTACCCTGTCCCTTTGTTGCCTTTTCTTCCACTTTCTACGCATAGCTTTTGGTATTTACATATCTGTGATCTATCCTTTATTCCGTTCTCTTTGTCTCCTGGAGTCTCATCCTTCCCGTGACTTTCTGTGAGACTGTCTTTTCTGTTCTCACTTCAGATTCCTTTCAGTGCTGCTGCTTCTGTCTCTACTGTAGCTCTCCACCATTTTCCTTCCTGGCATGCCTCCTTTTCCCTGTGGTCTTGGGCAGCAACTTCTACTGTGAGGTTTTAGGCTTGATCCCTCTCTTTCTTCCTGTTCATCTCACGTGAGCTGGTGCAAATGTTCAGGTGGAGCGTGGGGACACTCCTAGTTTAGACTAATTTGTCTACTTTGTAGATGAGAATCAGTAAAGCATGTTAAATTGTTATCAGCCCCCTTCTCCATCTTGTATGATTCAGTGCATTTGATTTAGAAGGGAAATTGTGCTTCAAAATGCAGAAACGTATGACTGATATTCATTTAAGAACTGTGTATCCAGCTATAAAATAGAAGAATATGTTTTCTAGCACAAAGGGGGCGCTCACATCTCTCTTGGTTCTCCAGCCTTCTTGAGTCTAAACAGTTTTAGTAATTCTACTGTTGTTGTTTGTATTTTTTCTCTTTAGGCTTGTAAATACTACAGTTCCCAGTGGCATGTTGTGAACTACAAATATGAACAGTATTCAGAAGACTTTCGACACTTACCACAGTAAGTTCTAGCATAAGTTCTTCTTTTTTCATTTTGTTTCTATTAGGTTTATATAATTTTGCTGAGCTTTGTCCATATTTGCATATTCCTTTATCTTACATGCTCTGGTTCTTTTACTGTATTTATAGTGCCTTGCATTTTTAAAAAGGGGAAGAAAAGGTCCTTTAGCAAAAGTTCAAGACTTTGCAGAATTCACTAGTATCAACAAACTCAGTGCTGATTCAAATCCTAAGAAGTTTATTTGTGTATTCAAAGCGCAGTTGATACAGGAAAGTTGGCTTTCCATTTTCCTTAATAATGCATAAATGTCATTCACCTTTAACTTGGATTAATTCTTTTTTTAGTTACCCTGTGTAACAGAGGAGTAGGATTTCACTTAGTGCTTTATAGCTGCACCATACAGAAGAACTGGGTGCAATGTACTGGTGCAGCAGTGGTGATACAAGGCTGCAAAAATGTGCAGGTGTCTGAGTAAGTGGGCATCCCTTCTGTGCTTGGAGGCAGTAAAAATCAGTGTAAAGGTGCTGCGAGGAGAAAAACAAGTTCCTTGACTTGAGTGGAAAGAAATTACGAACTCGGTGCTCACTCCTTCAGGTGTGAGTTTCTACCCATACTCCTGTTTCTGGCAGGTTTGTATCCTGTGCCCTAAGGACTGTTCTAGGGAGTAGTTCATTAAATCACTGAATGGCCAAACTGTGTTACCACCTGCTTTCCTGGAATTCAAGGCATTGAAATCATGATACTGGATGAAGTAGATTGCTATGTGCACCTAACACAGAAATGGGTGTTCCAGGCTTGGATGGGATGGAAACTAGTAGTAACTAAATGTAGTGTTGCAAAAATCAGTAAACTGATTCTTATGGTCCCTTTAGATGCTGTGTTCAAAGGGTTTTGTCCTGCAAGCCTTCCCTCAGATCTGCAATCTCTCTTCTATGTTGGTATTTTTGTGAACAATGAATATGGTAGTACAAAAAACCGTTAGGAGTAGTTTTGCTAATCGGAGATTAGAAACATACCTTTTCTTAAGTACCCAGTGTACTCATTGTTTTGGAAAATTGATGCGTTTAGTGCTCAAGAAAAATGTTGGCAGCACAGCAGTTTTCCATTTAACCTAAAGCATCTTCAGTCTTATGAAATATGCATTTGACAGACGTGGTTGTATTACTCTGCACAAAAGTAACACATCCTCTTCTGTGAAGGTTATTTTAATACGGTGCTTAGTATGATTTGCTTTCATGAGTACATACTCCAGGAATGTTGTGGTGTCTCACATAGTACTTTTTCCCCCCCCTTGCATAGAGGATTATAACAAAACGAGATCTTGTTTTGTCTTGTATCACAACATAGCACTCAGGAGGGGTTTGGATGCAGCACTGGTTGATGTTTCAGAAGCAAAGTTATAGCAGGATTATTTTTTTTCTGAAAGTTGCTATGGCCTTTGAGCTTAACGTACCTTAAAGAGAGCTGGTTTGGAGTCCACCTCATTTCATACCATTTCCAGCCTCTTCAACAGCAACGGACCTTGATTTGCACATGCATGTTACAAAGTTCTGTGTTTTATACTAAATCTTCTAATTAAAAATAAAGTAGCTTGATACATCCTGTTCATAGTATTGTATCTAAGAGTTGATAGCTCTGAGTACTCCATCTTATGGGGTTTTGTTTCATTTGTACAAAACTGCTGTAGCACTATCAGAAATCTGAGCATATTGTTGTATCTGTTCCTTTATAGGAGATCATTGCATTGTGGAAGGTTGGATGTTAAGTGTTTAGCTTTGCATCATGAGAAAGGAACATGACTTACAACACCAGATCTAACTGTGGCTAAAGTAATTCTGTTCACTAAGTGTGTGCTGAACCTTTCTGTGGGTTTTCCCATTTAGAAACAGAAACTGGAACTCAACAGCCTTCAGCAGTGCTGACGGACTTCCTAGTTTTTTGTATCTGAGGCCATGCTGTGCTGTTTCACAGAGTCATACAACGTGTCAAGTAATGGCTCTATGGTGTAGCAGATTTCATCAGATATCAAAATTATTCTTTCTAAATACTGACCCTTTCTGATTGGGAAGCAGCTGCAATGTGATGCTGACCATGTGAGTCAGGCAGTGAGGACTCAACGTGTCCATGGTGCAATTCTACTGAAGTAGTGCTATAGCACAATAGAAGAGCTCAATGACATGTGCACAGCAACATGACCAAAATGTTTAGCAATTGCTTTAGTTTTTCTCTGAGTGTGTTCCTCCTTTGGGGCTTTTCTCAGGTCTTTCTACCCCTTAAATTCCTCTCTGTGAGCTCTCACTACCTCTTTTTACACTGTTTTTTTTTATGCTTTGTGCTGCTGTGTTCTTGCTTCTTGAGCAAGTGGAAGGGTAGAGGAAGAACAGGGGTTGCTTAGAGTGTGCTGTGGTGACAGCATCTGGAAATAGAAAGTCATTAGCAAAGTTTTTGCTGTCATTTATAGAAAACCTGGAATATTTGGTAGATATTTCAGGTCTGGTCCCTTGGAATTCATCTTCATATGGGTCTGAAGAGGCAGTAGTCAGAGAAAAAGAGGGTATACCAAACAGGATCCTTACCACACTTTATCTGCCTGCCCTGGAAAGATGAGGAGCATGCCCAAAAAGGATTCCCCTCCAAGGAAAGGAAAAACTTTTATGGAGAATGACACAGAGGTCTGAGTTGGATGAGTGTTTCATGGGTGGTCAGTGAGATCTGACACCTGAAGCAATAGCGGTGTGTCCTTTTCTACCTCTCTTACAGCTCTGCTGAGAGGACAGAAGAATCTTCTTTCTAAGAAACTTACCATGTACCCAGGCTTGTGGAAGGGCTGTGGTTTGATGGGACAGGCTCCCTCTGACTGTGGAGCAGCAGAGCAGGGCAGAGTTGCTGTGTCAAAGGGTGAGGGGTCAGCACCATGCTAATCCAGCAGATTTTTGACTCCTTCCTCTCCCCAGTAACATCAAGGGCATTAGGGTTGGGGTTTTGTTTTGTTTTGGTTTTAGTAGCTGACTAACTTGTCCTGCTACTGATATAGATCCTCAGAGTGGTGTCATCTGTGTGTGTGTGTGCCTACACATCACCCCAAGAGCACTACGGTGCACTTTTAGCCCTGAATAATGAGTAAGCCAATAGTATTTATGTCTAAAAATGTGAAGGCTTGAATGATGTTTTTGTAAAAGGTGGGTTTTGGCTTGAGATTTTTGGTTTGGGGCTCTCTTGGGTGGGAAGGAGTGTTGATGTAAGAATTTTTAACAGCTTCCCTTGGTTGTACTGGAAAAGCTGTGATGGATTTCCATTACAAATATTCTGAATATTAACGCTTTTACAGATATTAAATAGGTCAATAGATTAAAAATGTTCCTTTTAATCAAAATATTGATCAGTTGTTTACCTTAAATACCCAAATTGGAACAGTCTAAACCAGAGAATAAAGCCCTCCTGTGTACACTTGGTTCTCCTGGCTCTGACATGCCAACTCCGGTTGCAGTGGGGTAGTCACGTCAGGAGGACACTGACTTTGATAGGTATTGCTCATTAATCTTCCTAATTTGTAACTTGTGTATGAATGAATAGAAAATGAAAATTGAAAATGGTCAAAGTTACCACTTTTTTTTTTTTTTTTACATTCGTGACATTTAACATTATGTGCTAGTGTGGGCTAAAGTTCATGAAGTCGAGAGAAGAAACTAGCTTAGGAGTGTGTGGTTTCTCAGCTTCTGTTTGGATTTGCTTCCTTGCACAGTAGTGTTGCTGTGTTCTTGTTCTCAGGGTAGATTAAAGAAAGTTCTAGAAAAGTCGGTCTTCCTGATAAATGATGGCTTTTGGGCATGACAACATTTGTAGGTTTTTCATATGGTAACTGAAGATTTCCAGGATGACATCTGTAATCTTTAGGAATTTGAAAACAGTGTTGATATTTCTCAATACTTTTTCATGTTGTTTTGGTTTTAAGTCCACAATACAAAGATCTTAAATGGCACCACAACAGTGAAATATTGAAGAAATATTAGAAGCTTTAAGCTGAATGTTATAATGTTCTTGGTTAGAAAAAGCTATTAAAGAGTTCATTCTCATTCATTTGACAGCCTTAAATGGGCTATCTCTTTGGTGCCTGTTTTTGTGAAAGAGCAGTGAAGAGAACAAGAACTGGTATTTCATCATTTGTATAGAAGTGTTGCAAGTTCATAGTGTTGAAAAAACAATATATGGGGCTAGAGAAAAAAGCTGTATTTTGAAACTATAGTGCTTTTAATGGAGGTGATAGGATTGCAGCAACAGGTGTACTGGAGACATCATGGAGGCTCAGGATAGTTGTCTCCCTGAAATAGCAGGTGCATGATTATTTAAAAAAAAAAAAAAAAAATTAAAGATATTTTTCCTCCCCTCCTAGAAATGAATATAGACCAGAGAAACTGCCATCACATTCCTTTGAAATCGATCATGAAGATGTGGATAAGGATGAAGTATGTATTCTAGTTTTTGATGAAGTATGTATTCTGGGTTTTGGTGGGTTATTTTTTTTTTCCTCTGGGGAAGAGTTATTTATTGCTTTAATATCAAAAAAAAAGAATGATAAGGCTTGTAATCTCCTATAAAATATTTCAGCTTTTAAATAACGTTGAAGTTAGTGTAATAGCTTTGTCTCCTATGTCATCATATGCACAGCAGGCATATTAATAACATCTTATTTTAAAAGGAATGAAAGGATGATTATTTGTTGTCAAGCAGATATTCACACATCACACTTTTTTTTTAATCTTAAATTCAAAAAGCAAGTCCATGCAATATTAATCGTGTCTTTCATACAGGATACAACATCCCACTCATCTTCAAAAGGTGGTGGTGGTGGAGGAGGAGGAGGATTAGCAGCAGGAGTTTACAAGTCTGGATGGCTTTATAAAGGGAATTTCAACAGCACTGTAAACAATAGCATTACTGTTCGGGTAAGGGGACAGCATTATTCTTTCTTTATTCTATTTGAATTTATATGCCACACAGAGGCACACTTTTTTGCCATTGTCTGTTTGTATCTTAGGTTTGATTACATTGCTGTAAATGATAGTAATGTTGCAGTTGTCTGCAAAACGGTGTGAGTGAAGGTGTTTTCTATTATTTGAACCCTGTGACTAAAGTATCATGAAAATAATTTGCAGTACAACAATTGTCATTCTTTTTTTCTCCTCACTTCAGTCATTCAAAAAGCGCTACTTCCAGCTGACACAGTTGTCGGATAACTCATATATTATGAATTTTTATAAAGATGAAAAAATATCAAAGGAGCCAAAGGGATGTATTTTCTTGGATTCTTGTACAGGAGTCGTACAGGTAAGTTTCAATTTATTTCACTGTATTGTTTGGGTGTCAGATAATTTAAGGAGGCAAGTAGAAGAACACATACGTTAATGGAATAGTGGTCTCATTAGCAGTTTCATTAAATGAAATCACCATTAATTTTGCTCTCTAAATTGGTGCAAGTGCTCAGACTGACAGGTTACAGAGACCACAGTTGAATTACAATAGCAGATCATGCGTGTGCTCTTTGCTCATGACAACACATGAGAAAAAATATCATAAAATGTTTCTTTTCACTGAAATTATTTTTTTAGCTGCCAGATTTTATCTCATGCTTACTAAGAGTATACTTGCTTGTTGTGGGTCAAAGACTCTGGTTACAAAGCACTGGCTGTTGAGCAAGGAGAAATTAATCCTGTATCCTGATCCTCCTTGAAGATCATCACTTTTGGAGGTGATAGACAGTCTTAATGGTAGCATTAAGGTAGAACTTTATTGTTTGTTGTGGCTTGGAAACATAAATAGCGAGAAATATCTGACACCACCTTTTTTTTTTTTTTAATTCTCCCTAAGATTGCATTCTTAGTTTTTTTCTTCCCCCTCTTGCTCTGCCTTTTGTCTAATTCCATTAATGTATTTATTCTTTTTTTTCTTCTTTTCCATTCTAAACAAGATGTTATGTTGAATAATATGTCATTGTGGTTGATCTCACTCCATGTGTCACTATATAAGGAAATTCCTTTTTTTAGCTATATTTTATTCTCTACTATTTAACCAGTAAAGATTGGTAACAGTGCTAGTGCAGACTGATTTGAGGGTTGCTTTGGAAGAAACCTTTCAGGTAATGCAAAGGCATATCCTCTGATAAATACAAGCTTTTGTTTCTTGGAAAGTGTCTCCTTCACCCCTAAACAG
Organism: Athene cunicularia; assembly: GCF_003259725.1. Lineage (NCBI taxonomy): Eukaryota > Metazoa > Chordata > Aves > Strigiformes > Strigidae > Athene > Athene cunicularia. The sequence continues at coordinate 19,390,145 of NW_020799110.1, forward strand.
GGCCTTTGGAGCAAGAAAAATAATCAGTGAGTAATTCACTCTGGGAATAAATATTTGCTGACAGCCCCCTGCAGAACCTCCTTCCTGCACTCAAGAAGGTACCCAGCTCTATAGATAGTGACTGTTTCCCCTTTGTGGTTCAAAAGGGTGGGGTTTTTTCCAAACAGGTGTAGAATAGGATGGAGACAAATATGTTAGGAGGACAATAATGTTTCTCTGTGTCGGTTTGTTGGCTTGAAAGACCAGGTAGCTTGGAAGTATGTCAGAAGCCATAGAGATTCTTATACAGAAATGCTGTTCAGAAAGTACTGATTGCTGGTGTGTGCTTTCTTTTAAGATGGGTCTCAGCCAGAGCTCTAGTTAAACCCTGAATATCCCTGTAGTGTGATTTTTAGGTATAGATTTAATGCTATCCCAAAGGGTGCCTATTCTGCTGTGTTGCTTTCGAAGACACTCCATGATAGCAGAAATGTCTTGACTGCAAGATTTCTGGCCTTTTTCACTAACCTCTGACCAAAAAAAAGTTCAAGAAACCTTTGAATCCTCCTCCTGAACTTTGACAGCTGCCTTCTAAATCTTCATTGTTCCTGCAAATTGTCCCAAACTGTTTGTACTGTATGTTTTCTCACCTACCCCCAGATGCTAGTTTTTGTGATTGTTCTTTGATTGACATTTAGAATGGGATTTATGAGCTACCTTCATTGGCAAGAAGTGAGAATCATAGCCCAAGGGTAAAAGGACAAGTATCACCAGCTATCAAAGTCTGTGAAGAATAGAATAAAAGGATTGAAAAACGAAACCTGACTTAGAGTTGCCATAAACAGGGAGACCATAGAATATGGAGAAAGAGTTGAGTATAACTAATGATTTGTAGGAAAACTGTGATGTGAAGGTTCTGCTTTTATGAGTTTTAATACCACTATAAATCGTTTAACTCTCTGTGAATGACTTTGAGCTCCTGTTTGATAGGAGTTGAATATCTAAATTGTGGTAAACATCCTGGAGAAATCATCTCCAGATAAAATACAAAATACTTCCAAAACAATTCTGTTGTTTTGGAAGAATGACCCTGCAGGCATTAGACTTAGCCTAATGTTTCATTTATAGCTCATCCATAGTTTCTTTTTGAATCTTGTATTATTTCCTTCTGGAAGAAATTTAAAACTTGAAATTAAGTGTTGAGGATTACAAGTCAACCTCAAGGTCCACATACCATATGGAAGGACTTATAGAGAAGCAAACTAAGAAACAGTACTTTTTTTTTTTTTTCTTCCTGTTAACTGATCAAGAAGAAAATAGTTGGCTTTAGATTTGAAACAAAGACTTTGCTGTAGATCTCATCTGCTTGCCAGAAGTCTGAAGTGCAGATGGAAAAGTGGATATTGAAGTTTCCCTGCCCTAATGTTCTTAAGATTCAGAATGCAAGATGTATTGCTCTATTAGATAATGTCTAATAGTGTTACAGTATCTGATTTAAAGATCTTAACCATGTCTGTAAGGGGAAGTACATAATATAGACAAGAAATACATTCATTTAAAAGCTCTTTGTACTTATTGAAGACAAATTAAAACATAGCATTTTTCTGTATAGATTGTGCATAAATTGGTATACATGATCCACTTTCACAAATAATCTATCTTTAAAAGTTATGAACAGACACTACCTAAAATTCTTGGCATAGTTCTGTTCAATTTCTAGCTCTTGGTCAAGCCCTCATGTTATATCAGTAAAAACAGGTTTTGGTGGAATTTTAGTCCTTGTTTTATGTTCATTTGAATGTATGCAGTGATTGGAGGATTAGACTGATTTCAGGATCAAGAAAATTATTGGACGCCCAAGAACCAATTGCTATGAAACCTTCTTCTTGCCCTGTGCTGGGAGAACTAAAATTTATATCACTGAAAGAATATTCACCTCAACAAAGTACTTGAGAGGAAAACAATTTCCTACCAAGAGAAATTCCAGTAGCAGAACTAAAAAGTAACACACATACAAACACACAATCTCTAGTCAGTTTGAAAAGCCAAGATCTGACTGACTCTGACCCAAGTAGCTCCAGAATAAGTTTTAACTGATTCCTGTGATGGGTCATGGCACGTAATGTAAGGACTGGAGCAAGTGATTAACAACAGTTTGGGTAGGAATCTTCTAAATCATCTCTGCTGCTGGAAAAAAAAAGTTCATGGAACTTTAGTCTCAGTGTCTTGGGTTCTCGCTCTCCTCCTCTGCTAATCAGTATCAGATTTTGCCTCTGTTCCTCTTAAATAAAAATATTACTATCATCTCACCATCTGGCTTAGAAGCTATTCTTAGTAACTTGTTGATATAGGACTGTACTGAGAAGTAGTTATAGATGTAGAGCTACAGGATACCATTGTCATGTTACTTGAGACTGTTAATGAAGAAAAATAAAATTGAGTGAAATGGCCAGTTATGGTTGGACGAATTGTTTTCATTTGTCTGCATCACTCCAAGGTTACATGTGTCAACAAAGTGATGGTCATTTTCTGGAATATTGAAAACAAACCAGTGGCACTCATGTCTGTAGTCAGTGGTTCTAAGTTTGAAGTAATAGGGGGTAGGACCAGTCAGTGTTCTTTCAGATTTAAGTAAGGAGGAGAGACAATTGGTGCAATTGTTTCCATAAGACTTAAGAGATAAAAGCTTCACTAATTTGTTAAATTTGAGGGGTGAAGCACATTATATTAGATCACATCACTCAATTTTATTGAGCTGCTTCAGTAACTAAGCACCTGTTAATTCTTATGACAGAAATTGATGGATTAACCATCTATTGCAGGTGAAATCTGGTGATACAGAACAGATTTCAGAACTCAGTCTGTTGCCAGTAAACTGGGCATTGGTTCTTATTCTGTACTTGAAAAGGATAGCATTGCAATGACTGAACAGTACTATACCTCACCTTTTGCGTCCTGCAAAGAATTGTTGAAATCACTTTAGTTGTTTTTAAAATCCTTCTAACCCAAAGATGTCAGTGGGAAGTACCCGTTATAATCTTTTCATGTGGAGTAATTTGTCCTATTGCAGTCTTCTGGAGAGATTTACTATCTCCATTCCAAGTTTACACTCATATCATCTGGAAGCTCTTTCAGAAAAACTGAAAAAGTTTAAAATTATGTAGAAATATTCTCATCCGAACCATAATGTTTCTAACTTTATTAGATGCTAAGAGATCATTATCTTTCTGTATTTTGTTAGCAGTATCTGTAAATACCTTGAAACAGATTTTATAAATTGTTCACAATTAGCTTAGACCTGTTCAGGTCCAGCCTCAGCAGTCAGGGATGGAATAGTCTGACCACAAGCTGACTTTGCTTGCTTGCTAGTTTGAATTTGGTGAATTCAGTCCTGTTCTCATTGAGCAAATATTCATATGACTTAGCACTACTTAGGATCTTTTTGAGTGTCTGGTGTGGTGGTAAGGTGTAAGAGACTTGGGCCTTGTAGTTATCTCTAGAGAACACCTCTAATTCATGTAGCAGCTGAACATGAGCCAGCAGAGTGCCCAGGTGGCCAAGAAAGCTAATGGCATCCTGGCTTGTATTAGAAATAGTGTGACCAGCAGGAGTAGGGAGGTGACAGTCCCCCTGTACTCTGCACTGGTGAGGCCACACCTGGGGTATTGTGTCCAGTTCTGGGCACCTCAATTTGAGAGAGATTTGAGAGGTGCTGGAGCGAGTGCAGAGGAGGGAAATGAAGCTTGTGAAGGGCCTGGAGAACAAATCCTATGAGGAACGATTGAAGGAGCTGAGACTGTTTAGCTTGAGGAGGAGAAGCCTCCTCCCCTGGAGGAGGGGAGACCTCATCACTCTGTAACTACCTGAAAGAACATTGTAGAGAGGTTGGTGCTGGTCTCTTCTCACAGGTGATTAGTGACAGAACAAGGGAGAATGGCTTTAAACTGCAACAGGGGAGGTTTAGACTGGACGTTTAGGAAAAAAATTTTCACAGAAAGAGTGAAATAGACTGCCCAGGGAGTTGGTGAGTCCCCATCCCTGGATGTGTTTAAGGGTCGTTTAGATGAGTGCTGGGGAATATGGTGTAGGGGAGAACTTTGTAGAGTAGGGCTGATGGTTGGACTCGATGATCCCAAGGGTCTTTTCCAACTTGAATGATTCTGTAATGGTGTACTTCACCAACAGAGCTACTTCACCAACAGAGCTCTTTCATTATTCCACTTGGGAGAGGTATTCCTTGCTGTAGTTTGAAGAGTTAGTGTCCATAGACTTAGATTTCTACGGCTATATAGAAGACATATATTTGGCGATAGAAGATCTTAGAAGACCCAACGATAAATTAACATCAATTAACATTAATATCACACTACTTGGATTTTCTTTAAAGCCACTGAATTTTGCTTTAATGTTATTTTTAAGGAGTGGCCATATACATGTCCATCTTATGGATGTCTTTTTATGTACCTTTTTGTAATTAGTTCTAGTGTTTATTTTTCTTTTCCTTTTGTTCCAACAGAATAACAGGCTTAGGAAACATGCCTTTGAGTTGAAAATGAATGACCTCACATACTTTGTGCTGGCAGCTGAAAATGAGCAGGATATGGATGACTGGATTTTCACTCTCAACAAAATCCTCCAAATAAATCCAGAGGGAACCATTCAGGAGAGAAAAAGTGCAGATCTCACTGATCTGAAACTTGGTAAGAGTGAATAGTCTCTTGCACTTAGTTTTTTTAAATCAAATGCAAAAAAATTGAACCTTCGGGTATCACTACTGAATCATTTTAACTGCCTGAGTCTGTAATGGACTCTGCACCTATTGATTTCTGAGGAAGCAGCACCAGTCTTTTGGCAATCCCCAAACAATGTCAGCTAACTCCTCACGGATCATTTTCAGAGGGCTATGGGGGAGGTAATGCTGCTCCCCACAAAGTCAGCAGGAGCAACATGGCTCTGCTTTGCATATGCAGCTCTTTTTCAAATATAGTCCCCTCTGTCAGTGATGTTGCTCGTACTTTGTGTTTTACTCTCTTGAAAGTCTGAAGGTTTTGAAGAGTTTTGTGCTGGAGAGAGGTTAGATCAGTTCTTTTTCCAGCATTTTGTTTTCTTTAAAAATCAGGAGCTAATAATAAAAGAAAAACCCCAGCTGTGATATATCGCTCTTTTCCTGGAAGCATATTAACTTTTCATTTCTTGCTTTTGTGAATTTGCGTATTAATATGATTTCACTGTGGAAGAAAGAATTGGATGCTCTCTTATACTGCGCTCCTCATGTGGCAGTAATTCATTCCTCCACATAATAAATCCATGTTCAGTTTGGATGAACCCCAGCTGAAATGCTAAGACTGAGAATACTGGAAACCTTGATAGAGATTTGAACTGCTTGTGCTCTGAGCTGAATCAAAGCTTTGAATCCACGGGCATCTGGATCTTGGGGAAGTTCAGAGCTAATTGAAGGATTTATCCTGGTGTTTATAATAAATTCTGATTTTGGAGGGACAGGAATAGCCCAAGATGTTTTTATAATTTGGAGGAAGAAGAGACTTGCGCTTCAGAATCAGATAAGTACTTTTGAAAATCCTACCCATAAGGGATATTAGTGAAACAGGAAGCAATATATACATAAAAGGTCAAAGACATAAGGCTAACAGAAAACAGAAGTCTCTACTGGTAAAAACCCTGATAACAAGCAACAGGAATGTTCTATGGAGTTAACTTGTCAAAAGGCATGATGCTTTCTTGGCAGAAGAGCCCTAAATGGTTGTAATGACTTATTTCACTTTGTGCTGAATTACCTAGTGAAAGCAGAACAATCCCTGGTGAGTTAAATAAAGCAAAGGGGTTGCTGTATAGTGCTGTTCTCTGGATCCATGGATTTGCAGCTCATGGAATCCAGACTGCATCCCTCCTCTCCCCAAAGAGCAGGTAAGGAAGGTCCTGCCTGCCTCACTGAAGACTCACTTTACTGGGAGTCCAAAATCTTTTAGTTGAGATAAACCCTCGGTGTTGCCTCAGAACAGACCAAGAAAGCAAAGGAAAGTCTCTTTTGGGGCATGAATATTTGTTATGGATGAATGTCAGATGTTTCAGACTAAGTTACATTAAGCACTGGTGAGAGATGACGTTGAGGAGGACAGAGATTTCCATTAGTTATCTCTTCCATTTGTTAGCCTGATGATACTAAAGGGGATAAAAAGAAATAGCATGGGGATAGGTTTTCTTTTTTTTTTTTTAAACCCAATGGTAATAGTAAGTATAGTAAAAACACTTGTGTATTTTTTTTCTTCTTTTCAAGACCCTGCAGAAGTTTTGGTGAATTATGATTGCTCTCAAGAAGAGACTGATTCTTCAGAGAACACCTTGCACCCAGACTTTGCAAAAGTAATGCATGTTATATTTATCCTTATAGACTTAATGGAAAGTGCTACCTAGGTGAAAAATGCCTGCTAATAGAGGGTTATTAATATTGTGAAAAGCTTGAAAATATATCACAGTCCATTCTGATTGTTAGAGCCATGAAAAATGACAGGAATAATTTTCTTTCTGGACAACTGATGGCTTTGTTTAAATGAGAAAAGCTCCGCTGAATGTAAAGAAAGTAGGTACTCCCTGGAGTGGTTTGATTGTGAAGTCACTAAGAGTCTGGTCCCTGCAGTTATCTGTGAAATACTTACTTTTTTTAACTTAATTTTAGAAGAGTTTGGCCCTTGGAGAGCCAAGATTTCCTGTGTGACTTGCAAGGAAACAAGCTGTGAACTGCTCATCACCTTCTGTAATTTCATTGAAAGATGCATGTAGTATCAGGGGACGCATTTTGTCCTCTGGATCTCATAAGCTGCCTCATGTGGATGAAATAATTGTAGACAGTGCTAAGAAGTTTTTTGATGAAAAGCTAGATTGGAAGTGTTTCACTGCTTTTTCTTAAATGAATGTATGATCTGTTTGTAATCTTCTGTCAGTGAGCTACTATAGATACTGTCTACACAGCCAAATGCTATTTGAGGATGTTACTCCCACAGATGTGAACTGAAAACTGTATATGCAAATGAGGACAGAATTTGGTCGACATTTTACTGTAGTTTGTATTAATATATATGAAGCAATCACCTAGAATGTAAAAAAAAAAAAAAAAAGGAAAAAAAAAACCAAACAAACAAAACCCCACAACAAATTCAAAATAAAAATACACAAAATAACCAACCAACCAGATGCTATGTAGCTGAGTTTATGTATTAAGGACAGTGGTAGGATCTGATTGTCTCATCTGTGGATAGATACTTTCTAATGGTTTAGCTAATGCAGATATCTCAAAGGTATGTTAAAGACTGCAGGTGGCCTGCAAGACTGAAATAAATGGTCTGTATGTTGTGTGATGCTTGTATTGCCCTTTATATGATTAATTCCTGTTCCCCCTGCCCTTGCTTTATAGCCTGGCAGGAACAGTGATCTGTGGCCTGTCCCTAGTCCATGATGGGTAAATCTCCCAATCCTATTTCTACCTAAGCAAGTAAACCAGGGACACATCAGGACCTGCTTCTGCAAGTCAGCTCATGGGTGGGGCATCTTAGGGAGTGAACATAGAGCTTTTGCTCTTACTGTGCAGTACTGCTTGTGGTTGTTACTTAATGTGCGTTAACGATGTCGTGCTATTGTGAAAAACACAAAACATTGAACGGAACTGAACAAGAGCATAGCCTGTACCATTTCAGCTAAGGTTTGTACTCAGTATTGGAGTTGTGGACTCCATTAATAATTCAGAGGTTGAAATATAAAGTTAGGAAAAGCAGAATGCAAAGAAAATCTGAAGGATTTGTGCCTGTTTAAACTGAGAAAAAAAGGTTTCAAAGGTATCCTGAAGGATCTATAAGGGGAAGGAAATGTGTAGGGTGTACTTCACATGTTGGATGAATGGGCTTCAACAGTGGGGGTAGGAAAGCACCAGGTAGCTTCAGGAAGTTGCCTAGTTAACAGGGAGCTTATTATTAATGTAGGCATATGTCTGTCAGAAATAAAATGGATGGGACTGATCCTGCCTTGTGGCAGAAGGATGGATGGGGAGAGGACTCCAGCCTTACCTTTAGGTGACATGCTGCAGTCTGTGTGTCTGCCCACCTGTAAGGCTGAGCTGTGCTTTCCTCTTCCCCTTTCTGCCCTTCCCCTGACACAAGCAGTTTTCTGTGGGACTGGTGGTGTTCTTTTTTCCTTGACTGTGGAATCCCTAGTGATTTTAGTGTAGTGATCCACCATTCTGACTTTTTACGCAGTGGATTCTTTAGTAACATAAATGAACTTGAATTACTTAATTGATCTATGTGGGGGTTCCTTAGAAGTATATCATGGCCTGAAAATCTCTGCTTCACAAGCATATAACCTTCAAAGAGTGCTTGAAGGTGCTTTTGGATAACTACTACAGAAATGAGAAGTGTTGTTACAAATATTGATCATTCATTTAGAAGTCTAACAACTATGGCTTTCTGTTCTTATGTAGAAAACTAATTTATTATCTGTCACCACAGTACATCACAGAAACAGAAGAAACAGTGAAAGCCTCTAGAAACATGGAGCGACTAAATCTTTTCTCTTTTTTTTTTTTTTTTTTTTTTTTTTCTTTCCCCCCAAGTTCTTAGACCACCTGTATTTTAAAACTTCTGAGTTAACTGGCTTAGCTAAGCCACCAGAGTGGATTGGAGTTCAGCAAGCAACTGGGTATAACCGAGACTTCAGCTTTGCAGGGTGTGGGGAGCTATCTCTAGTTCATAGAGATTTCTGTATAGACTCTACCCGTATCTGATTGCAGAATAGTTGAGGATGGAAGTAACCTCTGGAGATCATCTAGTCCAGTCTAGCTAAGCTTTGAATCACTGAAGCAAACTGAAAATGTTACAGGAATAGAACTTTCTCTTGGACTGGGAATGTTACAAGAACAGTGTTTTTATTGTTACTCATTACACTGAATTTGACTACAAAAGCATGCATGGATAGAAAAAGCAGTGGGAAGGTTCAGTTGGAGGTACCAAAGGCTATCTATGTGAAAAAATGTTTAGCTGGAAATGTAGGAAACTTCTTTTTATCTTCAGCTTCTTTAGCATTTAGTGTCAGAGTTCATGATTTAAATAACATTATTCCTTGCACTAAATGTACATTTGCTGGTGATTTAACTGAAAACTTTAGTTAAAAAGAAGACTTAAGTGAAATCGGGATCAGTATATATTCAAACTTGAGCCTGTTGTCAATCAACTGTAGCACTGTTAGTAAAAATATTAAGTGAATTCAAATAGTCGTGTGGTGTATAAGTGAGGGGAGGGGAAAGGTTCAAAATCTAATCCTAAAGTGTGGTGTTATAGTCTGAAAATATGTGACTGTTTAATCTGTATGAGGAAATTAAAAGCTAAAGTTTCAGAAGCAGTAAGTAGAGAAGAAATAAATCTGTTCTAAAATTATAGGAAACCTAAATTGATCCCTAATTCTGCCTCTGACATTATATATGTCCTCAGACAATCTTTTTGCTTTGTTTCCTAATCTATAAATTGGGAATAACACTCTTTACTGTGGTAAAATGAATCCACAGTGACTTTTTGAGCTTTTTGGGTCCTTTACTGATTCTCAAGACCTTTAAAAATCTTACTTATTTTTGGAATGCTATCCTTTTCTCCTGTATAACAAATCACCCAACTTATTTCAGTTATTGAATCCTCAGAAAAAGGAGTTTCCAGGGTCAAACTCAGTGATCAAGCCATTTGAAGAAAAGCCTGCAAAGAGGATCCTGATAACTTGTAAATCCCTCAGTTTGAATCTCCAGGCCTGTGTTACTGAAAATGAAAATGATCCTTCAACCAATGTAAGCTTTACTTACTTCCTTTCGATTTTATTTTTTTTTTAATTTTTATTCTTTTTTCTCTCTTTCTGTGTGCTTGTTACTTTGGAAAGAGAATGTAAAAGGAAAGCTGTATCCTGCACACATGCTGCATTCACTCATCCTCCTCTGCCCATCCCTTTGGACAGAATAATGAAACTGATGAACTTTTCTATAAACATTTTGAAGCTGATTTAGATTGCAGACTTATAGCTACAGTTCAGTGAGAAATTAAAAATGTTACAATCCTTGAGGATTCTTAACAATTGCTATTAGAAGTTTAAACTGCCAAGACCTATAATATGTAGGGAAGCAATTGTGTATCAGGTGCTGGTGAAGTGATTTTTTTTTTTTTTTTCAGAGAGAGGACAGAGAGCAAGCAGATTAAATTACAGAAGAGAAGGCAAAATAGAAAGAACTGGATGCCTCATCTAGTGGAAACCAGGACAATCTAGAGAATTTTGCTTATTCTTTCTTTAAGAAAAAAGGGCAGGGAAAAGCAAGATGTAGCTGTCGGTCCATACTTTTTAGATCGTTCTCCTCTGAAGCAGGAAAGTTTTGAGAAATTAGTGTCCTCGCAACTCAGCTTTCATACATTACATATGAGCCATTGATTTTTTTTTTCTCTCTTCATTTGAAGATGACCTCTACATGAGTGCATATTCAACATGATGTAATCAATACTTTTTTTTGGCAGACTGCAATAAATGTTTAAATGAATTTGTGATGACTCTACCTCACTACAGAGGCTGAAAAAGCATAGAATATTGTGCCCTCCATAGATTGTTCCTTATCTCCAAAGTTTTAAGATTCTAATTTCTGGACAGCTCAGAAGGTGTTATTCTGAGATTGAGTTATTTGATCAAAACTGTGGAGGCTCTTTGGAGGTTACGTACAGTCATAGGACTGAATTCCCTGGTACTATGCAATAGAATAAATGGGTACTGTCAGAGCAGTTTGAATGCTCTTGGTTTCCTAGCAAAATGGAACATGTGTTTCCCACAGAATAATACACCCATGCATTTGTGTTTGTACCAATAAACATTTTTCATCTACTTATATTTGTCATCTTTGTGTTGCATTTTTGACAATCCCTGGAAAGCCCACTCTCACTCTTCTTTCTTTTATAGTGATCTACATTTTTTAAATCCTGTAATGAGTTTCTCTGGGCTCCATTTACTGTAATAATTATTTGTGACAAATACATTTGTGTTTTATTCTGCAAGTTTCTAAGTTAGCTGTCAATTCCTGTTCTGGCACATTGTTAGCAAACTACCTCTAAAAGCCCCTGAAATCACATGGTTGGAAACTGACTTTGGTGAGGGGGTGTGTGAGCATGTGTTTTTAATGAATCTCATAATCTGTAAATAATATTTGTTTGCTTTCTTTTTTTCTAGCTGCAGGAACCTATTAAAATAGAGTTTACCCCATTTCTCTCAGTTACCACTAAATTATATTTCTGGTGTTTTCTCCAGGTAGAGCCTTTCTTTGTGAGCGTGGCACTATATGATGTCAGGGATGGCAGGAAGATCTCTGCTGATTTTCATGTGGATTTGAACCACACACTCGTTAGACAGATGATTTCAAGTTCCTTGTTTTCATTAGAAAATGGCACCGTTGAAAATACAGACTCAAATGGAATGGAAGAACCACAGGTCAAGGGGTTCCCAGAAGAATGGCTGAAATACCCCAAACAGGTATTCCTTGTGTGATTTGCATGACTTAGTGACTCATGTGACTTATTTTAGTTCAGTAGTAGTATTGATTTTCATCAGAGAATTTATCTATGCTACCAGTGGTTCTTGTTTTTAAGAATACTCTTAGTGTGTGTGTGTGTGTGTGTGTGTGTGTGTGTGTGTGTATCAGTGGTGCTTGTGTACAGATACATGTTTGATACAGATACATGATTTTTGAACTCCCTGTATAGACTTCAAAACCATTTACAATCAAAACTTTGAAAAAAGTCAGTGTCTGTTATTTTGAGAAACCACTCATGTTTCCTATGCTCTTTGGTTTCACTTGTTGACCTCTCCCAAACCAGCCAAACAAAATCGTAACTGAAAGTGACACCTAGATGCTGCGTTAATCTCAAAGGACTTTCACATTCTTGCTGTTGCTGTAAGCCTTACTCCAAAACCCCATACGTTACCTTTTCTTTTCCCTGTCATTCCCTTGAGGCGTGACTAATTTAGGCCAGCACTTAAGTACTGTTCAAGAGGAACAGTTAGGTCAGGTGATGCTAATGTGGTCATACTGTTTCTTGACATGAGTCAGTCTGTTTGCAAGGTGCTGCTTGCGCACAAGCTTACTTCAGCGCTATCACAGAGGTCCTGTTTTCCGTCTGGCTGTATTGAATATGTAGTGATAATAATCCTCAATAATCCTTTCTCAATTTGGTTTGTTACTGTTACCAGCAACAGAGAGCATGGGCTCTATTTTATTTCTCCAGTATTGCTATATACTTTTTAAGTGTTGTCTCTTTTATCCTTAGGCTCTTTTCTCCATAAGTAATCCTCATTCTGAGATCGTATTAGTGGCAAAAATAGAAAAGGTGCTTACGGGAAACATTGCCAGCAGTGCTGAACCTTACATTAAGAATCCCGATTCTTTTAAGGTAACAGAAACATCCATTTCTTGTCAGCTTCAGCCTACTGGAAGCTGAAGACATTGCAAATTGTGGTCATAAATCTCAGTGAGTTGGGGTAAACACCTGTTTCTCTCTGAGAGCAGGCTGTGCATCTTGTATTGGGTATATTAGAGAAAACTGGAATAATAACTGTAGCACAGATCTGACCGAAGTGATGGTGGAGTGGTTTAATTCATCATCACCTTCATATTCATCTGTGATGTCTTTGCTGCCTACCCAGAATCTTCTGTTATGGGCAGTATCTGGCGAAAGTGTTTTAGGGACACTATAGCCTCTTCAGCAGAGGAGTACTTAGATGTAGTCTGTGCTGCATTTTAGATATTTTAATGATATTGATGAAATATTTTTTCTTTTTTGTAGTGTGCTCAGAAACTGTTAAAATCCAATAAACAGTTCTGCAGCAAGCTGGGAAAATACCGTATGCCATTTGCTTGGTCAGTGAGGTATGTATTAATGATTCCTATAATTTTATAAGCATCTTATACCATATTCTGCTCCTGGACTTGTATCCTTTTATTCTCTTCCACTTTTTCTGCCTGAAGTTAAGCAAAGCTTTCTGCATGGTCCAGGATTGCAGAAGATCCTGAAGCTTTATTATTTCATTGCCCTGTTTTTCACACAGCTTGAACATTTGTCACTTTCTGATTAAATGTTACTGTGGTGGAATCTTCAGGTATGGAGTGAAGTTGACAGAATATCAATTTATCATGAGCTCCACCAGTGGTTTGGTGCTAAAAATTATCAAAGAAATTTTGGACACAGTTCTCATAAAAAAAATTTCCAACAAAGATGATTATGGTCTGAAGTAGAGCTGCAATAGCCACCTAAAATACAACTGCACAAGTTTGAAGCCCTGTTCTTGTTATGGTGCCTGTCATGTTTTAGGAAAAAATCTAACCAAGGATTTGGAGATCATGATGTCCCTAAAACAGTGTCTTGGGGGTGATACTGAGGGATTATGCTTCAGGTACTCCTGGCTTTTTGGTGGTTAGCAGGTGACAGAGAGCTGTTATTTCTTGTTTGGCAGGTCAGTTGGGTTTTATTACAGGTGAGTGCAGTGATAATAATGGAATTTTGTTTTTCTTCTCTCTCCTCTTGGGTAATTTTTTGCTGGTTATCACCCTCGAGACTGATGCACCTTTGTTCCTCTTGATACCCTTCTGCCGAATTAACTCATAAAACCAGATATGGCTTTCCTTTTCTTTGTTCTCTCTTCAAGTTTCCATGTAATTCCTTACCCCGGTCTCTCTGTTTTTTTCTTCTCGGTCTTCTGTAATTTTCTCAGCTTAGTGCTGCCCTGAGAGAGCTCCCTCTTGTGTGTCCCTGTGACAGCTCTCCCCTCTTTCTGCCATGCATACAGTAGGAAATATAAAATTTTATACTCCCTAGCTGTCAACTGCCAAGTGAAAGCATTCCTTTGCCTTTGTAGCTTCTGTTCTGACCATGGCAGGCCAGGTGGAGAGCTGCCTGAAGCTGTAGAGTGGAAGGAGGAGTGAGTGCGAGGTGAAAAAGTCACGTTGTGGCACTGGCCATGACCACGAGGGATGGGTGTGTGCCTCTGGTGTGGCAGTACAGAGCACCAGAAGCATAGTTTACCCTGCCATGTGTAGGGTGAAGCTCATGGTTTTGAATCTGGTGCTTAGATGGCTGTCCTGGGTTTGAGTGGTGGGGGGTTTTTGCAGCAAGGGAGGGAGGGGCTGCAGCGCTGACCCCTTGTGAGATGCTTCTTGAAGCTCCCCCAACTCATCCCTCTCTGTCCTTATCTCAATTCCTGAGTCTTTTGCTTTACTCTCTCCTTCCCAGCATGGAGTGGGAAGTGAGCTCAGTGTGGTGCTCAGGTGCCCTCTGAGCTCAAACAATGGCAAAGGAAAAAAACACACAGTAAGGTACGGCCATTTGAAAAGTTCATTTATTTTTTTATTGACATAGATTTTTGTCAGTGTCCAGTAAGAACAGGAGAAGTATGTGCATGCTCAAGAGAAAAGCAGATAACGTGTTCTGATCTGTCATTGCAAACTCAAGGGGATAATCGTTAATATTTACTACTTCTGTGTAGCCAAAGGGCCTTTCATCAAAATTGTATTGATGGGTGTCGCTTGGGTTGACAGAGCTACTTTTAGCATGTAACAGACTGTACAGTGGCAAGAGGCACTGGCTTGGCATTAGGCTGACTTGAAGCTTTTTATTAACTCCATCCTGCCTTCATCAGTGATATGTTCTGCAGCTCACTCATGGCTGTAGCCATCTTTAGGTGGCGTGATGTCTGTAACTAGTTCAGGGTTTGGCTAGTTACTTGTGCATGTGGAGAAGGCTAAAACATTCCTCCACATCTTCAGGAAATCTTATCTCAAAATGTTTCTTGCCAATAAAAAAAAAAAAAAAAAGGACAGAAAGGTTTTCTTATTTTGAAGGAAGTGCATTTCGTTTTCATAGGATTGTCCAAGTGGCAATCCCTAGTTGCCTCTTGGTGAGAGGGAGTAGACAGAAGCAGAGTTATTACTGTGCCATACTGTACTGGGACACAGATGCTGGGCCATGTCCATGCCATGGCTTTACTGCTCAAGCGCATTACATAGTACTGTGCCTTGGCTCAGAATTGTAGCTGCAGGTCTGTGCTTGCTCTGCCTGAGGGAAGTCTGGCAGACATGAATGAACTTTTTACTTCTATTGCTGTAAGGTGGATAGCACCTTAAATGCCTGTCAAACTAGGGTGAACCAAGAAAACTGTGCTTTTCAGAAGATTCTCTTCTCCTTTCAGTTCTGTGTTATTTCAGATATTTTATCATTAAAATACCAATTGGCCACTCCTTGGTCATCTCAGACATAGTATTATAACTGCATAAATTTATTTTGTAATAACAGGCAACATTGATGTGGCGTAAGGAATAAAATACTGGTTAGATCAAGCTTGCCTAATAAATAGTGCTCCATGAGATTTAAACCTGCATGTGACTTTTCTGAGTTCCAGTAACACGGTATATGATAGCAGAAGCTTCCAGTGATCACAACCACGTGAGCAGAAGTGTTTTCTATAGATGGATTGATCTACTTAGATGAGTAGCAGCTACAGCATTGCTGCTGCTGGACACAACACTATGTATTGAGTAAATAACAGATATTTTCTTTTTGGAATTCCATGCAGAATGGTGAATTGGCACAGGCTGGAATGTGGCAAAGGACATCAGGCAGGATGAGAGCAGTAGAGCTCTGTTTGGGAGAAGCTTGCTTGTGTGATGCTCAGTACAGTGGGTATGGGAATACCTGTGGGTCTGAGTCTTCCTCAGTCTGTTTCCTTGAGACTTTTTTGTCAATGGAAACCCTTGGCTCTTGTCCCGTACTTTGTCAGTTTCGGAGATGGCAGTGACTTGTTTAATTGGTATTGTCTCCAAAATTACAGGCTCTTTTTACAATGCACAGTCCAGTCTTAGAAGATAAGGTCGAAAAGGCCTCCCCATTATACTGTATTTTTGCTTTCCCTAGGACAGGATCAAATAATTCCCAGATATGTTCATCTAGCCAATACTTCTGGCTGTGATTTCCTAAATATAAATGGGAATATATGCTTGTGGTGTTAGCAAATGCACAGTGGATTCAACATTTTCCAGTCTTATTCTGTGTACATTACATAGGGGTCTGCGCATGGGCAGAGGACATCGCTGGGGTTTGAGGACATCCCTCAGTTCCAGCAGGCAGTATTTTTGGATGGTGCCCTAATTCAGTGCTTCATTGCCCACGCCATTAAAAGCCTTTCCTCTCATCTGTAGAATTAATTACAGAAAATATATTTGGGTGTGTTTATCAGCTCTTAAACCTTTTCATTATAAATCATATTCTGAGATAACATAGTTTAAAAATCATTGACCAAATATACCAAGTGTATGAACTTGCTGGTATCAGTGATGTTGCACAGTATTTAGTTCATTGGGTCAAACTCTGCACTCATTTACATCTGTTTATGTATTAACATTACTCAGGACTCTTTTTGGTAAAAGAGAAGTATAATTTGACCCTATAAAATCTATTTCTATTTTCACAGCTTGAAAATAGAAGTTTCCACAGGAGGCTATCGCACTGCAGGGGAAAAAATGGTTTGGCTCTGATAAATAGCAAAACCTTGGGTTTGGAAATGTGTTTTCCAGTTATTTCATTCTGGCATTAACCACACTCCTGGTTTTGTATGGAAATTTTCTCCCCTTAAAGCAGTTACAGATGGCCATGGTGCAATTTTTTTAATATGTACATTCAGGGAGCCAAAATCTTGACACTTGAGTATTGTGCATGTGACTGAAACTCTTAATTAGCTCATGTGGCATCCAGTTTGTTAGTGTCATCCAAAAGCATGACTCAGGGTTCCGCCCTGATTTCTTGCTGGCGTTGGTAGGATCTGGTGTCTGTATGCTCTTGCAGGTATAATTACAGTATGTGTTAGAATTACAGTGTGTCAAATCAATCTTCTGTTCTCGTATTCCTGCCAGAACTGCCAAAGTTTGCAAGTATGTGCCTGAGCCTACATATAGTAGATGGGGGGAAACTCCATGCACAGAGATTAGTTTTTACACTCTGCAATTCCTTCAAATCTTCTTTGCCCTTGTAAACTTCACGATTTAGAGGCTAATATTTGAATCCTTCAACAGCTTGTGCAGCTGCTCGTTTGGTTCTCAGCTGGCATAGGTTGATGTAGCTCAAGATAGCGAGGCTTCACTGATTTGCAGTAGCTGCAGATCTTGCACTGAATCTCTAACCCTGGAGGTGGGCAATTTTTTCCACAAATAGTAAGCCACTACTTAAAAAGTAGCTTTTTTCAATGTTAAATTCTGACTATTTTGTAGGTTTTCTGTGCTTAAAGAATTTTTATGATTGTGGACTATCAGCTAACAATGTCAGAACAGTAGAATCATAGAAACACTTTAAATACTGAAATGGTATTTCAGGGTCTTTAGTGAAATTTGTTAATTTGTTATCCCCTAAATAAACACCTTTAGAATCTCTTCAGGGTTTTATTCTATGAATTTTTTCTTATTAAAATCTCTCTGTTAAATAAGTAACCAGCAGTAAGGAATTGTTAATGTATTAGACACTATTGGACTCCTGGATTGTAGGAGTGTTTTATTACATTTCCTTTTCTTTGACGTGACAGTTGTCATTCTTAAATGCCTTCAGCATGTTCATTGTGGCAAGGAGCACTCTTCCAGTTACTGAACTGCAGATGTAATACACATAATACTTGCTGCTCTGGCAATTCTTCAGCTTTAATGAGCCAGGGGAATGGAGACACCAGTACAGTCTGACCAGCAGAAGGCCATCTAACTCTTCCCTGAGTGCATAGAACACAGCTGGTTTTAAGCGTTATCTTATTTTCAATGGACATCTAAATTGCTCTTGTCATAAGAGCTTTACATAAATGGATGATTGTGTGTAAGTTGGAGGGGTAAAAGTACTTACCTGTTTTGTATTGTGGATGCCTGGTTTCACGCCTTGAATTTTGTCCTGGGTGTATTATTTAGGCTGGGATATGCTGCTGAACTGAGGAGCAGTTCTAGAGGTAGGGTGTATGATAGCTTGGGAGCACTGGGGAGGAGTGGTTGTAGGCAGGGGGACTCGGTAAAGCCCTTCTGATTCCAGACCAGAGCAGCTGGAGGGGGAGAGGTGATGAAGCCATGTCCCTGCGCCTCCCGGGAGGCAGCGCTCAGCACCACTGATGCAGAATGAGCTGCTTCCGGCACAAACCTATTCTTTTTCCCTTTACACTGTAAATATCCCCAGCCCTGCCTTGTAAGTGCCCCTACACCCTGCTGTGCTGAGCAGTGGTTTGCTTGGTGTCAGAGCCTGCACTGGAATTAGTTAAGAAGCTCCAGCAGAGCCTGGGTTTGCTCAGCATCACATTGCAGAGCCCAGTGGCACAGCGGAAATCACTCACAGAATGTTTCAGTCCTCTCTGTTAGTTTGGAGAAGGAAGCAGTGCTGAGTCCAAGAAATAGCATAGTGTTACCAATACTGTAGTAATTATTAAATCTTATGATTTTGTCTTTTTTTTTTCCTGACAGCAGTTTAATAGGATTTGTAAAGTAAGTGGTGGCTACCAGAAATTAGGTCTGATTTCTTCCCAATAAATTAAGATTTTTGACATGGCATGTTGGTGTGGACCTTATTCCCTCTAATGGCTGGAGGTAAAAATCTGATAGAAGAGAGTTGATTATTCTCTACAGTTACAAAGAAATAAAATAGTGGTGCCTTTCTCAGTTAATTAAGTTAAGACATGGTGCATTTATACTTATTCTTGGGATCCTCTTCCAAAGGTTTGCTTCATTATTTTGCATCTGGCAACAATTTGTGCTGGCATCAATTCTTCTTCTCGCTGGCAGCGGAACAGAGAAGTAAATTAAGGAAGCAAGATTGGCCAAATGATTCACAGAACAGCACTTAGTGTCAAGAACATTTTACTTTTGTTAAGCAATGTTTTGCATACTACAGCTGAATCCAAGGTTCATTAATTTGGATGGCTGTTACATTATCCAGTCCAGCCAGCGTGTGTGACCCTTGGGGATATACAGAGGGCACTGGAATGTCTTAATTAAATCCTGCAAGTGTCAATGAGCAGGAATGGAAATATTTGGGAATGTTTGCACAAAACAGCTGATACTTACTGTTCCCAGTTATAGACAGATATCCTTTTTTTCCATTTTGTGTAGCACTTTTTAGCTGGTTCACAAAAAATATAGTTGATGCTCCACAAACTTGTTTTGTGAAGGAAAGCTAAGCCCCAGTGATTTCTTCTCTTGCTCCTGGAAGAACAGATTTAATGCACAGGAAGATTCAGTGGAGGTCTCTAACCTCGTTCTACAAAAGCATACATTTCTTTGTGGTTGGGATTTGACATCTTGCTATGATTTCTGTTATTTAAAATTATCATTATTTTAACTGGGTAATAACTTCTTGGATGAAACTACCTATTGATGTAATGAGTTTTTCAAAGAGCTTCCTTAGCTTAAGGAGTCAGTCTCTTTGTTGAAGTGAGGAGTCATGTCCTTGATGTGTGATCAAGACGGTAAAGTCCCATCGGGCTCAGGGGTAGTGGCTCTCAGCCAGGGAAGGTCTCTCTGGGGCTGCCCCACAGCTTGCCAAGAGGCTGGAGAAGGCATCCTTGCATCCAGGGCAATGGAGTCATGGGTGGGAGTGGAGAGCTGGCTCTGGTGAGATGCTGTACGCTTCCAGCTTTCTCCAGTGAGACTTAGCTACAGAAGAGGAGGAAAAAATGGTGGATGCTGAACTAGATTGTGATCTAGATCTGTTCTAGCATTAAATCCCAGCAGCTCCAAACTGTGAGCTGCACCTGAGGTCAGTGGGGGCTATCTGCATCGTGTAAGATTAAACAAGGTCTTAAGTCTTTGCAGGCTGGGACTGCACATGCAAGTAAACTGAAATCGCGTATGGTCCTGTAAATGTACAGCTCAGAAGAGCTTTCTTGTGTGAAGCTCTGCAGGGAGCCCTTGAATTTGTGTCAGAATTCAGATCATAACCTTGTTAAAAATTTCAAATGTTCAAATATATGTATGGGTGTTTATAAACATGTCATTTTTCTTTCTTTATAGACCAGTGTTTAAAGATAATCAGGGAAATGTTGACAGAGACTCGCGATTCTCACCTTTATTCAGGCAAGAGAGTAGTAAGATTTCCATGGAAGATTTGATTAAACTAATAGCAGAATACAGAAGGTAAGTAACAGTTTTTAATTTTATTTGAGGAAAAATAAAAGCTTGCTGTGCAGAGTAATTTTTACAGCTTTTTTTTTCTTCATTTAACACAGTGTGCTGAAGTGGCCATATTAAATTAGTGTTTTTCACATTAGACACTTTTTGGAAAGTGTTTTAGGTTGGACTTTCCAGGAAAACTGAAACATCATTTAGCACATTAATATATGTTATCATAACCTAAAGATAGTGATTCCTTAAATTGGCTTCCATCAGGGGAGATGCAGGTGAAGTAACCAACAAGAGAACATTATCTCAGTGGAAAAAAAAGGAGAGAAAAAAAAAAAAAAGACAAAAACGCAAAAATATTCTAATGGTTTCCCCACTCCTTGCTTTTGTTTGAGTCTCTACGACAAACTAAAGAGTGAACATTGAAAGGAAAAAAACTTCTCCAAATGTTTGACAGTGTGTAAATTAGTGAATAGCAGTTTGGCTGGATAGTCTTCTACGCAGGTGTAAATGAGCAGAGTCTTTGTTTATACTGGATAAGTGACATGAGAATTGTACCATGAAGTTCTTCCTGTCCCTTCTACTCTAAATATGTCTAGAAATTAATTCATCTAACTAACTTTTGTTCATTTATATAAAATCAAATCATAGAAGGATTGAATGTCAACTACAGGGATTGGATTGGGCCCTTAATCTCTTGTGCCATTTTACGGGTCAGCAAACTTTACTGAAATTCTTACTACTCTTATTCGAATTGCCACTGCCAGATTTGTCTGTCTACAGCATCTCCTAGATAAAAGGAATTTAGCATCACAGTTTTAGCACTTCTCAAATGCTTGGGCACGAGGAATATGTCTTGGTCCCTTTTTAGCGTGGTGCTTGTAGAAGCCATGATACTGTGAACTCCTCTTGTCTCAGTGGCCATTGAATTGCTTTTAGAGAATATTTGATTCAGATTTTAGAATTTAATACGAGTAAGTTAATTCTCATAAAGTTCGGCTCATCAGTTTCTTCGTCTTCTACAAAATATGGTATAATATTGCTTGCAAAGAGAAGGTAGGAATGAGGCCAAACCAAATCACGTTTCTTTCCTGACGTTGCATTTGATTTGAAGGTAATAGCTAATAGGTATATGTTAAATGTGTTTCATATATATTTATATCTTAAATTAAAGTCTGTTTTTTATTTTAGAGTAATTCCTATGTTGTGTCTCATCTCCCTTGTTCTAATCTCCTAAAATGTTTTCATTTCTGTCATTGCAGAGCAGAGAAGATTAGTAAAATACAGACTATACCTGGCTGTTTGGAGATTGCAGTTGATTGTGTTCCTTTGGAACATCCAAGTATGGTTCCACTTTAATTATTATAATTACATAGGACATTGTCATAGGCTTTCCAGCCATAATTGCTGCCTTGAGACAGTTCTGGCACAACTGTCTGTTGTTGTATAGAAAAATGTATGCAAGGGAGTGTTCTTGATGTGTTTTCATTTAATTACACCAGTCTTTGTTTCATCCTGTACCTGGCCAGATACACCCCAGCTATACAGAATAGAAAATTCTGAATCCACATGTGATGAAAGTCCCAGGACCACTTTTTGGTCTGTAAGGGATTAGGCCGAAGAGCTGAGTGGGTTTCTGTAGCTTTAGGTTAATAGCTTTGCGCTGTTGGTGGGCTGTAGTGCTCATACACTTAGTGAATTAGCATGGATGGAACATGCAACAGGTTTCAAGAATGCAGACTAGATGGAGGACTTCACTCAGAGGCCACTCTGGCATCAGTGCAGCAACTGTTAAGAAAGATGCTTCTGACTGGATCCTTTTATCTCTTCTTAAATTTTCTGTTTCAAGGGACACGTTTCTTTGATCCACTGTTGCAAAAAGCTCAGGACAACTGAGTTCCTCTGAAGTCTTATCAGCACACATCCTTATATCATCTTCATATGGTATTAGATTAAAAAATAGTTTCACTAACATTTCAAAATCAATACTGTTTTTGAAATTAAAGAAACTTATAGCTTGGTGTAGGCAAAATGGTCCAAAGCAGCTTGGCCTTGTACTGTTACCTAACTTGGTGTGCCCTGTGGCCAAATGGAAGTCTGGCTTTAAAGGGTATGTGCTAGTAAGATGCCCAGTTCCTGTGGAAAGTCAGCAAAAATTTCCTCACTCTAGAGTAACAGCTTTCTTTGCTATGGGAAAAATTTGTGTTACTCTGAGTAAAGCTATAAAATAATTTATAAACTGTACCAGGAAACTTCCATGCTGTAGGATTCATTAAAATCTCCATGAAAACTTTTCTTGACTTAAGCCAGCTCTGAAGGAAGCCTTGTAATAACAGCAACCAGTTCTGTTATAACACATGCTTCCCACCCAAAATAAGTCATGGTGGGCTAGTGCTAAAATGCTTTATTGTCAAGAAAAGCCACTGAAAAGGAAGTTGGCCAAAGATCTTGTCAAGAATTTGCGAGTACAGTTGTGTGTCTAGGGACCGCACTACCTTGCTTTACATCAACATCAGTTTGCATTAGGCACCAGAAGTAGATCTTTGTTTTTATAAGACTTTATTTCTGTGGCTACAACAAGAGCAAGGCAGTGCTGTATCGGGGGATGTTGTCTGACTGTGTTTAACCTGAAACAAAACTCTGCCTTTTCTGATGCATGGGGGAAGCCAAACTCCCATAACTCTAGCAAAGGGAAAGAGAGAAAAAGCTTCCTGAAGCTGCCACCTGTGCTGCATGGTCCCTGTTTGTTGCCCTTTGCACTGGAAGGTCAGGGCCCCAAAGCTGGCAATGAGGCAGCAGGTACTGTTGCTGCTACATCCCCTGCTTCCTCCCCTGAAAATGCCCATTAAAACACCAAACTGTGAGGCTCCATTCTTGTGGAGTGCAGTCATGGAGACTAGCTTGTAGCCAAGAGCCCTGTGGCTGGCAGCAAATTGGTCTGTTGCCTCCATGTGCGTGTCTGTGCGATGGAAGCGAGGCATGGAGAGACCAGACCTTCACAACTGGCTGCAGGAGCCTTCATTTTCTAGTTGGCTTTTTCCTGCTGTTACTGCCTCTGCTCACACCCTACAGGCTATCGCTGCTCTCCTATCTGAGCTATTGGTTTTTAAAAACTTCATTTATTACTTACTCCCCTTTTTGTGCACTTCATCACTATGTCTGTTTCCCTGTGGATTTTCTACAGGACTGGAAGTGCAGTGTGTGGAGGGAAAGACTTCTGCAGAGAGGCCTAAGCACTACATTCTAATCCTTGGGTTAGTCCCTGGATTTCTCAAATGAAAACCAAGGTTAATTATGTTCAAAAATGGACAAAATCAGAATGCTTATAAATAAAGTTTGAGGGGCAGCTGGCCAAATTATAAGATATAACACACTCTCATATTTTAAGATGGGTTGCCTGAGATTTGCTCAAACAGAAAGCTGCCTGTCTTAGATTTGTAGGCCAAGAGGAGTGAGCAGAGTCTCCCAAGTACTGAGAGTGTTAGAAGCAGAAGAGCAAACCTTCTGAAGTTTATATGTGACCCAGAGTATCTTCACTGACCAACAGAGGAGTTTGCATGATCATCTACAGGGAATTACTGCAAGTGCTGAGGAGCATAAACCTTCTCGCGGCTTCTCTACAGCAGGCAGTGGTAGCTTCTGGCTGACAAATGCAAGTGATTAAATTTAGCTGTTCCCTTTTAATGCTGTTAATTTTGATTAGGAAAGACAGAAGTTTTCATATATGGATCTTTCCAGCTGAATTCAGGAGCTGTGTCTGTTGGCTGGGTGCGCAAGTCAATCAGAAACATTCATATTTTTGTGGGCCACAAGATGGGAAGGAAGTTTTCAGTGTCTATTTGAAAGAAAGCAAAGAGAAACACCCCGCTCTAGCAGGCGTGGAGCTGCTTGGCTCCTTGCCTGCTTGGGCTGCAGAGGACCTGCGCTATCATGAAACTGGCAATTTCCTCTTTTGCTAGTTTAGCGGGAAGTAAAGTTGGGCATAGTGTCTGCAAGGGATCACCAGCTTCTTTTGGCTTCCTCACCACAAATTGGTAGACTTTTCCTGTGGGTTATTCTAGGGTTTGAGAAATGAATTTGTAGGCAGGGCCTTCAAATTTCTTTTTCCCAGAAATAGCTCAGGACATCCCTGAATTGGTGACTCTTCTCAACTGCTTTTGTGCCCTTGAGTTCTCCATGCTGAAGTTAAATGTCTCACTGATTTAATGGCACAGGCAGACGAGGTATATTCTGTCCATTTTTTATTCTCTCCCTGTCTGGGTGACAGTGCTTATTTTCATCTTCTGTTTCTTGATCTGATTTCAGTTATCCCAATTACATCATATATTTAATCTTCTACACTACTTGTTTCTTCATTTCTTTTATTATGTTATTAGATAATAGAAAAAATTAAATGAGCTACTGAGCTGTAAAATTAATTAGAAACAGCATCACTTAAGTATATTCTGTTGAAACTGTCCATGTACCAATGATGGTGTTATGCCATCAAATACTGTATCAAGAGGCTTTCAGTGCTGTACTGTTTAACTCAAGTGAGATAAATCGTTTAACAATGATATCTTGTAATTGTTCTGAAGTAACACAGATGCAATTTAAGGTAGGATTTGACCTGTTGTATCTCATCATTACTTATTCTTTGTAAGTTAAGGCAGGATTTTACTTGTTCAATCTGGATCTTACTTATCCTTAGGAGTAGGACTGTAAAACAAAACATAATATGTGATGGTTTTCTTTTCTGTTCTTTTGAAGACTGTGTAACTTCATCTTTTATTCCAATCAAGCCATTTAATGACATAAAAGAGCATCAACCTACAGTAGAAGTTGAGGAGTTTATACAGGAATCAACAAAATATTCTCGACCTTATAGAGTATACAAGAACCAAATCTATGTATATCCAAAACACCTCAAGTATGATAGCCAAAAATACTTCAACAAGGTATAGTATGTGACCGATTCAGGCCAACATTGTGTAGTAGTGTACTACAAGTGCTCTCATTGAAATGAAGGAGTGCTGATCATAAATGAGGGGAAATAGTGATGCGAGTCACTGACTTGGCTTTCGATCTTTTTCAGTTTTTGCCATCATAAAACATTGGTACAATTTTAATGGAACAAATCTGTAGATTAATTTTAAGTTGTGTCAGTGATTCAAAGAGACATGATGTGCTAATAGCTTTTTCACAGTTTTCAGAAGGGCTTTATTTTAATGAAATTATGTGTGCAGATAAAACTAATCTGGATAATATTTATAGTCCTTTAAATGAAACTCACGTTTTTCATGATGATTGAAAATTACCTGTGCTTGTCCTTAATTAAATGCTGGTTGCTTTATAATCTGCTTCTACACAGTCAATTTGAGGCCTGGCTTGTATTTTGCCAGTTCTTCTTGGAAATACTATTTCTGGTGATATCACTGTGACCTAAAGGTATTTTTAAATGTTGATACATCATCTGCATGTTTCTCCTAGATTTTGAAAAGAACTTATTTCAGCCCTTTTATAGTTTGCCTGTGTTTTTATTGGTACCCTGTTTCTGATCTAAGCTTTAAGATGTTCCTGTCTTTTCAGGCACGGAATATAACAGTGTGCATTGAATTTAAAAGCTCTGATGAAGAAGGAGCAAAGCCACTGAAGGTGAGCCACAACAAGAATATATTCAGAGAACGATGTTTCTGAGGACATTATTTATAAAACCCAGGAATCAGGTCTATACTAACCCAGAACAATTAAAGAGTGAATGTTGTCGTGCATCATTCTACATTTGCACTGTGGTTCTGTTTGATCCCAGCTGGTCATGATTCCAGCTCACAGTGCCATTTTACGGTGCCAGCTTTCTGACTGGTGGAGAGGAAAGAGGACAATATTGGAAAACTTAACTATTCTTTACAGTGCAACTTGCTTATTCTAAAGTTTGCCATGTACCCTACGTTTCTCACTGAGCTCAGGACACATGACTGGAAAGAGTGGGGCACAAAATTAGAAGAACCTTAGACTTAGTTCTTAACTTTGCTATTGATGAAAGGCTGTTGCCTAGTATTGTTGTACTGTAGCTTCCCCACCAATAAATAAAGTTGCCATCACTCAATAATCAAGAGCCTCCAGAATGGACTCTGTCAGCAAGGAGATTGTTAACTGGTGTAGCTTTTGTAACATTGAAAAAACAGTAAAGGCATTGTGTTGTGTATTGAACTGCATAAAAGTGAAATAGCCTTTGTAAAGCTTTTTACAGAGAACTCTGAAACTGCTAACAGCAAGGAAGAAGTCTAAGGGGACTGCATTGCTTAGTAGAATGTAGGGTAGTTTTCACAGAATCAATGGACTTTTACTGGAACTCTATATGAAAAATTGCAGGTTTGAGCACTTAAAATATTTCTTTTAATATTTGATCAAAGTAATTACCAGTCTTCCGTGATATTTTTTTCAATGTTTGTGCATTTTAGATGTACCAAAACTAGTATCATCAGCAGAATTTCACAATGTAATTAAAGCATGTTACTTTTATTAGTGTATTTATGGAAAGCCAGGTGGACCATTATTTACAACGGCAGCCTACACCGCTGTGCTACATCATTCCCAGAATCCTGATTTCTATGATGAGGTCAGTCTGCTTTTTCTTTCATTAAATGTCTGCCAATTCCACATATTTGCCAATGAGACAGAAAGACATGTAAAGAATACTTCTGTTACAGTTGCTTATGTATCTGGATGGACCTGTGTTATGTAGATTTACATACAGTCTCACATTTTATTTTTTTTTTCTTAAATCAACTCACTGAATCCTTCCTTTATAAGATATTCTGAGTACAGTTAAGAAGCTGTAGAATTAATTAAGAACAGTCTAGCTTTCTAAAATGCATGTCTGGATCACGTTAAGGGTCCAGCTGCGTCTCTGGATTTAATGGAAACAGTAAACATTATGTTGAAGGGTGGAGCTAAATGTCAGAATAAATCCCTCTCTGAGATACAAGATATGCACTGGAGCATTTGTATTAATCCAGTGGCCTGAACAGAATGTACGTTGACGCGGAGTGGCTGCAGCAAGCCATTTAGTTGCTGATTTTGAGGTTTCAGCTACAGAATAAACTTCATACGTTGGCCTTTGCCAAATGTTAGTCGCACATGCATCTTTACATTTCACCAACACAAAGTATGGATTCCTTGGGCTTTCTGCATGTGAACTTAATTTCACCCTTTCAGTGACTAGTGTGTTTGATGGTCTGCTAATGTCATGTGTCTGTTTATGGATTTTCCACTACTGCTTTATGTGTAGTCATAAGCCTAGCAAACAGGGTTAGTATATAGCCAGCATTTTCTAAACTTGTTGGCTTGATCTTGAAAAAAACTTCCTTTTTCAGTTTAAATTTATTTTGATGAAAATGGCAGGGACAAGACCAGCACGTGATGTACATGTGAAGTATCAGTTTTAAGAGTCATGTTTAGGGACAGAGGTGGAACTTAAAGCATTACATCTTCAGAGATCGTGAACCTCCCACTACTCTTTGCAAGCAGTGTTTTCACACATCTGGAAATATCCTTCATGTGATGCTAGTGAGCCATCTGGTTTGGGCAGATTACTTTCAACCTGAACGAAGAGCCAAATTCAGATCTTAATAGATGATTTGCCTGGAAGAGGTGTGCACCTGTCCTAAGTGTTTCTAGTATAGCAAGTGCAGACTTTAAAAAAACATAGTATGTTATCAAGAAAGTTGTCTTGATCTCCATGTCTGAATTTTCATTTCATATCTATGTTTATGGCATTAGATTCTTACCCATAAGCTGATTTAACACTGGAAGCATTTATCAACAATTTTAAACCTTACTTTAAGCATAGGATCAGCTTGGATAAACTTTATCATAACTCACAAGGGCAAGGGGTCTTTTTTATTAGTTCCTATGGTAACATGTTTTGATTACTTTGTATTTTTATTCCAATAGGTTGATAATACCTCAAACCCGCACTGTAGGGATTCATGGATGACATGATATGGGATTTAAGACTGAGCAGAAATTGTAAATAAAAGTTTATTTTCATGTCAGCCTTTTTTACTTGGTCTTTGCCATGAAATGATGAAGGAGTAGCAGAGATGTCATTTTAGTTTTTGGTTTTATCACCCTTAAAATATGAAAATGGTAATGATTATTTATAGCTGCTAGAGTGCAGGTGATCGCTTCTAAGCAGGGTCCATCACTCTTTAGTTCTGTCTTCTTTCATCTTACGCTCTTTCATCATAAATACAAATATTCATCCACAAGACAGGGAGGAAAAAAGCTGGTTTAAGTAAAAGTGATGGATGATCATCCTAAACTATATCTTTAAGAGAACATCTATTACCCATGCAGACAAACCCAGTAAAGACAGGGTGTGCTTAGACCTCTGTGTAGAGAGAGACGTCACTCATTTAGACCATCTCTGATGCCTGGTTTAATCGATCATTAAACTAAAGCAAGGTGTAACATTTTACATTTCAGGTGAAAATTGAACTTCCCACTCAACTCCATAAGAAACACCACATTCTGTTTTCATTTTATCATGTCACCTGTGACATAAATGCAAAAGCTAATGCCAAAAAGAAAGAGGCTCTGGAAACACCAGGTACCTGTAGTAGAATTACTTTCAATTATAAATATAAATGATATACGTTCAAATAAGGATTGCAGAATTTCTGGCTGGATATTATTGTCTTCGTTTGAACTTAGGAAGCTTGTTTTTCTAAAGAGTCATACTGATTTGTTCTTGTACACAGTGGGATATGCGTGGCTTCCTTTGTTGAAAGATGCCCAGTTAGCTTCCCAAGAACACAACGTGCCAGTGGCAAGCAGTCTGCCTCCCAATTACTTGAGCCTTCAAGAACCAACTAGTGGAAAGGTATTAATTCATACTTTCATATTATTCAAATAGTGCGGAGCATTGGTTTGCAAATGGTTTACATGAGATGAGATTTGCATTTGCACTTACCTGGAACTATAAACAATAAATATAGTATCTGTTGTAGAATATTCACGTGCATGTCACTGAGTATGTAAACTAACACGTGTGCTACTAGGCTGAGAGTTGTATGTTGCTGAGTCACAGGTGTATATGGAAAAAGTGTGTTTTATAGCTGTGTGTTGTACAATGTGATACCTAACTTCTCCAAAACATGAATGAGAGTGGTCAAAAAGAACTCTTTTCACTGAGGCCATGGCATCCATTCTCCAGCTGATGTAATCCATGATCATGATTCATTCTCCAGTTTTGTGGTGTGATATCATATTTTCTCACTGATCCTGTCCAGTTTCGATTATTTCTGCTTCTTTGTGTTTGTTTTACTATTGTCATGAGGACAGGGTGGGGCAGGGATCTGGTCACTTGGATTATAATGTTCTTGGGCTTGTGTTGAAAAGTGGGTTTGTATTGCAATTGTTCTGCAGTTGTAAAAGCATAGTAGCCAGCACAGTTCATGCATGTGCAAAGCTATGCAGTTAAAATTTGATGCAGAGTTAAGTAAGTAGGAAATAAGTGGGAAATTCTCTTCTGTTTTAATAGCAGATCGGCTGTGATGTAAAATGGGTAGATAGTGGGAAACCACTTTTCAAAGTCTCTACTTTTGTTGTATCCACAGTAAATACTCAGGTAAGCCAAATTCCTCTTAGCTCTGTTACCTGCTTGCAAACAAAAAATGTCAAGGAGTCAAAATCTTGTATGAATTACTTTCTCTAACATGTAAAGAGTATTTGAATGTAAAAGGGCAAGATGACAATGGTGGAATACATACTTCAAGGAAAAATACAAATTATTTAAGATTATACCAATAGAATAATCATGGAATATCAATTTAAACAGCAAGAAAATAAACTGTGAGCACCAGGAAGGAAAAAAAAACCCTGGCCATTGAAATCTCTTAGATTGTAAGGAAAAAATTAATTGCTCACAACACTGGGAAAAAAAGAGTCATTAAAGCACCTAGAAATAAGTTGTATATAGCAAGTTGTGCTGGCCAATGGGTTGGGCTAAATAAGTTGATCTTTCTTTCTGTGTCTTATGCTTAAGGCGGTAGGGACCAAGTCTGTTCTTTGGTATCATAAGTGATTGCTGTAACCTATTTATGGAGCTGAATTCTAATCCTTTCTGTAATATAAATTTTAGGATCCACACCTGAATAACTTTTTCCATCAGTGCCAAGAAAGGGAAAAGGATCCGTCCCAGCCTCCTACCTCAAACTTTATCAATTCTTGTAAGGTAAAGTAACCTGCAGCACAAAGTGTGCTATAAAATTGTATTTAGGGCTTTCTCTCAACTGTTCCATCACTGCGCAATTCTAAACATAGCATAGACTTACCAGGAGGCAGCAGGTCCATGACAACTCCAGTTAAGCTTACTTGATGTGACAGATGTGTTACTGGTCACAGAACTGTCTCCCATCCCTTCTCATTTAGAACATGGCTGCATCTGCCCATCAGTTTTAGTAATCCAACCTATGCCAAGCTCAAATCCTGTGAAAGGATGGTGTAATGTTGCTCTAGGAACATCTGGGAAAAGGAGCTGTAGCCAGTAGATCTGCAGTATTCCTGCTAGTCCTCGCTTGTCTTAGATACATTGTATGCTTACCTCCTCCTGGGCTCTTCCTACTTCACTCTAAGAAGCTGGATGCTATCCAGAGGGCTGCTTAGGGTATTTTGCATGTATAAATCAAGAGTGCTTGTTGCCTGTCATGTTCTGAAATCAGAAGAATGTAACCTTTCTGCAGAGATGGAATGAATAAGCAAGAGCTGCATAAATGTGACTGTATTCAGTAGAGGTCAAAAGCTGTGAGAAAGGAGGAGTGTATGAAGCAAATTAGAAGAGCAGCAAGTAAATGTAGGACCATGATTCTTTACCTGTTAGTGAATGGGGAAATTCAGAGTTCTTGCTTTGCAGTTTGCTTACTGAACTTTACCAGCAAGATAAACAAGAAGACTGGAGGGTAGCTGAGACACTGTTCTGTAGTTCTAGCCCTAAAATATCATACATACGATTTTTACTTAATATTTTTCCTTTTACTGGTCTGTAAAATCTATTAGATGTTTTGGGGTCTAAATGTTACAGTCATGTAGGTGCTGTCCTGCTTTCTTTTGTTAATGTTTTGAGTGTACTGTTTGAGTGTACCTTAATCAGGTTTTGTAAACCTGTTTGGGAGAAGATTTTTGCTTTAGTAAGCAAACAATAAGTTCAAATAAATCACAACAGTTTTCTGTGCAAGTCCCTAAAGGTGGCTACTACTTTTGTTGATAGATGTAGGTAGACCTGAAAGGGGTTGCCTTTTTTTTTTTTTTTTTTCCCTTTTAAATATGTCTTGATTTAAATAAATGATTAAGGGATATTTTTCAAAAATCAAAGCATCGCTGTTATTTAGAGGTTATACATCTGCAGAATTAAGTCCTTAACTATTAATTTTTGGGAAGCCATTGAGCATACTGGACAAAATTTAGGAATCTGTGAAAGCTTCACAACTTTCTAGACAGTCAGTTACCTAAACTGCCAGAATTGCGCTGTTCTTTATTTGTTGTTTATAGTTTACCTTCTAAAATATCTTAAGTAATTTTATTATAAAATAGAGACAATGTTGTATGTGACAAAGGACCAACTATGCAATATAACCAGGGAATAAGTAATTTTACCCAGAGTATTTTGCTTTTATTTATAAATCACTAATATTTTTGAAGAAGTTCTGAAATGATTTGGAAATGACTGAAATGAAAAACTAGGAGGAATTCAAAGGACGGGTTTTTTAATTAAAAGCTCAATATCCTCTTTGATCAGAGAAGTTAATATAATGTCTGTCCAGTCAGGTTAGAGTATTAATGCTACTTTTTACCAGCATGCTTTTATCATTACTATTTTAGCCACAGCAAGTTCAGTTTATCAAATCTCTGCATAAAAAGAATGACTTTTCTTAAAAATATTAGGAAATACATGTTTGGTTTGTTTTTTGGTTTTTTTTTACCTTAAGTCAGGGTAGAGGAAAATATTTGAATTCTGAAATGTGGACAATACCTACAGTTGTGTTGCTAGTCACATTTTAAAAAAAACTCCACGAGGAACCAGTCCTCTGCTTAGTTGTCTTATTTTCCTACTGCTATTACACCAGTGGCCGCACTACATTTTACCTGCTAAAGCAGAAAAGCATGTAATCAGCTTTCATTTCTTGTATTGGAAATCTCTCATTTTCTTTCTTATATCCATTACAGAATTTGCTGAGGATCGAGAAGATCCATGTAATTATGAATTTTCTTCCTGTAGTCCTGAATCAACTCTTCTGGGTTTTGGTGCAAAACAGAGATGATGAAATTACGACAGCTGTGACCAGGTATCTTAATATTTTCTGTATGAGGAAAAGAATTCACTCTAGAATGCAAGTGTAGATGTTAGTCCAATGTAGCTGCTCTTGCAAAGGCTGACTGACATTTAGACTGTAGTACTATGATATTTAGACTTTAGTGACTGCTTCCCCCTTAACACAGGGCTCTGCAAATAATGCATGGAAGAGCATGTTATCATATGGCTGACTCTTATACCAACCAGGAAGGCACTGACCATGGTGGACTGTCTCTGTACCCTGAGGCAATCATAGGTAAAGCTCTCATTCTTAAGGAGCGAAGTGCTTCCTAATAAAGCTGAATGTCAGTTTTGGTTTACGTTTGGGTCTGAGGATGTGGAGTTCAGCATAGGAAGAGCCTAGCATCTTGTTACATCCAATGCAGTCAAACAACTAGGTCACAATGTTCTGGGGCATTTTTTAATTAGAATATATCAGCAATAACTGAAGAGCAATGGAAGCATTTTCCAGTGAGCAGGCAAACAGCTGGAATGATTTGCTGAGTCTCTCACCCCTCACATAATGAAATTGTCTTTATTGATGCTGTTAATCAGGGCAGCAGAAAAAAAATACTGGAGAGATTAGTATTGGTCTCTGCAGGAGGGCATAAAGTTGCATTGCATTTTCTTTTGGCCATGGTCGTGTTTTTGTTGTACTTCTGCCAGTAGCTATACATGAGGACTGTGATACAACTTGTAGGAAATGACAACTGTCCTCAGCAACCGTGTTAGACTAGTCTGCTGTCAGTGTATTTTCTTTCTTTCCACAGATTGTTCTTCAGAATTAGTTCCTGAAGAAAGATTAATTAGGAAAACTTAAAGGATCAAGGAAGCAAAATTCCTAATCTTAACCTTGGAAATCTAGAGTTTTAATATCCTTTTATTAAAGTATCATGGCATCTTGCAGGGCAAAGTCCAGTTTTACCACACCTAGGCACTAGGATTAGAAGAAACTTTCCTTGTAAACATCTTTGATGTCATCACTGCACACTGTTTTCAAAGGGAGAGAGGCAGTCAGACCTTTGTTCAGGACCCCTTTATGACCAACAAATCAACTGAGACTGGATAGAGAGAATGAAGAACTGTCTCCCAGGCTAGAATTTCAGTGCCAGTTAACTGAGTGGAAAATAAATGCTATAGAAGAAGCAGCTGTTCAAAAAATGATGATATGGATAAAGATGATATGGAAAAATTGAAGGGTGTTATTTTTTTATATGCTTCAGACTTTGTCTATACACCCAACTGGCCAAAAAAAAAATAAAAGAAGGATTCTCAGTGTTTTCCTGTATGTGTGGTAGCTTTTGTGCTGGTAGAGTTGATGTCAACAGGAATATGCACGTCTGCTGTGTGTGCCATTCATTGATGTGTCCCGTATATACACACATTGTATTTTGTTCTGAATAGCTTGAAGCAGCTTGTGTTGAACATACCAAAAGCAACAACATCAGAATGAGAGCATAGATTGGCTTATGTGCTGGGGAGAAAACACTATTCCTTTTATTCTCTTATGGTTATTTACTTGTCTGGGGACCCAGTCATGTCATCATTTTTCTCTCATCTTTGTCAGAACTCATTTCAGTTTCAAATCAGAATAAAGGCTGAAGGATCGGAATGGGCACGACTAATTTTGTCATAGCTTTTGTGATTTGCTACAAGTTCTACTAACAGCAAGCAATGAGATATATGAAAAATACTGACTTAAAAGAATTACAGAGCTTTTGAATACAATAATAAGAATTGGCAGTAAACACTCAAATCACCAGGCTAATCAAAATGACTACTTGTAGGTGGACCACAGTCACAGGCATGTTAATAATTCATTTTAGTCATACTGTTATTATGCATACCCAGATTCAGTAATTTTTGACATTTGAGAATCATGAACTGTTTCCTCCTTGTTCTTTTAACATAAAAATAAGATTATAAAATTGTAGAGTCTTTTTTATATTAAGTATCCTGAAAAAATGAGATCCCAATAACCAAGAGGAAGTGTCATGGTTAAGTTGAAGAAGACTTCTTGCTCAAACTTGTGTTTTCTGAAGTAGGATGATCTCAAACAATGATGGCTCAGGTACAAATTAAAGAGAAAACTTTGCTGAAGCATTTGGTCTGAAGCAGCGCTATCTCTACTGTTAGTAGAAGCTCAGGTTGTGAGAGGTTGCCAGTATGACCCAGCCAATTTTCTTCCATGTTGCTGATCTGCAGAAACTCAAAGCATCTATAGTTGCACCAAGTGTCCAGCCTCTCCCCCATGCGCAGTAACAAGAGATTGCTGTGCTTGGCTTTTTGTTCCTGAGTGCTTGGACACTCAGGCTGGGGCTGAGTCCAAGGTTATGGTCAAACAGTGCAGGAGTGGTGTTTGAGCCTAGGCTTGTGTTCATCTTTGATTAACGGTGCCATCATAAGCAAAGTATCAGAGCTTTAGAGAATTACCAAGACCTGAGCGAACCTGACAAATAGCATTCCCAGAGAAAGAGGCTTTTGCCTCTCTGTTTTGTTAACATGCTCTAATTTTTCTTATTACTAATCATCCAAAGTCATACAAGCTTTAGTTAGTTAATAGTTTTCTTTTGCTGTAATGTCAGTACAGGTATAAGAATGAAAAACAGGTGCATTTTGTTAGACAAATGCATATATAACAGAACAATCCATGCAAGTGGAAGGTCCAAGGAGTTACTGTGTTTTCCCACTGGTATGGTTTCTGCACACACTATTCATCATTTGGATCACATCCCTCATGGACTGTTTCAAATGAAGTTACAGTAACAGAACAATGTGATGCATTAGGTACGCTTTCTCTGCCTTATGAAATAAAACAGCTCAATTTTTATTTTCTTTTTTTTTGTCTTGCAGGGTTCTTACTAACATTGTTGCTAAGTGTCATGAAGAACAACTAGACAACTGCATCAATTCTTATGTGACGGTATGATTGTTGCTATGTTGTTAACTATTTTACGGGAAGGGGGGCTGGGTTTCTGGGGGTTTTGCCTGTTTACTCAGTTGAATTTGTTTGTAGCTTTTTCTGTATTTGCATCATAGCTTTCTGCTGCTAGTGACTCTGGTTAGGAAAGTAATGTAAGATTTGGAAGAGGCTGAATCAACTCTCTTCCTCTGCCATAAGTTTCTTGTGTCACCTTGAACAAATTACACTGCCTCTCTGTGCTTTAAGGGCGCACTGTAGAGCAGGGACACTCAATGGAGTGTCCTCCTTCACCAAACTCGACTGCATCCTGGCTCACAGCCTTCTTCCATTGAAGAGGACAAAGGGCTGCTCATGTTTCCTCTCCATGGTGCAGCTTCCTTTCCATAGGACGCCAAGTTGAGCAAGCATAGGAGGAGAAAGCTGCAATGCACTCTTAAAGGCTACCAGGTTGTGGGAGAGGCAGTTCCCCATAGTCAGTTGATAACTAGAGCTTACCTTTTAGAAGCAAGACCCTAGTACAAATGGAATTCCACTGAGCTTCTAGAAGCATAGGCTTAGCGTTAGGGTCTATGAAATGGTGTTAAATTCAGAATTTCCCACCTTGCACAGTTTAAGAGGAGGGAAGGGGGGAGATAAGTATGTGAAAGAAAAAGAAACTTTATCTGGATAGATACCAGAGACATTTAATGTAGTTTGCTTGCAGTTTGCAGCACTCCTCTTGACTGTGTTGAGACGTATCACTTTAAAATATCTGGCCATCTGTATTATTCATGTACAGGTAGATTTCATGGAATCACAGAATCATCTAGGTTGGAAAAGACCTTGAAGATCATCCAGTCCAACCATTAACCTGGCACTGACAGTTCCCAACTACACCCGATCCCTCAGTGCTATGTCAATGTGACTCTTAAACCCCTCCAGGGATGGGGACTCCACCAACTCCCTGGGAAGCCCATTCCAACATCCAACAACCCATTCTGGAAAGAAATGCTTCCTAATATCCAATCTAAACCTTCCCTGGTGCAACTTGAGGCCATTACATCTTGTCCTATCGCTTCTTTCTTGGTTAAAGAGATTCATCCCCAGCTCTCTGCACCCTCCTTTCAGGTAGCTGTAGAGGGCGATGAGGTCTCCCCTCAGCCTCCTCTTCTCCAGACTAAACCCCCCCAGTTCCCTCAGACGCTCCCTGTACGACCTGTGCTCCAGACCCTGCACCAGCTCCGTTGCCCTTCTCTGGACACGCTCGAGTCATTCAATGTCCTTTTTGTAGTGAGGGGCCAAAACTGAGCACAGGAATCGAGGGGCGGCCTCACCAGTGCCGAGTACAGGGGTAAGATCCCTTCCCTGTCCCTGCTGGCCACGCTAGTGCTGACACAAGCCAGGATGCCATTGGCCTTCTTGTCCCCCTGGGCACACTGCTGGCTCCTGTTCAGACGGCTGTCAATCACCCCCCCAGGTCCCTCTCTGACTGGCAGCTCTCCAGCCACTCCTCCCCAAGCCTGTAGCACTGCTGGGGGTTGTTGTGGCCGAAGGGCAGACGTGCTGAAGAGGTACTTCTGGGTGCTCTTCATGGCTGCAAGATAACTGCATGTTTCTTAGGAAGCTAAGTTTTTTAACTCAGCTTCTGATTATTTTCTTAAGCCATGATTTTAGTTTCAAGATCCTGTGTCTTTTCATGTGCCACTGTACATAAATTCTTTTCTCATCTGTAAAGTTTAGATTCTTGTAACCATTCTGTGTTTACTCAGCTTTTTTCATCCATTATTGTTTTGAAGAAAAATATATAAAATATATATGGATATGTTCTGTGTATGGAGTTTGATTCCAGGCAAGCTGTATCATGACTTAAAAAGCCAAAGGAGTGGCCTCCTTTAAAGATGATCTCCTTGTTATCTGTATCAATTGAATGTCCCTTAAATGAATGTGCATAATGCTACTGGCCAGCAAGTATCTCATCAATAGTATATTTGGGTAACAACTTTGTAAACTGAGAATTTTATGAAGAAGCATGTTTTTAAGTAGAAGAATATGTTAACTGCTGTTACTGGCATGGACAGAAGAATTAATAGACAAATGAACCTCATTTAAGGGTGTTATACTTCCACCCATCCCCCTGTTCACTTGCCTTAATTTTTTTCTCTCCCTTTTAATTTCAGTGGAGAGGGCTGGAAAATTTTGTTCTAGCCTTACTAGATGAATCAGTCATGAGTAAATTGTAATATCTTTTGAGTTTTATGTTTATTAACTTATTTGTGTATTTCAAATAGCAGCATAGAGGAGAATTGCAGGTTATTAGAAGTGAAGTAGATATTGCCATCATTTTGCCTCTTGGCCTGCTCTGGTTGCAATGAGAGATCGCCCACAGTCATGGAAAGAAACCATGAGTGACAAATGTCTGTATGGGCTTCTGGCTGTAATGATATTCTGATTCACTGGGCAACAAGTAGTTTTCATAACGTACATTTCATCTGTAGATTAGGAGTAATATATGTGACATAGGTCTTGGGGTTTTTTTTGTGGGTTTCTAAAATTAAATTTAGGAATGAAAACAAATACATTGCTGATGAACTCTAAAACTTTAGCATATTCATGGTAAAACAATTAAAATATAATAGGAGTTAAACTAGTAAATGGGAAAATTGTTTTAATTTCAGTGTTAACAACTGTTGGTTGATATTTCCATGTGTATGGAAAGTAATTGCAGTATGTATTTACTTTCATTCTTCATGAAAGTATTTGTTTACAGGTGATGCTTCTCAGCATCTTAGTAGTCAAATTTTAGTTTTGGATACTCTGATTTAAGCACAGAGGAATTCTGCTGAGGTCCAGCAGAAATGTTCAGGTTTCAAAATAAATAACCTATGTCACATTTAAATGTAGTTAATTAAATGGGTATTAAAACCTGTTCTACTCAACTTTTCAAAATTGCAATAGACACCTGTTTCAGCTAAATATCTTAGAAATAACACGTGATTATTAGGCCACGCCAAAAGTCCATTTAGTCTGTTTTCCCATTTCCAGCAGCAGCCAGAAGCCAATAACTGTTAATTTATTTTATCCATCTGTAAGGAAATTAGTACCTACTTTAGAAATGCTGGTTTGGGAATAGGTAAATTGAGAATTGTGAGTCACTCAGAAGAATAATGGGAAATTACGCCGACTTAAATAATTGGACCTGGAAGTGTCAAACTGCATAGAGAGAAGCTTATGGCATCTGCTTTGGAAATAAGGCTGACTGTTAATAAGATATTTTCAAGTGTTATTCTTACCTTTTCCATTCAGTCAGGTAGGTAAAAGAAATTTCATCCCAACTGATGCACTAGCAGAGCTCTTGCTTTAGGAAGGAGTAATGGATCCCAGTACCAAATAAGTTTAAAATGTTGAATAAAACTCACACTAGATTTATGAATTTTGAGTGACTTGGTAGATAAATTCCTTTCTTGAGGGCTTGACTTCTAAAAGGGGTATAGTTTTCCCCTTCTGTCAGTTCCAGTGGGTGCTCTACACCTTTCAGGATGAAGAGTTGGTGCCAGCTCTGACTAGCTGTTGCCATGGGAAGAAAGGAGCAAGTGAAAGTGGCCTTGACTAGGTGGGTGAAAAACCCTCCGTACTTTCTCTGCCTGCCTATTCTTTTTTTCCCCTGGTGAATGGCTTGAAAGACAGTTTAGAGGTGTGGGGATCCTATGCCTTGATGAAAAAATAAATTGTAGCACTGATTTTAAGCAGAAATTCCTCTTGGTTCACATTAAGCTGAAATCAACAGGAAGTTGTGTTTAAAAAATGTGCCGTTACTGCTAAGGGAATTAAACTTTATGCGAATGCATCAGGATATTTTGGTGGCAAAGATTGTCAGCTGTTAGGGATGTATAAATAATTTATCTTCTCCTGCTGAGGTTTTTATGTTTGTTTTAATGAACGTTTTGATATTAATTTTTTTTTCCCCCATCTTCTTCAGTATGTGTTCAGGACCAAATCGTTTGAAGAAAG
Source organism: Athene cunicularia (assembly GCF_003259725.1). NCBI lineage: Eukaryota > Metazoa > Chordata > Aves > Strigiformes > Strigidae > Athene > Athene cunicularia. The sequence continues at coordinate 19,429,565 of NW_020799110.1, forward strand.
GACTGTTCATGAGGAGCTGGCCAAGAATATGACTGGTCTTCTGAAATTAAATGACCAAGTAACAGTGAAACAGGTTTTAAAGGTGAATGATAGCTTGATTTAGGATACTTTGTTTTCATTTTGATCTTGGAAGATGCAGGGAGAATATTAATCTGTAAGTAGGACATTTCTATCCAATTTCAGCTGCTGCCTTTGATTGACAGTGACCAAAATGAGAATGATTGAGGTTTCCTGAGGTTTCACGTATCAAACCAGGTCTAAGAAATTCATACATGTGCAGGGACCATCACTGAGCCTGTTGGTTATGGTATAAGATCTAGCCAGTCCAGTTTGAGAGTTCCCAGTGGCAAAAATATGTTCAACTAGTTAGAGTGAACCAGTTCTGATTTCCTATGCTGAGCCACTAGAATACCAAAAATAGGCTGAAAAATGCAGAAAAGCTGGCCTGCAAGGAACCTTGGCCATGCAAAAGTACTTGTGGTTGGATTTGTTGTGGGGTTTTTTTGTTTTTTTTTTTTAATTTGTAAGCTTTTTGAGTGTAGCTGTTTCACATATCTCCTGCAATATGTGAGGATACAGATATTAATATGTCTCTTACCTGTTCACTATAGCAAATGGTATTTGAAGAACCACTCTGTTTAATGGTACTTGTTTAAAAAATATTCTGGACCAGATTACCAATCTGGAAGTAACAAAGCAGTTTATTCTGATCTTCTGTTCTCTGAGGTTCTCTGCGTCATGCATTCCTGCCAGTTACCTTCAAACAATGAAGATAGTGCTCAGCAGGAATGGAAGGATTGTAGGAGTGGTGTTTGCAGTCTCCTTACTGCACAGAGCCACAGCGACAAAGTGCCTGAGAATGGCTTCAGCTCTCTTAAGGACATTATCTAATGTTACTCACATACATGGCACTTAGGCTCTTCAATTTATTTGTCATGTAGAGTTTATCATTGTGCATTACTGAGAAATGTAATCCATCTATAAGGAATGGTAATGCATCCTAAAGTATTTATGAGATAATCTTTTTTTCCTTATCACTTTTTTCTTTCTTTTGAACAGCATTCCTGGTTCTTCTTTGCGGTTATCTTGAAATCAATGGCACAGCACCTGGTTGATACAAACAAAACAAAGGTTAGTATATATGTGATCTCAATTAAGTAGGCAATCAGTCTCTTAGGGAAAATATAAAATCTAGAATCCTGGAAAATACACATACTTAGACTGCTAAAAAAAAAAAAAAAAAAAAAAAAAAAAAAAGAAATGCTGTTATGCTTTGTATAATATTGGTTTTACCCACAAAAACATTGTATTACCTACTAGGCTCAAACCTATTCTGGTAAGCTAAAAATACACTTGCATCAGCTTTGTAATGGGTGGGTTAGAATGGAATGCAAATTCTCTAATTTCTGCCAGTTACCTAACAGGTGATTATGCCAGACAACAAATAGATGACCTAGAAACTCCACTTTGCTTTGAGCAAACCTTACATAGCTGGAGATCAGTGCTTTGACCTTTTCTCTGCCTGTCAAAGATGCTTTTGGTATACTTGTGCTGGAATCTGAGGATAAGCTCTCCCACTTTCCTATGGACCAGATTCTTCCTTTTGGGGTTTATACTCAGAATATATACATGGAACTCTAAGAATATTTTTTTATTCAAGTTTATTCTTGGCCTGAATGTATTTTCAGGTGTAATATGCAACTTTGTACATTCTCAAGTGATGATCTATTTCCTCCTTAGGTTTCCCGAACTCAGAGGTTTCCAGAATCATTTCAAACTGAGCTGGATACACTTGTGATGGTCTTAGCAGACCATGTTGTTTGGAAGTACAAAGATGCTCTCGAAGAAACCAGGAATGCAAACTACAGTGTTGCCAAATTTCTCAAGGTGAGATGTTCTGTCATTACAGCATATGCACTTATATCCCCATACTTAATACAAACTTGAGACTATTCTAGTCCAGTCAAAGGGAATAAAGACAACTCTGAGTGAATGATGTCTCAACTTCCGAGTTAAGCGTTGACCTGTAGTTCAGTTTTTCTATGCCCTTCAGTCTTTGAGAATGCAAAAGCTTTACCTAAATCTGCTTTAAAACAATTCTTATTCATTTATATCTGTTCCATGAAAGAGCCCAAGCTTTCAGATTCTGCAAATTCTTACATTACATTCAAATGGGTAAAAATTTGGTAAGGAATAAAACCATAGTTACACTTGAGCTGGTATTTTTTCTTTAAGTATTATAGCCCTGAATGTCTGTGGGTGGGTTAGTATTTCCTAATCACAACCAGACTGGGCAGCTTTTTACAAACCGGAATAAGCAAATTGCAAGTATTATGTGAAATATAGTAAGCTACCTTTTTAACTCTGTAATACCCTTTCATTTACCAGATATAAGAAAACACACACATGCTTTGGAAAAGTCACTAAAAGGGGTTGCATTGTATGATTTTGTCCTAATATTTCTCGATCATTTTTATTTTCCCAGCATTGAATTAGCTCTGGACCATGGGAAAATTGCCATTCAATAAGTTGTGCAGATTTAAACTGGACACATTGACACACATTTCCATTAATGTAATGATGTATATTAATGATGTACAGAACATTGTGTATAGTACACACTGAAACCCAGACTCAAATATTTTATGACAAATTGAAGCACAGCATTAGGAAGGAGCAGTATTCCAGCAATATAATGTTCCTGTGAAGTTATAAGGAAAACACAAACTGCAGATGGATTTTTCTCCTTTCATACATAGGTGAAATAAATTATAAACTTGCTGTCCACTGAGTTTGTTCTCTGTTGCTGATGTTAAGCTGTATCTATCTTAGTGTTACATCATTTGGAAGATGATGCTGGTTTGAGGCAGGAGCATGGATGGAGGTGCTTAGTCAGTAATTGCGTGGTGTTGCACCTGTGGAGGTGTTGCAGATTTGAATGCTCTTTTTGTGTGTTACTCAGCTAAACTGGGAATACAGTAATGTTATGTTATATGACATGGCATATGGATGGGTTTTAATTTCTAATTTGGTCTGCCAGAAAGAATTGCATAGGTTAGAGATGATACGGCTTTCTCCAGGCTGGGATTGCAGCAGCCTTTGAATGCTGTGTGGCAGAGGGCTCAGGGCTTCACTAGTTTTGCAGAGTTCGGGAACACCAGAGAAGGGGAGGGAATTCAACATTGCATTCCTGATCTGGTAGGCTAACTCTTCAAGGAAAAAAATGTCAGTAACTGTAATACCAAGGCTCTCAAAAGACTTTACATCTTCTGGCTGTTTAGCCCATCAGTCAGCAAGAGCAGTGTTCTCATCATAATATAGTGGCATATTTTCTCCCAGAGGAATAATGTAGCTCATAGACAGCAAGTATAGTGGCTGGATTTATTCCTCAGGAGTCATTGCTCTGTCACTGAAGGAGATATTCCGGTCAACTTCAGTCACATACCACCTCTAGTGATTGAATGTTACAGTACATGAATGACTTTAACTAGATAAGCTTTCTCCTACTGCACTGTACACTGTGATAATTATTTTAGACTGTAGACACAGGGAAAATGAAAGGTTTGATCAATCTGTTATTACTGAAATTTTAAAATCAAGACAGATTGACTAGTTCCCTGGTTTTCCTCGCCCTGCTATAAGACTAACTTCACCTGCACAAATGACTCAAGTTTATAGGTGACACAAGGCAAACAGCAAGGTAAGTGAGGCCATGTACTGCTTTTTTTGGCTATAAAATATTTTTTTTTCCCCTTTCTTAGCGCTGTTTTACATTTATGGATCGTGGATTTGTGTTCAGGATGGTCAACTGTTACATAAGTATGTTTGGAACAGGAGATAGCAAGGTATAGTTTTGATTTTTGTTTTTGCCAAAGTGACTTGCTAGCAGAATATTTTTATATTGAGACTATTTATGATCTGTTCCATGGCTTCACCATGCTCAGAACTCAAGTCAGTGAAAACATTTACTGTAAAAAATGTGTTTAAAACCTTTTGGTTCTGAGACATCTATCCCCTTTTCTGGGAGTATATCACTGTGTCCAAACAACTTCTCTCTGAGCTCTGCAAAGACTGCTCAGACCAAAGCATGCAAAAGGCTGAATTTACTTTGTGCTTCTTTGGAGAGTACACTTGTGGTTTGGTCTATAAATATCAGCAGTAATTGGCAGTAATTTTCTTTGAGGAGATTAAACTAAGAGCATATGAACAAGTTAACATTGTGTAAACTCAAGTGAGAATGTAACATCTCAGTTATTTTGAATGGTGTGCTCTTACCTCATTGATGATGCAAGAAAGCCAATCTGCTCCAAATTAATTTGTGCTCAGTATGAGGAAAATTCTCTGCAGCCTGAATTTCTTCTTTAATACCTATAATAGTCAGTGATACAGTTTGAGCAATACATTTCAAACTGCAAGAGGTCCCCAAGTATTCAGCTTGACTCCTTTACTCTTCCGTCAGGATGAGTCACAGGCTTTTTCTCTTCCATGACTGGGTTTCTGAGCTATCATACCAGAGCATGCAAGATGATAGATAACAGAATGTATTCAAGACATACACTTTGAATGACTCATCTTTTCCAAAAAAAGCTTACAAAACTCCATTGTCCGTTAACTTTTTATAATTCTTTAGTGGTGATCTGGGCATTCGTAGGTAATGAGTGAGATTACTCCAGGTCTGTTTTGCTTTTTACTAAAGCCAACTTCATGCTGCACTCGGACCTTTCACCTAATCTCTTGAACAGATGTAGAATGGAGTCTCTCAGTATTAATGTAATAGCCTGAAGGCTATAATTCTGTAAATAATTCTATGTAATCTGAAAATTATTTCCACATTTCAAACTTCCCTAAATACATTCAACCACAGAAACAGATGTTTAATTAAAAAAGCCAATTAATGGCCAGTGGAAAAGCCTGAGATTAGTCAGTGTGCAGAGCAGAACTTGGCACCTCCTTGGCAGTAAGTGCATGCACACTGCCAGCCACCCAGCATCCCTCCAGAGCCATCTGCCAGGATGCCTGGAAGCAGAATCGCTGCGGAGCTGAAACAGATGTACCACTGGAACAGGCTTTGCAGCACTTGAAAACAATAGCCACAAAATAAAATCAGAGATTTCTGACCTCAAGGAGAGAGAGGCCTTGCACTGTTTTCATTTTATCAGACATTTAAGCAAGAGCCGGTCATTTAAATGTGCTGCAGGATTTCTTTCTGTGGGTTTTTTGCTTATTTAACTGGATTGTTTATGTATCAGAAAGATGACACTGCAATCTGACCTCTCTCTTCAGAAAGTTTAACAGTGTATATTACTGCTTTAATAAATAGTTTGTGGGTGTATCAGTCTATAACATCGCAATTTGAATTTATGTCTAATTGTGAATGAAGCACCATAAGTTCTGTTCCGCAGAAATGTCACAGTATTCCATATTTTGACATTTAAACATTGTTTTGAGAAATACTTAATCAGAAGTTGAAATACCTCATTAGAATTCAGTTCGTTGTTGCATTCCCTTAAAATGTCACCATTCCTTTTGAGAAACACATTCCAGGTGCTTCATTTCTTTATTTACCATTAGACCCTGAGTTTTGTGTCCAGCTGTATTCCTGATACTGCACTACAGTGCAATAAAACATTTCAGGAAAAAATTCCTCACCATCCAGTCCTCAGCAGACTCTGAAGTGTATGTTCCAGGTGTTCTAGCCTGACGGTGGCAGCAGAAATGCTACAATTTAATTAAACAAATTTTAAGGGCAAATAAAAGACTTCTACAAGTGCTTTCTAATGCTAGGGCAAATGTTTGACCTAGATCAGTGCAGTATTGTATTGGTAGTCCTCAATGCTTTCTGCCACTAAGAACTAAGGTGAAAAGATGGAAATAAAAATGTATTACTGGATATCATGTATTATCTTTATATCTCAGTGGCACATCGTTATAGTGGGAAAGATAAATTCCTGAGGTAGTTGCAAGGCTTCACAGAAGATCATGGATGGCTTCTTGGGAGGGAAATATTAAGGAAATAATACCAAATTGTATAACACCCTTGGAGCTGGAACTCGCTGGCATCAATAGGGGAAGTTTTCATCACTATAAATAAGTATGGGATCTGTCCTGTGTGGTTGAAATTTTGTATTTGGTTGACCAAAAAGAGAAGGAGCAAAAAAAAATTAAAAAAAAAAAGAGGTGTAATACTTGTAATGATCCCAAACTGATGTGAACTGGAGATGGTACTTTGCTATGATTATATGCTATAGTATATACCATCAAAAGACCCAGTGTAGCTTTGAATATACCTTAAATATTTGGCTTGAATCAGGCTGCTATTTATCAGCACATCTTCAATGAAAAATTGAAGCTGAGGAATCTAAAAAACTTGTTTGACTGTGACAAGTTTGTTTGGTAACAGAGACAAAAACCAAATGTTTATTATTTGTGTAGCTTGGCATAACAAGCTGTAAGGTTTCATTGTTGGCTGTGAGTTTGAATTTTGAGGTAGAGATCAATAGTAGTGCAGCTCTGTCTTACCATTTTCCCTGTTTTAATGTGAACTGAACGATTGCCTGTTGTGATTTTCAGACTTTACATCAGTTCAAATTTGACTTCCTTCAAGAAGTCTGTCACCATGAGCACTTTGTCCCTCTGTGCCTGCCCATACGATCTTCAAACATTCCTGGTAAGGCACCACCCCGAAAGGGTTTCTGTACAACTGCGAGTTATCGGGAGGCTCAAAGAGCAGATAACAACTAACTCTCTGAAGTATCATGTCTGCACATCAGGCACAGAAGCCCCAAATGGCTTTTCAGGTGTGGTACTTAAGCAGCATGATAAAAATAGCATCATTCCAGTATGCCTGTAAATAAACGCAACCACTGACAACGCAGTTAGGAGGTGGGAGGCTACTCTTCTGCTGGAAGTTTTGAGGTGAATGAACTGGGCTATTTGCATGGACTAATTACTAAAAGTGCAGTAGCCTTGGGAGGTGGTGAGCTAGGGAAGGGGTTGAACAAGTACAGCGGGAAGGGGAAGAAGCTGAGGCAGTGATAAGGGCATTGTGAAACTCTGCTATTTGGGAACAGGCTTGTCCCTGTGACAGCCTCTCCTTTGCAGGGAAGGTCTGAACAGGACAAGCAGCAGGAGATAATAGGCAGTTGGTACTTTTGCCTCCAGGGTGTCTCTAGGACTGGCAGGCAGGTCCCACGGAATAGCATTTTTTTTCTCTGCATTTACTTTCTTGGCTTCTGGCAAGCCTGTGCATTACATGGTCACCACATACTGAAGTGTTTTACCTGGAGCAGTGAGGCAAGAGAGGCGCATTTCAGAGTCTGCTAGCAATACCTCCTGAGCTGCTTCTCAAGGCAGGGCATACTGTGTGTAACCCGTGTTTTGCAGAGGCATGAGCAGGTTTTGCCTGTGCTCTGCCACAGGAGTGAATTCGCCCTGCCCATGCCCCAGAGCCAAGGGCCACCATACATCCCATCTCCTGCACTGAAATCTGTTGGTTTGAACCAAACTTTGTGGCCAATACCCAGTACTGGGTGTTTTTCCTCATTTCAAAGGCACTGGGTTTCAGATCTGGGCACAGTTCCCAGTTCTGACAGTTTTCCCCATGCTCTGAGGAGATCACTTGGGATGTGGTCCTTTAAGTTGCTGAAAGTGGAAATTGCTTCCAGTGGAAGGCAGAATCAGCTCTGTGCAGCTTCTCTTTAGCTTTCCACACCAAAAAGTGAGTTTAGTTCTGACACTCATAGCTTTCTTTAACAGTAGAAGCTGTTTAATTCAAATTTAAGTTAAATTAAAAAAAAAATGCAATATATTTTTTACACTTAAGTAAAAAATGTGCATGATTTTTGCCTATTTTTCTTTTATATTTATGAAAAATGAAGACCCTGTGACGCCTTCAGAGTCAACACAGGAATATCGAACATCAGGTATGAACAAAATGACTGCATAAGAAGTAAGCAGAATTGTGCATCAAGAGCTTTTAAGATTTACTTTGACCAGTGCCACTGAACTGTGGCAAATTAAGACAAAAATTATTTATCATTTTCAGAAGTGGAATTAGTCTGGATCTCTGTTTTAGAAGTTTTCTAGGTAGAATATGGGAACAATTTGGACTCTGTGCGTCAAAGAAGTGAATAGTCTTATGGCGTGAAAAACATTTGATATTCTCATATGGGAATGTGTATGTAAATTGTGTTATTAAATTGTAAAAATTGTATTATTTTGAAATAATATTAATTCTTTTTAGAAAGTGAGGGAGCAGAATTGGGCAGTTGGATTAAGAAATCCAGGGATTAAATCAATAAAAGTTATTGAAAATTTGAAAAGGGGCAGGGGGGGAAGGAGTATGCAACCTATATATTAATTTAAAGTATTCTTGTCCGTTCTGTTCCAAGATATTCCAGAGTACACATTGACCAATGAATTTTGCCGCAAACATTTTCTAATTGGAGTCCTCCTGCGGGAGGTTGGTTTTGCCTTGCAAGAAGACCAGGATATTAGGCACTTAGCTTTGGCTGTGCTTAAAAACTTAATGGCAAAGCATTCGTTTGATGATCGATATGCAGATCCGGTAAAGAAACTTTTTATTCTTTTTTATTTGCTTGTTCATACAGTAGCTAAACATAAGCTTCCTTAGCCACCAGTATACGTTAATTAGTTTCTTCAGGATTATGTTGTATCTTTTATTTTTTAGGCAAAACAGGCACAAATAGCAAACCTGTACATGCCACTCTATGGAATGCTTTTGGACAATATGCCAAGGATTTACATGAAGGATATGTTCCTTTTCAATATCAATACTTCCAATCAGGTAATTCATGTGATTTTTCAGAACACTGAAACAATCAAACTGAGGTCTGACCCTGTCAATCCGATGGGAAGAGGTCCTAGTTTATGCTGGTCACAAGCTAGCTAATGAAATGCAGTTCTGAAAATGCTGACTTGTTTGCACCCGCAGTGTTTTAATTTGGAAGGTCTCGATTCTCGGAGCACCTGTGGGGCCCTGGGAGTCCGTACCGGCAGAGTACAGACTGTGGGTCTGGAAAAGGTGCAGGACACTGGCTGTCCTGGGGCTGGAAACCCAGAGGTTTGCAGCCCCAGCCAGTCCATCTGGTACGTCTGCCCTGGTGCTGCAGGCAGGTGGCTGAGGACCCTGTCCTCAGGCAGGTCCCTGGGCAGGTGGCTGGTGGTAAAGAAACACTGCCATGCCCACAGATTCTTTGCCAGGTTACATCATGGCCACCCCAGGTAGTTTCACTGGTACACAGAGGGACCACGAGCTATACCAGGAGGCAGAGGGAGTGCATACAAGTATCTGAAGGAGGGAAGGGGTACAGAAACATCATAAAACAGCTTCACCACCACAGAAAATGTCTGTATAAACTGTGCACATGGAGGAGCATGTTTGTTTACCTCTTGTTATATTCATATCCCTGCTTTAAAAACTAGAAACAGATTTCTGCAGGGGTGTTGTGTCTTTCAGTCCTTCCACCAAACAAGGCTGTTTCATCTGCTTATTGCTAACAGCCTACTGAAAGCAGGTTTTGAAGCTCAGTATCTAAGAGAAGCCTGTCGGGTGTGCTGTCATTATGGACGTTATGAGTGATATTATTTACTGGAGTTTATTCTGTTTCTTTCAAAATACAGGGATCTAGAGATGACTTGAGCACAGCTGGAGGATTTCAGAGCCAGACAGCAATGAAACATGCAAACTCTGTGGACACATCTTTTTCCAAAGATGTTCTGAACTCTATAGCAGGTATAAATGACAGATCGAACATGCACATAGGTAGATTTCTGTGTATCTCTATCCATCGTGCTTTCTGCTTTGTATTCATGGAGAGTATACCATTAACCCATCTTATACAATATTCAGGGAAACATGGTATACAATGCTTCTCTTCCCTTTGGGTGTTTTTGAATAGATTTTTATTTCTCTTGTGAAGCTGCTCTTCCACTGCTTCACTTACTTGCCTGCTTTGGAACAATGCCAGCATTCAGACTCTCACAATTCCCTGTGCCTGACTTTAATTCTTGTAGTCTCTGCTTGACTTAAGAATAGTTCCAGGGTTTCTCCTGAAAACTATTGAAGTCTCTCAGAGGAAAATATTCTTAGTTATTCTTAGTTTTTCCAGGCTTAATGGAAGGATAGAAACACAACTTACTTTGTTCACTTTCTCCAAACTCCATTTCAGATTTCAGGGATATGCATGGTTTTTTTCCACTGATTTTTGTGGGTTTAGGTCAGGCCTTATAGAATGCAACAAGCCATTTTAATACCATGAATAACAGCAAACTGAACCATTTTATTTCAACTTGTGGCATGTTTTCAGTACTAAACATACCCATCAATAGCTTTGCTATTGGAAATTCAAAGCACTGGTGTCAATCCAGCATGTGACATTTTATGTTTTCCATTTTTCTTGTTAGTTTTTGTATCCATAAATGTTTTAGTTTAGCATGTTTGCTATGACTTTCATTTACAGCCTTTTCATCAATAGCTATCTCTGCAGCAAACCATGCTGACTCCAGAGCTTCCTTAGCAAGTCTTGAATCTAACCCAAGTACCAATGAAAAAAACAGTGAGAGAACTGACACGTGTGAAAAGGTACATGTGCAAATGTTGAGAACGGTTATTAGAGGTGGAAACCTATCACTATACTTAACAAGACCCTTTACTGCCAATTCAACAGATCATGAGACCTTTGTCTTTGATTGGATCAACTCTTCGTTTTGACAAGTTGGATCAAGCTGAAACTAGAAGCCTTCTTATGTGTTTCCTTCACATTATGAAAACCATTTCAGAAGGTATGAAAATGTGCACTCACTACTTAATGTACCTGGTAAAATATTGTGAATGCTGAATCCAAACAAATATTAAATGAGAATAATTATCAGTGTAGTTTACAGGCTTTGGGCCAAGTTTAATTCCCTGTAACAGCTACATAATATGTTTTATTATCTCCCTTTAGACGCATTGATTTCCTACTGGTTGCGAGCACCATTCTCAGAAATAACAGACTTTTTCAGCATTTTAGAGTAAGTTCACTTTGTGGGTGGTTGATTTAATGTCAAATGATGATGTTCTAAAGTGCTGCAAATAATTTCTCTTTGCGTTTGTCTACCTAGTGAAATAGGCTGAGAGATCTTTAGTATCTTCGATTATTTTGCCATGATCTTCTGAAGTTGTAATGAGATGTTACTAATAAAATCCATATCCTCCAATATGTTGGTCACTTCCACGAATAGGGGGGTATAATGCTTTGGGTGTTCCTCCTAAAAGAAATTTTCATTTGGAGTTGAGATTCTGTTATTCCTTTGAGAAAAGTATTTAGCTCCTCAAAGGTTCCAAAGCATAAGAAAAGCCATATAATGTAGAGTCTTCACATCTTTTCACATCTCCAAGGTGGTTTGCTCAATCCATTCTATGCATGTCTGCAGAATGCAGCAGGTAGCTGTTTTCAGAATTTCCTCGTAAGTGAAATTCAAGTTATTTAACTTCAGCTGGTGAAGAAGCAATGCTTTTGCAGCCTAGTCTTTGCTTCCTCACCAAGCAGGAATCCTCAACCATGCAGAAAGGGAGCAAGGGTGTGAAAAGTGATGCCACATCTTGTGCATCCCTGGGCTGGGAACTGCTGCATTCTGTTCTGCTTACTAGGAGGTGCATATGCCACAGGTCTCTTTCGAGGCATTAAGTTTCAGCATTTTTTCTAATTAGGAAGCCATTAATAGACATAAAATGCTGTTTTGTCTTTCAGGGTTTGTCTGCAAAATTTCAGATATCTAGGAAAACGCAATATTGTGAGGTAATTCTCTAGTTATAGACTGTATGTTATAGTATTTAAATCGTACTGCATTACATTAGGCTTAAATGAGGTTGACAGTATATCAGTTTTCTCCTGAAAGCATTCAGACCTACTGAACCCAATGTATGCTTCATTTTTTTTCTTTTATGAAAACAATGTTATTGTGATGTTCTGGACATCTGACTACATACCTGGTGTAAAAGATGAATTGCATGTGATGATATGATAACTACTGTTGCATTTATAACCCAAAATACTGGGCCATTCTCAACTATATTTCTGTGCATATGCCAAACAAAGGAACTTGAACGGTCTAGTTTATATCCATATAATGGAAAGAATAGTTTTAATGGGCATAGATGAATGTTCCACAGCAATGAAACAAAAAAATCTTCTGTCTCTACCCACTCTCTGAAAAAACATGAGATGGTGTTCCAGCTGTGAAACGTGAAATGCACACTTTGTCTCAGTTGATGTTGCATTTTTAATTTAATGTTACCACTGTGAACTTGTCTATATGTCACACTGTGGAAAAAAGAAAGGTCACCAGATGAACCAGTTCATGCTCCATGGCAGGTTTTGTGAGGCCTGTATTTATTCTTCAGAGGCACGGCAAAATCAGTGTCACATTCCATAACACATTAACAGTTATCTTCTCTTAACAGGAAAATTGCTGCTGCATTTAAGTTTGTTCAGGCCACCCAGAATAATGGAACCCTTAAAGGTTCGAACTCCTCTGGCCAGGCATCGGGTCTGCTCTCACAATGGTAATGGCATGTATTATTAACTCATATAAAACCATAATCTTTGTTGTCATCCTCCAGCCCTCATACACTGTCACAGTGTTGACTGACAAGAGGTTGGTATATGTCAGAGCCCCCAAAGTCATAAGCAGTGAAAGAATTGAGTCCCTTTAACTTCAGCTTGATTTATAAACTGTTGTTTAAAATGTTATGTTCAGAAGAATTCTTAGTTACGTTAAGTATTGTTAAGTATTGCGGAAACAGTAGCTGTTCGTTTCAGCTCAGGTCCCTATCTGAAAGATAATCCACAGTTTTTCCCAACCTGAAGTAATTCATAGGTCTGCAACCTTATGCTTTCATGAAATCTTACTGCTTTAGGGGTAAATATCAATGGATGCACTTACAGTGTTGGGGGATTCATTTCTCCCCGTAAATGTGGGGTTGTGGAGGGGGAGTATCTAACAACACACAGTCAAACTTAAGTGTAGCTTTGCTTGACACCCATCTTTTTACTTCCATGATGTTAAGTATAGCATAGTCCTATACTGTTATGTCCACATTTCCAGCTAGAGAATCTTTCTTTCCTAGTCTTTTTTTTTTTTTTCTTCCATCTTCCTAGTCTAAGCATTCTAAGATTTAATAATTTTTATGGACTGCATGGTAATAAGCTGCAGCTGCAGCACATTTTTAATAAGATCCTTTTAGGGGAAAGTGGGATCCATTTCATATTAATAATGTAAAACTGTACAGAGAAAGCAAACTTGTGACTCTCTGCAGTTTGTGGTGGTATCTAAGAGCATGGTGAGAAAGTCCCACTTCCTTATGAGTTTGGATTGTTGACTTTTCTCATTTGCATATAGCTATAATATATATGCACCCCATTATAAGCATGTATCTTGGAATGGAACAAGGGGGAAAAAAGATGCTTTCTCTTCCATACTTCTTCCTACTGTGCAGTTTTCAAGAAGCAGCACTGATTTAATTACCTCAACTGGAACTGGCAAGCAGCCTTTAGGAGACACTTGTTCTGTTGCATGTTTGCAGGTGAACCATCATGGTGGCAATCCAGAAAACAAAGTCACTTTTCTGCTGTCTCCAGGACCTTCACACTTTAGCCCCTCACACGTCAGCATTTGTTGTCCAGATGGCTATTGGTTTGACCTGCTGTAATACAGCGCATTTTTTGATGAGTTGGGAGTTGAAGTATTGCTGGTGATCAGCTCTAACTCACGCTTACATTTATGTATTTCAGTTTGCTGACATGTTCATAACCAGACTTTACACCCTCCCAACCCCACCCACCCCACCCTACAAAAAACCCCACACCACAAAAAAATACCTTTTGAGATCAGTTTGACACGTTCCAAATCCATTAGTTTGCTAGGATGTCCACCCAAGTCCTTCCACTATGACCATTAATGGAAGACTTTATCACATTGATTGGCCAAGTCTGGCCATCAATTCCATACCTGTCTTGGGAACCTGTTCTTTTTTTTATATCTGAAATGCTAATTTTATAAAATTTTTTTGTAAAAATAACCAACATAAAATAGGATTTAGCAAGGTGCAGGAAGTAATTCTATCTTAGAATATTTTTAAGTTAAGCAAATTTTGGAAGCTACTTTTTTTTAAATAAATTAAATAAAAGTGTAATTATAAAAGTGACCTGAATTTGGAGAAATGTTAAATCTTGCTGAATTCTATAGTGGTTACAAAATCAAAATATTTTCAATTATTATGATAAGCATTGGTATTTTAATTCTAAGCTTCTTATTATAAATTAGTGATGTGTTTGTCAGCATCAGAGGGTTAAAAGAACACACAGACACGCAAGCACATACTTTACTGTCACTGTCAGTTTATCATCATTTTTTCCCTTCACAGAAGGTGTATTAGTTCTTTCATGAGCAGGATATATTTTTCTTGTATTCTGAGTTAACAGAGCTCATCTCAGTTTCTCTTCACCCAAAGGCAGTTTTCTAAACAGCCAGCTATTTAAGCTGATGCTTTTTTTTAGTGTTCAGTGAATGTTTTGTCTCCTGTGATCTCAAGAAATCACATCACATCTGATTGTTTTGTCCACCTCACTTTCTTCTTTATCTTTTGTTTCTCTGAAAAATTTTGCATCAGTTTGTTTAACTTAGCCTTTGAGAAGTAATGTAGACATTTCTAACCAACATGAAAAAATTCTGTATAGTTGTGATACTTTATTCCTTGTTTCTGTTTTTTAATGGTACCTTTCAATTACAGGATGCATTCTAGTCATGATGGCCACAAGCATCACAGATCTCAAACATTACCAATAATCCGTGGCAAAAATGCACTTTCTAACCCCAAACTCTTGCAGATGATAGACAGCAGCACTACTAGTAAGTACAAAATATTACTTACGTCCCTCAGATTCTGTGGGGTTTGGATCAGCCTCTATACAATTAAATCTGTTTTCATGAGTGCCGATGAAAAACAGCCTGAGAAGAGCCTAAATATAAATAGAGCTGCTGGCTTTGCCTTTTTCAGGAAACTAAGAAATCTAAGCTTAAATTTGGTCAAAGTTCATTTAGAAACAAAATTAATTACAATAACCTGACATATTTAAATAGCTTTAATGACAAGTTATTCCCCCCTTCCCAGCATCAGTTACACCTATGATTATGTATCTTGCTATATAAGCAGATGTATTGGCTGAAATATTACATTTATTAAATTTAGCAATAAAAGTGACCTTTTCATGACAGAAAGTTCTTTAAATAATGGGATCTAAGTCATCTATCCCACTTTCCAATTAGATTTCTCTCCTCCTTTGAGTACAAACGCAAACAAAGAAAGAATATACTCACATCACTGGTGCAGCTGGTAAAAGTAGACTTAAATTCCATCCCCTTTCATCACCTGTGAGCAGTTTTCTCAAAATACCCCTTTGATTAAATGTATGCTTAGGACCCCATTTCTACTGTGCTGAGACTTAATGACCAGATTGCAGAATTACATCATCTTTAACTACACTCAGAAGATTGTTCTCTTGTTTTTTTATATGTTGCAGGCAGCTCTAATGAAACAGACATTGTACAGTATGTAGACACAGAGGCAAACATTGCTACAGAAGTTTCCCTCACAATCCTTGACCTGTTGTGTCTTTACACTCTGAATCACCAGGTATGTTTTGCTGTTTCATTTTCTACTTCAACTGGCACTATGTGGGATGTGTAGTGGAAGGATGGCCTGGGGGAGCTGGCCCACAGAAAAATTGAAATAGCTGAGACAGCAGGATAGGGAAATAAGTTATGCCAGTCCTCGGTGAAGGTATTATTTAAAGGAATTGATTCATAGTACCCAAACTGAATAGAAGCATGTGGGAGAAAGAGCATCCTACGTACCCAGGGCTATGTACAACCCTACTCTGTATGAAAGCGTCATGCATCTACTAATACGTCACCTTATCTGAACCATGCTTATCCCAGTAGATCTCAGAGATTTTTAGACAAAAGATTTCCGAACTGCTTATTATCTCTATCTCTTCAAGTCAGCAGGTGGATCCTCTGCCTCTTTAAAAACTGCTCTACAAATATTGGCCCAGATGACTTGCTGAAGGGCTTACAGCTACAATACAGCAGGCAGCTCCTTTTAGATTTAGTGTCTTCTTTCTTCCACCTTAGCCCTTAGATCTAGTGTATACCATCCACAAGTAGTACAGACATAGGAAAGTGCTGTCCTTGAAAAACTGCAAGTAAAAAGTCTGCAGCAAGCTGGGAATGCTTTATCACAGAGATTTTGCATTGAGAAAAGCATCTCCCTAGGAACACTCCGATGTAAAGTCCAGCAGATCCTTCTTCTGTTTATTCACTTTAATAACCAGAATGTCCTGTCTTGTCTGTGAACTTTTCAGAGGCAGCTCCAGCAATCTGATTGCCAGAATGCATTGATGAAGAAAGTCTTTGACACACACATGCTCTTTTTGCAAATCAACCAGTCAGCAGCAGCTCTCAAGCATGTCTTTGCTGCCCTGCGGCTGTTTGTAGGCAAGGTAACTATAGTTTTATTCTGTTAGTCTGTCCTGTTAATATGTTACAGAAAATGCAGCTTGAGGACAGTTGGGTACTTTGAAAGAGTTCTGAATTTCACTGTACTAATGCTTATTCCTGACAAAGATCTTCTGATTTATTGTTGATTAAAAGTGACAAGTTCACAATAGATGAAAAAATAGTTCAATTTTGGAAAATTAAAAATTTACTGAGAAAGCAAAGCTTTTAAAATAAATAGATAAGTAATGTCCAGGTCTGTGGTATCTGGCTACACCATTGGCTTTCATGCTTTTACCACCCTTGGAAGAAAGCTTGAAACCCTAAAGGGCCATGGTCTTCATGGCAGATACCTGGCTTGGAGGATCCAGCAGTGAATGATTACAGCTATCCCCAGAGGAGGTAGCAGGAGAGTATTCCATACACTTCACCAAAAGTTTATCCAAACTAATACAGTTTTACAAATACCTCATTTTCAACATAGAAGAGTTATTGGACAAAAACATGCTTATGTGTCAAACCGTTTATTTGCTTGCATTAAACATATGTAAATGGTCACGGGCAATTAGACACTTTGTGCCAACTGCAAGGGCTGCACAATTTCCAAGTCACAGACTTAGATGAGATCCTATTAAAACTAACCAGAATGTAGCACACAGATAACAATTGCTATGGGGAAGTGAGAATAAGCAAGACTGGCCTGATCTCCCAGATGTTTCTATGAAACATAACAGTGTAGATCAGTTTAAACCATGTGGCCTCCTTCTGGTTGTTATCTCAGGGGAAAGGAGGAGGAAATCGTTTCTCCCAGTAACGTAGCTTGAGGACATGGGGGAAATATAAAATAAACCATCCACAGACAGCTTTAAATTACATACCAGACAGTCAGGAATGGAAGAACTCTATCCAGGATTGCCCTTTTTGTTCATTCTGTAGCTCTTGGGATTGAATTCTCTCTTTATAGTTCTGTGGGAACAGGGATCAGTCATGCAGCAGAACCTCTTGGGCGGTACTTGAGATCTGTAGCCAGTACGCACGTCTTCCACCTCTCCTTGGTCTGTCTTGTTATATTCGCCCTGCTAATAAATAGTAGGTATGGTTTGGAAAGCCATCCTTCACTCTTTCTTGTCTCCCTGCTGTTCAAACCCTCAACCACTGGAATTTCACTGCTCAAAATATTTTCTTTCTCCTGAACATCTTTTACAGTAGTGCAGAACCCCACACATGCTTTTCCTGGTGACCTATATCTGCATTCAGATAGGCTGCTCTGCTTTTTATGCTTGTTGTGTGCCAGCTGCTGTCTGGGCTTCCTGGAAGCCAGTTGGATTCTTTCATTGCGTACAGGGTTTGTATGAAGACCTGTGTACCGTTTTTACTTAATCTTAATTTGCACATGGGATTATGTTTAGCCAGCGGCTAATTTTTTCACTAAATCCTGGTGTGAATAAATATGAGAGAGCTGTTTTTACTGAAAGCTTAACAGAAAAATGTACTGACTCAGAATAACTGTACCATGGCCTGAGAGTAGTGTTAAACATATTCACGCTTTTTTTCAATAGTTCCCATCAGCATTCTTCCAAGGACAAGCAGATCTCTGCGGTTCACTCTGCTATGAAATCCTGAAGTGTTGTAACCATAGGTCACGCTCAACTCAGACAGAAGCTTCTGCTCTTCTTTATTTTTTCATGAGAAAGAACTTTGAATTTAACAAGCAGAAATCAATAGTCAGATCCCATCTACAGGTAAGTGAATAGTGAGATCATCAGTATTTAGCTGATGTGCATTGGTTTTTATCATTATTTTATGCACTGTAGCAAAACAATTCTTTTAGAGTCCTCAGGCAATTCTCTGTGGCAGCTTGATTTTCCTGCCAAGTCTGAAGACATTGGGCTGGATTCTCTGCTGTTCTTGGACTGCTCGGCTCTGTTCCAGGGAGGGACAGCAGCTGTGAATGTAGCCACGTAGCCAATAAATAGCCAGATAGATGGCTATTCTTGATTCATGTGCATCGCTTACAGCAGTGAGAACATATCTCATGAAGGAACTAAACAGAATCTGATAATATAGTAGCAGAAATGTAGTCCAGTAACAGTAGTGCTTATACACTGCAAAATGTAGCAATTACAAACATTGGAAAGATTACTCATAGTCCTTATATTTGTATATGTTATCATCTTAGGACAGGTATAAAAGTGCATCTCTGCTAACCTTGTACATCGTCATATTAAAACAGGAATTAAAAACCATTCAGAAACTTTGATTTTCTTTGTAATTGCACCCTGTGTTTGCTCCCCCCCATACAGCTCATCAAAGCAGTGAGCCAGCTGATAGCGGATGCAGGGATTGGCGGATCTCGTTTTCAACATTCACTTGCAATTATAAATAATTTTGCTAATGGAGACAAGCAGATGAAAGTAAGAAATATTTTTTCTCAATCACTAGCTCTTGCAAAAGGTCAACAATTTCAGAGGAGCAAGTGTTTCAGTGAATAAAATTGCTGGCTTTTATTAGACAGTGATTTATGCATTCATACTGTGCCTTTTTCAGGCAGCCTGAAATTCGTGAAAATGTTTGTGACTCAGAAGCTTAATAATTGGAAATAATTTTTAAAACAAAAAAGATATATTTTTATTTGAAAATTGTAGTATTTGTTATACACTGCTTATTTTGTTCCAGATGCCAGAGATATCATGCATTGTGACTAATGAAACACAATTTCAGTTGACAAACAATTTTTAGTCTACAAACTGTCCCTTTAGTCTGTTCAGTAAATGTGTAGCAAAAACATGCACAACAGTTGGCTTTTGTAACAGCTTGCTAACCCCCTGAAAAAGGCACTTAGCTCTTAGATTAGTTACCATTGTTATTAGATTTATTGTCTATACTAAAGGTGTTGGAAAAGGATTCCATTTTTTAATTTTTACAATTCCTGTCCAAACATCTGTCAACATAGATTTTGAATTTTATACTTTGGAGGTGGTTTTCTTTTTCTGAAGGTGACTTTAGGGTATCTCCACTGAGTTTAATAATAAAGTTAGTGTAAGAAAATTGGTAGATAATTAGCATAAGTAATTTGATATTTATTTAATAAGATGCAGTTACAGATGTATTTATTTTCAAAGTCCAACTCTGATTTCCCAGCACGCTGTTTCTGTAATGTCTTATCTCTGTGTGATGTAGAGGAGAGAGCATTTAATAAGTCTGAAAATAGAGATGTATTTCATTGCCCATCTGAAAAAAAGAAACTGCAGACCTGAGTTAAATATGTTGAGAACAGCTGATATGAGTAATAGAAGGACTGTGTTTTGATCTTGCACAGCATGAGAAGGCCAGGAGCCAGACTGTTGTGCTTTATTTGCTGTGGTGAAACATGCTGTAAGTGTAGTTAAGCAGAACTATCTATAGCTCACGGTGCTGTTCATCAGCTGAAAGTGTAAGAGAATCCAGTTCTGGACCCAGTAAGCAACCAGGGAGCACATGTTTCAGTTTGCTGACTTCATTGGAGTTGTTGACTATAGACAGTTGTACAGCTGACTGGCTGGGATATTTAGTAGGTGCTATGACACATCAGTAAAAAAAGGTCAAGAATTTGTGTACAATGTGTATGTACTATGGAACTGTGACTCTGCTTTGAAAGCCTACTGAAGTATAGAAGGAGAAGAAGGTCTTCATAAGCAGGACTTTAGCTCATTTGGAGTGCTGCATGTGCCTCTTTGGATGGTTTTAGTGATGTATTGCTTCTCTTTCCCAAAGAACGTTAATTTCCCAGCAGAGGTGAAGGATCTAACCAAACGCATCAGAACAGTTTTGATGGCCACAGCTCAGATGAAAGAGCATGAGAAAGACCCTGAGATGCTTGTGGATCTGCAGTACAGCCTAGCAAATTCATATGCCAGCACACCTGAATTACGTAGGACGTGGCTTGAAAGCATGGCCAAGATTCATGCAAGAAATGGAGATTTATCAGAGGTAATGTAAATGAATAAGAAAATAAATCCATTTGTCTTTATGTTGGGATGTTGTGATGAAAACAACTCTGAAAGACAGACAACAATAGTGATTTAAGAGAATCATACAATGTCTCTCATATACTTCAAACTAGAGGAAGATAGTTCTGAAAAACACTTAGAGATGTGATGTGCTTATTATCCCTGTTCATCTAATCATAACTACCTGATACGTGCTTGAGCAAGACTTGAAAATGTCTGACAGGGAAGCTGTGGTCAGTATCACAGTAGCATTTCTGCTGCTTAACCCTAACAGGCACGTTAGCTGTAGTGTAGATCAGGTGATGAACAACGTGTAACTTAGATAAAGGGTTTTCTTCTCCCACACTACAGCATAGGAGAGGAGCTTTGTTTATAATTCATTGTCCTTTTCATCAAAAACTTAATGGGTGTTGCAAAACTCCAGTGCATAACCCAGTAATATCTTATTTACTAAGTAATCTTAATGGTTTTCTTGAGCAAATCCATGCTTTTTCCTAAGACACTTAGTGAAATTAACACTCAAGGATTTCATCATTTAATCCTTGTTTTTCTGAAATGGTTATATTAATTTTGTCTTCCCTTTTCTGCAGCATGACTTGACAGTGCTGGAAGTATGTGTTCCTTATCACATGTATGCTGTAAATCATATATGTATACATGTATCTTGGTCTCTCGTTACAGGCTGCGATGTGCTACATTCATATCGCCGCTCTCATTGCAGAGTATTTGAAAAGAAAGGGTAAGATCAACATGTTCAAAACCAACTATGTATCTATAAACAGTATTGTTGAAAATAATTTTTGGCTGTCCTGCTTTCCTTCTTTATATATAAAGTATTCTTAAAGCTGCTTGAATTCTTCCCAAATACTTTATTTTTAAAATCTGTAGTAAATGCTAGTCTTAGCACTGGAACAGTGAAAGTGTGTTTTGTGTAAAGAGGGTTAATTAAATGTTTAGTAAGCTAGTCCTAAAAGAGAATGCTTCACTTGTTGGTCTGTCGTTATTAAATATGCATGTATTAACACATACCAGTAGCAGTATACTAATACCATCTTACACTATCATAGGTTACTGGAAAATGGAAAAGATTTGTACCTCACGTATGCTCCTGGAAGATGGTCAAGTCTCTGATAGTAATGTGTTACTAACAACTCACAATGGAGGAAGTGAGTGCTCTAACCGTGCCTGTTCATGGGTCAAATAACATAATTAGGGAATCAAATTACTGTTCTCCAATTGATCTGGAAAAATAGCTACCAAAGCAAAAATATTTATAGTGCATGTTGATGGCTGAAATAGCAAGCAAGTAATGTTGGAAACATTATATATTACTTTCCTGGTGCTCTTTGGCTGGTTTGAATTGCTCAGAATGTGTCTGGTTAAGGGCTTTTTCAGCAAAAGAGCAATCTGCTCTTCATTGGCAACAGAAATCCCTCTCAGGTCAATTGGTGTTTAGCACGCAAATCCACGTACAATTCCTTGACTATCCAAAGCTGGGAGGGCAGGGCGGTGGAATTAATATCTGGTTATCTGTATGTAACTTAGTATAGATAAAGATTATTTTTTTTTAACCTGTGATGCTTATTAGAAAAATAAAGTGCAGGCTTATATTTTTAAATGCTTCTATGCCAGTAGTTATTTAATTTATGACGTGTAATTCTCAACATGAGCTATTTAGCAATTTTTGCAAATATTTGGGAAAGAGAAAGCTGTTAGTTTTGGAAAGGCCATAGTTGTCTGATACACTTAGAAGTGTCTGTGGGTGAGATGAAAAAAATACATCCTTTTAAAAGGAAACTTTCTGTGAAGAGCAATATTTTGAAGTGTTTCACTAGTGGTAAAATACTTTGCATGAATAACAGTCACAGTAGGTGAAGAACTTGGGGGTCATTTTAAACCTATGTTTAAATGATTTTTCAAAACTTGGCAGAGGGAATGGAGCCCCTTTCTCTCAATATGTGAAGGTTAGCTTTTTAATTGTGCCTTAGTACCATTTTCCTACTTTTAAATTGAACATGAACTGCAGCAATTCATTGCCTCCACTGGCAGGTTTACCTTCTCCGTTCAAGAGCGACAGTAAAATATTTGTGGGTCAGACTGACTGATCTGTAATGTGCAATGCCTGTGTAAGTTGTTCCTTCTGCAACCATTGCTCTAAGACCCCAGTTTAGCAAATACTAGGTGTTAGCTCAGTTTTAATCCTCGTGAGCCTTCCCATCAGCAGCTCCTGCCACCAGCCTGAGCTTTCTACAAGAGAGTTCTTTGGTTAGGGTTGCAGTTGCCCTGCTGACCCTGGGCAGGATAAGGAGAGCTGCTGCCAGGGTGCCCTCGAGCTTGGCGCACACACAGGGAGCTCTGGAGCAGCCACCTCCCCATCGGCTGTGGCGAGCCCAGGGTGTCTGTGCCCCTCTTGCTTAGGAAACATGACGGGTAGGACAGCGCAGGTCCCAGCGTGTAGTGTTAAGTGCCTGTAGGTCAGCCTGGGAGTCACAGTGCTGGTTTCACGAGTATAAATTGTCTCACCTCAGCCTGCGACGGCAATTCCTGTATAGATGAGTGTTGCACATGTAGTTTTGCAAGGACTGCCAGCACTGTACAGCTAAGGAACCAAAATGCCAAAGAGAGGAATAAGATTGCATCAGGAAAACGTTATAGTTGCCCTTTGCCTGGACAAGTAGATTTATATCACAGAGAAAATGTGTAATAGTCTCATAAATTCCGTCAGTTCCATTTGTGCTTCTCATCACTTGGGCTGCAAAAAGAGTAACTAATCCAGTTAAATAAAATCAGCTCTGTTTTTAATGGCATCCAATAACTTTTTTTATTATCTGGTTATTCAGTCCTTAATTGACATTGTTATGACTTGCACTTCAAGGCTTATTTTCCATGGGATGGCCTGCTTTTTTGAGCATTACCCCCAACATTAAAGAAGAAGGTGCTATGAAGGAAGACTCTGGGATGCAAGATACTCCCTATAATGAGGTCAGCAGCATTAACATTTATATACTTGTTTGATATTAACTGATAGTGTTGTTTCTAATGGCTACCTGTACATGCTACAACAAATTATAGTGAGAGTGCACTTCACACAGTGTGAAAAGGTGCACAGCTTTTGAGTGAAAGGTCATAGCTGTTGTACTAAATAGCAGGGATAGGTGTTTAGCTAACCAGTGCAAGAGCTGGAAGTCAGGGCAGGGGGAAGCCCACAAAGCACACCCATTCTTCTGAATGGAGTGTGAAGTATTCAGGTATTTTCATGTTTCTGTTATTTCAGGTTTTTTATCTAAAGAAGAGTTCAATCACCAATACCTGATTAAACATTGTATCATTGAAATAAACCTTAATATAGAAGTTATAGAATAAAAATGAAATAGGGGGTAGGTGCTTTTGCTGCATTGCTATTAATTAAATGCCACCAGCTGTTGAGTCGCTGAACTATTTGTATTTGTGCATTTACAGAATATTCTTGTGGAGCAGCTGGAGTTGTGTGTTGAATACCTGTGGAAGTCTGAGAGATATGAGCTTATTGCTGAGGTTAATAAGCCGATTATTGCTGTTTTTGAGAAGCAGAGGGACTTTAAAGTAAGTTGTTTTTGGTTTTGGTTTTTTTTTATTATCCTAAGATGACAGTAAAGATCAAAGTTTTTAGGGAAAAAAAGTGCTTTATTCAAAAGGGACTTTTTTTCTTTCTGTCTAATTTCTGCTTTTAATGCTTAATGTTCTGTGAGTAAATAAAAAAACTCTGGTATCTTACCACCTTCTTTTCAGCATCAATGCAACAGTAAATGAACAAAACATTTTCAAACAAATGTCTTGTGTTAGCCAGTGGATGTGAATTTTTACGTGTGCTTTTTAAACCAAGAGCACATTTGCATTGTGTTTAAGTTTAGGAACTGCCAATAAATTGTGTGGTTTCTTCACAATTCCAGGGTTTTTTCTTTTCTTATTTACTTGGCAATTTCAATACATAATGGATAACCAGATGATAACCTTGTTTACTGATTTTTCTGATTGTAAATTTTAAAAAGGCAAAGAGGTAGGTAGCAATAAACTGTATGCTGAGGAAGCAGGTCCTCAGATATTAACTTAGTTGAAATTTTGGTTCACTATCCCGAGAAAGTTGAACCGCTTTTTAGCAGCAATCGTGGATAGCATATCTTTGTTATGGGGTTGGGAGATGACTGGAATTGTTGGCACCCTGCTCTCACCTGCAGATAGGACACTTGGCTTCTCTGACCTCTTAGTATGTCCCTACCACTGTCTGGTGGTGGGACACTTGTCCTCCTGTGTGACCCTGTACACAAAAGCACCCACTGCCACAAAACGGCTCAGAAACCTTGAAATTAATTTTTAGTGACTGCTAACAAGGTTAAACAATTTCCTTACCATGTACAGCCATCTTTGCAAAGGTTTGGGAATCCAGTCAAGGCAACCCATGCTTGTGCAGAGCTCTGGTGTCATTTCCCAAAGTACTCACATGCTCTCACTTCCCTTCTCTCTCCCTGTTTCTTAATATAGAGGCTGTCTGATTTGTACTACGACATCCACCGTTCATACCTGAAGGTTGCAGAAGTAGTAAACTCTGAGAAACGTCTCTTTGGGCGATATTACCGTGTTGCATTTTATGGGCAGGTAAGTCAACTTGTGTTCTTTTGTCTCCACAGATTCACAGATTTCAGACATGTTCTTCTAATCCCGATGTATTTCAGGGAAGCTAAAACAGGGAAATGCTGTCAGTGAATCATAGGGTAGAAACTGCCTTGTGGATCAGATTCCAAGCAGGATTTACTCAGAAGAGAGAGCATTCAGTTGCATCTGTGTGAACTGCTGCTGTGGATTCAGTGGTGTAATCAAGAACAGACTTGTACATCAGCTTTAGTTCTTGACTTCTTCAAGAAAAACTGAGACTGAGGCAGGGGAGTTTTTCAGAGTAAAACTTAAATGAAACCAGATAAGACTTCTCTGATATATGGCACTCTCCTCTAATAGAGCTTAAAGCAGAGCAGTATGCAATAGATGTTTTGTTGTGTTTCTCTCTGATTTCTGCTTTTAAGCTGCCTCTGATTCTGTGCAATGTACTGTAGAGTAGTTTTATTCCCTCTGCTGTGCTTCAGCATCCTCAAAGCATTATTTTGTGCTTTCTTCCACTACAAACCAGTGTAGCAATTCAGCATGTTCCTTTAAGACCTGGTTTTGGCAAGCATACAATTTTCTACACTCTAAAATAATAAAGTGTATAAATAACAGATTGATGTGAATCATTCTGTTTGCTAATTAGATTTTAATGCAGAAATTTGCTCTTTTCTCCTTTTGATCTTATTCAAGGCTGTGGTAAGTCTAGTTCTTTTGCATGTTTTGTTTAATTCTCCTCACACATCCTCCATCCTTCCCTGTACTGTTACTTAACATTAACTTTCCTGTGCTCTTGATTCTTTGGTTTGTGGCAGATGAAATAACGTTGTTTCGTTGTTGCATCCTGCAAACTAACTTTTGTTTGTTCAGTTACCTGAATTACCAAACTGTATCTGTTGCCATGTTGTGTGTGCACCATGGGGCCCAATGCTGTGTCATCTCATCTCAGTGGAAGTTTTTCTCTCCGCTTCACTGGGAGTGGGATTGGACCCCTTCTTCCTCTGTTAAAAAACTTGGTGTAGCATTAATGCTGTTTGAATGCATGCTTTCCTGGCCTGTGCAGCAGCTCCGAATAGGAAGGCTGTTGTGTCACTGTGATGTGTGCCAGTGGTAACTGGAGCACTCTGGGCAGGGTGTGGCCATGTTCCTGGTAGTCCCCTGTAGGAGCAAATTGGGAGTCCAAGGGAAATGGTGAGTCCTGGCCCTTCATACAGATTAGCAAAGCTGAACTTGCCAAATGCAAGGAGAAAGTGAGCTGCACCTGAGGAAGGGCAGTGTTTTCCTTATGCCTAGCTTTCCTCAAAATGGGGGCAGGGGAGGGGGAAGCAGGACTCTGCTACTTGCAACTTCTTGCCAGGGCTCTCCCTGAGGCATCTACTTGTAAGTGGGTAATTTAGCTGCAGCTGTTCTGCTGAACTGCATTAAAACCCCTGTTACAGTGCAATGACTTTTCAGCTGCCAGTGCCACAAGGGCAACTTCATTTAAACAGCTTTAGTGCTCTAAAGCATATGACTTGTTCATAGCTGTATATTGCTCGGTCTGTTCCCCGATGCTCCCAGACACTGAGATCTAAATGCAAAGAGGCACAGCTTCCTCCTTTCCTTTTGCGGGAGAGCTGTTACATGGCAGAGAGTGGGACTGCTCTGTACTGCTCCTTGCAGAGGCATGGTGACACAAGTATACAGCACAGTGCAAATAAAGGTGGATTATTCACGTCAGTGTTACTTGTGCCTCATTTACCCAGGGAAATAGGAGTGGGTGAGCAGAATGGATTAAGGAGGGCTTATCAGTGCACAAAGCACCATGGCAGGTGTGGGAGCGACAGATGAAGCGTGACCTGGAAGGAGGGACAGAGAGGAAAGTCTGTTCCCATATGGTGGTTATACCTGCATATTTTTCCCTTTGGAAGGTTTCCTTTCAGTATTTGTGTCAGTCCCTTTTTCTCATGTGCCACTTGCTTCTATTTTGGCTGAGCAAGTGAAAAGGAATGGGGCCTCTTGGTCCTTCTGTTGCCAAGAGTATTGCAGGCCTCCATGCTGAAAGCAGTCTTGGTGTCCAATTCACTTAAAAATATTAACAACAATTCCCTTTCTTTATGCAATTCCCTTTTTTTGTGCTTCTGGCAGACTTTGCACACTCCCTCCAAAAAGCTAATGGTTGCAGGTTTGCTAGTATTACACGGTTAAACCAGTGTAAAGCCATTTGCATCACTGCTTAGGCCACTGCAAAGGAAATGCCACACAAGGAAACTCAGTATGAGGTATGGGATGCTCGGTATGCATGTATGGGATTTCTTTTCGGTCTTACACATTACACTGTTCTATAAAATGCCTGTGGGTAGATACATATGTAAGGACACACAAAAAAATTATTACACATATGCAGTTATTCATTAAACATATTTATCAATTTTATAGATAATAAATATATACATATATGTTTTGTAAAAATGGAATGCTGCTGTTCCTTAACTGAAACAAAAACTGCAGAGCAAGCAGATTAAAGGACAAAAGAGTGTACTGCAAATACTGTTCACAGGGAAAATTTGGGGGTTTCTTAGTGGAAAAAGAAAATCTGCAGCCATGCCTGAAAACAATTCTTCTTCATGCAAAGGCGGGGACAGTATTTGGTTACTGCATTGCTGCAGGGTCTCTCTGGAAGGATGGTTTGAATGAACGTAGTCCTTAGGGAGGATGTAGTTGGCTGTTTTTGCCTGAGAGCTTTGTCAGCAAAGAGAGATGGATCTCATGGCAGCTGCTGGTTTAGGCTGCAAATTCTGTTAAGGACCTTTGGTGAAAGAATCTCGTTGCACCACCAAGTGGCCACGCTAGCCAGTGCTTATGATTTTGTTAACAGATGAGTGGTTTGAGAAGTCAGTATCTTTCTTGAATTTAACAAAAAAAAAAAAAAAGGCGGTTAAATAATGTTGAATTAGCTGAAAATTCCTATATTATGCTGATAAGCAAATACATTCAAGACCTGTTTTCAGAGCAGTGTTAAGTTAGAGCTGAGATTTTGTTGTATCTGTGCAAGAAGCAGTAGAACTTGGAGGGCAGATTTTCATAGTAGCAAGCTGACTGAGGGTTTATGTCTGAAGAACAGAAGACGTGTCACCTTTTCCAAAGGTAATAAAACATCTGTAGCTTCCTTACCAACATGCTCGCTTACTATAGTAGGAGGTGTTCACTCAGTACAGACAGGGAAGGATCCATTAGACGTTAATTTTTGGCAGGTAAAATAGAAGGCTTTACCTTGACATACTGGCTGCAGAGAAAGTGTGTGTTCTTCTAGTGTATTCTTGCAGTAAATGGCAGAGAAGAATCTGATTTACTGTGAGCTCCAAGGGCTGTGTCTGAGGGTGTACAGGGAGGAAGAAAGGCTTTTTCAGCACTCCCTTGGGGACAGTCCCGGGTCACAACTTGACTCAGCACATCAGAGCTCAGTGGAAACCAATAAACTACTGTCCAGGAGGTCATCTCCCTTCTGTTATGTTCAGCTGCTCCACGTAATAGTTTTCATCTGTAAGGCTGTATTGTCCTTGCAGGGTAAAACCAGACAGTATGAAAATAATCTAGGGATATGCATTGATAATGTAACCTTGGCAGCTTAATATTTTAAAATCCTGAAATTGTAGGGTATTTGGCTCCTGAAAAGTTATTTAATCTTACTTTCAATAGTCTTTGCCAGACAAGCAGCATATGGCAGAAATGATAATTTATAGCTCACAATTAACTTCTGCTTGTCACTTGTCAGCTGAAATACTGTAGGGAATATGTACTTAAATGATGTCTCTTGCATTAGAGACAAGACTTAAATCTGTTAGTTGTTTGTTTTCAGGTATTTTTTTAAGCAAAACCTTTAACGCAGGTATCATCTTAGTGTGCCATGCAGCATCAGCACAGAGATTTGGCACTTACACTTTTGGTATAAATACTGTGTTTCAGCATGCAAGCATACACAGAATCAGTGTTTAAGAGCATAAACTATATTCCAGCTTGCTATGGAATTACTTTGGAAGACATTAGGGTTTTTGTTGAAAACACTGAATAGTAACAGAAAATAGATGGGTTTTGACAGAAGTGATGCTGAGTAGTAGCATGTTTAAGTATGGTTGCATGAAACTAATAAAGCTTTCCCACATAAAGCAGTTTTGCTTCAGTGGAAACAGGATCAGAAAACAGGTTATGATCCTGCAGATCTTTTCCCAGTGAAATCAATGAAAATGGGTTGTCTGCCCAGCTCTGTACATGTTTATAGCCAGTCAGCTTTTGAGCTCTAGATTTGTTCTCTAATTACTTGTGAAGTTCTTCATATGCCTATGGAGTTTTATTGATAATGTTGTTAAAAATTGTACAATGCTAGAAGGTCACTGTGAGACTGATTAAGATACTATCAGACAATCTGCTGTTGCTGCTGTTAATCATTAGTTTCCAGTAACCATGGAATCCTAAAATGCTTTGGATTAGAAGGGACCTTAAAGATCCTCCAGTCCCACCACCCTGCCATGGGCAGGGACACCTTCCACCAGCCCAGGTCACTCACAGCCCCGTCCAACCTGGCCTTGAACACTGCCAGGGAGGGGGCAGCCACAGCTGCTCTGGGCATCCTGTGCCAGCCAGGGCCTCACCACCGGCACAGGAAAGAATTTCTTCCTTAGATCTAATCTGAATCTGCCCTCTTTCAGTAACTGTTGCCCCTCATCCTATCCCTACACCCCTGGTGAAGAGTCCCTCCCCATCTTTCCTGTAGCCCCCTTTAAGTACTCGAAGGCCACTAGAAGGTCTCCCCAGATCCTCCTCCTCTTCAGGCTGAACACCCCAATTCTCTCAGCCTGTCCTTGTAAGGGAGGTGCCCACAAACTCTTGGCACTTGCCAAATTAAAAGACAATTTTATTGCCCCTTGTCCTCACTGAAGGAGAAGCCAGAGATGCATGTATTTGTTAATCCCTATTAAAATAAAGTGGGGGGGGCTCCTAAACAAACACTGAAATTTACAGGTAATGCATTTTAATTCTGTATATATTTTTTTGAAGATTTGCCTAGTCAATAATTTTAGTGGCCAGAGTTGAAATACACTGCAACGTGATAAGGCTAGATTTTGCATTAGTACACTCCAAAGAGATTTTGAAGGTTTCTCTTGATTTCATTTGTGCTTCTGTTTTTCAACAGATGGCAGTTTGCCTAGGCATATTGTAGAATTAGCTGTCCAAGCCACATCGTTAAATTTCAAGGGTCTTGGGTCTGACATCATTAATGCTGTCTGCCTTTCCCCTTTATCCCTGCAGCTTCATGTGTTTTCCTCTGGCTCAGTTTGTGTTAAGGTGAGAGGAGGAGGCTTTGGTTGCAGCTGCAGTGGATAGTTAACACTGCCAGATTTCAGCAGCAGCATATGAAGTCCTAGCGTGGCATTGGGATAAATCCAGACCTTGTTAATGGGGCACCTGCTGCTTTCTGCTCAGCTGGGAGCTGATTTTCTCCTGGAGTGTTGATGTAATGTACATCATGTAGTGTGTCTCACCTGCATGTGATGCAATGCTGTGTTAACTTTCTGAGGTCGCCATTTCTTTTGAAGCCTGAGAGGCTTCACCTCTTCAGCAGAGCCTTTTATTAAAGCTCTGCCAAGTCCGCCCAGTGTAATAAGTAAATGACCTTAACAAGATTGAGCTTTTTTGCAAAGGAGCACAGTCTGTGTGTCTTTTTTTATTTTTTTTTATTTTCAAATGTAAATAACTTACTAATTGTCTCTGAAAATGCTGCAATTCCATATGGCATTCCAAGATGCCACCAGAGTTCCAGTTCAGCTGCCCTGAATAGATGCAGACCGGTTCCCAGGTGCTCCCCATGCCACGGCCCTGCACATCGCTGTGGCCAGGAGTGCCCTGCACGGTGCAGTGAGCAGCAGTGCCCTGTGCAAGTGCCTGGTCTTCACCTGCACATGTGCCTCCCAGATAGGATGTTCTGGAGGTGGCATGCTGCACACTCCTAGCTGGACTAGGCATCCAGCAGACAGCTGTTAGGCTCATGTTCTGTCAGCACAGTGCTTCCAAAATAGTTAATTTAACCAAATTATTAAAATGTAAAGAATTTTTAATGTCCAATTTTTAATTCATTAGTGTTTTTTCATCATGCACACATCAGCATTCTCACAAAAACACTTTAAACAGCTGGCTCTCTTGCGTGGATAATGTGTATATTTCCTGGGTAACTTCAAAGATACCAGACCGGTATAGACACAGACCTCTAGGTCTGCATCTGCTAGGAGTGGAGAGAGGTAAGCTTTTAACTTGGGTGCTGGAAGTGGCATACTGGATGCTCTGGTGGGTGCAGGCAACCTTGATTCCTGATGTAAACCACCTCGCTTAGGCGTTGCCCTGCCCGTTGTGTTCACTGTATCCTTCCATTTCTTTCCAAACAGGGTTTTTTTGAAGAAGAGGAAGGTAAAGAGTATATCTATAAAGAACCCAAATTAACCGGCTTGTCTGAGATCTCTCAAAGGCTGATGAAACTTTATGCAGACAAGTTTGGAATAGATAACGTGAAGATCATTCAGGATTCCAACAAGGTATAAAAGACCTGTGGTCTATGCATGAGGGGGGAACTGTGCACGGTTCATGTTTTGAATGAATGTGAACTGAGTGTACATGCAAACTACCATGACCTAGTTTTACAGCCAAAAAAGGACCCTCACCTTATAGTGTGGCAGGAGCTGTGTGGTTGTAGCAGGGCATTACAGTTAGTGGGAGAAGAGCATATTCCAGCATATGCCTGCAGAAAGCATGCAGATGTTTATTTTCTCTCTCATTTAGCTTTCATCCACTTTAGCCAATGGTTATATTCAGAAGTCCCACTGTTCTTAGAAGCCTCTTGGTTAAATATCTTTCTATTAATCTGGGGTCTGGATATTAAATTTTGAAGTCTCAATTTTAATTGTTATTGCTATGATAGATAAAAGCATCAGAAATATAATGGGTGCCTTGGAAGCTCATCACACTTAACAGAATTTTATTACATTTGCCACTGTTATACAGGTCAACCCGAAAGACCTGGATCCAAAGTATGCATATATCCAGGTGACATATGTCACGCCTTTCTTTGAAGAGAAGGAAGCTGAAGATCGAAAGACCGACTTTGAAATGCATCATAACATCAACCGTTTTGTGTTTGAAACACCTTTCACACTCTCAGGAAAAAAGCACGGAGGTGTAGAAGAGCAGTGCAAGAGGCGCACAATCCTGACTAGTACGTGTGCTCAGGATGCTCCCCCCTCCCATCCCACCTTGGCCAGTTAAGCCCAGCAGTGCATTTCATGTGCCAGGTTTTCTGCAGTCAGTGGGCGCAGCATATTGTGCAGAATGATAAGTAATCTTTTTGGTGTGTCCATTGGCAAAGTATGTGCTTTCTTACAGTCCTGCTGGTCATCTAGGGAAAGTTATTTTCATTTTTGGAGTCATCAGCTGTCTTACTTTTCCTTATTATTGACATCTTAACTGTTCTTGCAGTGATGTAATTTGGGAGTGGTTCTGCTGGAGGCAGCTTAGCACTCAGAACCGTTGTGCTTTTAATAATAAACAAGTCAAAGAAAAAGCAAAGTAGGGTGCCTGTTCTGCTAAGGAGAGTAGCACTTAGCAGATATTATACAATTTAGCAGATATTATACAATTTTTTGTTCCGAATGGAAGTAAAATAATTCTTTCTTTAAAAAGTTCTATATAATGTAAGATTTGATCTCACTGGGCACAATCAGTGTTTTAAGACGGGAATGTCAGGAGCACTAGATATGTCTGTTCTTACTGAGTCATATTAAAGAGAAAATGTTTAGTTCCTTATCATGATTGAAATCTCTTTTAAGAGCCATCCTTTGTGAAACTGCTACTGAAACTTGACCTGTCTGAATTTTGCCTGGAGAGTATGAGAAGCTGTCTGAGTTGGAGATGTAGTTCTCATGGGCAGCTGTGAGCAGAACTGATGTTCCCAGCAAAGACAGAAAATCCAGTTCCTCACCAGCTTCAGTGCATCTGCTTCCCCCAAAGGGCAAAGTGAAGAAAGCTGCTTACAGTACAGGCGCAGTCACCTAAAAGTTTTGTTCTGGCAAGTCAGGAAAGAGGCACTGATGTCTGAGGGCATCTTGTTACATGACACAGCTTTGCTTGTAAGAAGAAAGGAGTAGCTTGTGTGTGGTTTTTCTAAGTGCTTGAGCAGCAGTAGGTGTTTTGAGGTCTGTGTTAAAGCAGGTAGTTTCACTGACTTTAAAGTGCAGCTGTTATGGTATGTCTGGCAAAAACAGAGAAGGTTGTTCTTCCAGCAGAATATTTTCCCTGGGTTATTACATGCTGTCTTCAGCTCCCACCACTCTCAGCCTGGCTTTGTCTGCGTCATTAGGTGGGAATCTGATGACCTTCTCTTCTCCCCTGCTTTTCTCTCTGGCACCTGCCTCACCTCAGTGCTTTTCTCTAAAGGAAACATCTGTCTTCCCCACACACCCCCTCCCCTGTTTGATCAAGTCATATATATTTTCATTTGCTTCCTATGGAAAAAGAAAGGTTTTTAGTTTGAGAAGAAAACAAGGCTTACCGGTATGACTGGAAGAGCAGTGGAAGTTTATAGTGCTTGTGCAGAGGTTCTGGGTGGCTGGCACGGTACCTGCTCAGCACACCCAGAGCCTGCTGCCTGCGTCATGCCGAGGACAAGCGCAGTCTGGCTGTGGTCTGCAGATCGCTGGCTCTCTCCTGTGCCTGGTTGTGCCTCTGCTTCCAGCTCTGCGAGTCCTGGGTTTCCTGCTCTCTCAGGAGACAGCCACCCTGTAAGCTGGAGCTCATTTAGGTCTGAGCTGACTGGCAGCAGATGCTCACTGCAGGAGGGCATACATGGAGTTTGGGAGGCCTTCCAAAGTGTGTAGGGCAATCTGGAAAAGATTGTTAACTTAGATCAGACTTAATGGGCCATAACAGTACCTTTGCCAGACTTCCTGAGATTCCTGAAAAGGCCTTGACTGGAAGGAAGAGGTTTATAAGGATGAATAATTCCTCTATCAGCTCCCATAGCAGTATTTGGGTTGAATGCTAAAAGTAACTTCTTACTTCTGTAAAGGTGATGTTTTAATAGTAGTTCATCTGTGGGTGAGCAATACCCAATTCAGCTAAACTAGAGGCTCCTGCCTCTTAACTTGAAACATGCTTTGAGCTGTTTGAAGTTTGGTATGAGCTTATCAGTGCTTTAACTCAGAACAAGAAATTTGTGGATTCTGAGATCTGAGCAGTGAGAGCTTTTAGCCTGTCACCTGGATGTGACAGAGCTCCGTAGCAAACTGTGGTGAATTCAAAAGGAAATGCTCTTCCACCACCAGGTACATCAAAATTTAATTTGGACCTGCTGTGTCACTTTCACTCATTTTGTGATTAAAACTTAATTTGTATGGATTGATAAAGACATTGACAAAGTCAAACATTAATACTTTGACTTAATTGTTTTGCTTTCTTAAATACTCTTGTTGGTGAGTTTCTCTGATACATTTCTTGCTTTCGAGTAGCCAGTCACTTGTTTCCCTACGTGAAGAAACGTATTCAAGTCATAAGCCAAACCAGCACAGAGCTGAACCCTATTGAAGTAGCAATTGATGAGATGTCCAAAAAAGTCTCAGAGCTCAATCAGCTTTGCACAATGGAAGAAGTGGACATGATCCGATTGCAGCTCAAACTCCAAGGAAGTGTCAGTGTCAAGGTAATGACAATTTGCTTTTTTTCTTTCTTTTTTTTTAAATGCATGTACCTAAGTTTTTATTCTGACTTTCATCATTCCAGACATCTGTTTTATATTTCTGGTCACATCTTGTATTCCAGTGCTGTTGGAGCTCACCCTAAAAATTTAAGGAAGTGGAAGGTTTTCCACTGATGTGGATGACTGCTGTATTTATGTGCAAATACAACTATTTTGGTCAAATCTTCTCTAAATAAATGTTAAAACCTTTCTAGCATGACCATCACATGTCTCTTGAGAATACAGCCCGTGACACAGCGAAGCATACAGATACTTTAAAGGGAGCTTTGTTAGGATTCATTTTGTCATTTCCTATTTAGAAAAGTTGGGACTGTTGAGAGGTGCATCTGTTTCTGGTGCCCTCATTAAAATGTCTTCAGACATACAGCTTTCAACATGGTTAACTAGCTGAGGGCTTTCAAAAGCCAGCAAAGATCTGTAGGATGAGGGTGAGGCTGACCAGATCCCTTTTCTTCAGGAAAAAAACTCTTCAGGTTTCATCCAGGTGATGAGTGAGGTGATGTTCTTCACACAGGCTTGCTTGCCTAAGGCCAGTCCCCAAGCCTTGGAACACAAGATAAAATGACAATAAACTGCTTGTTCTCTGCACCTAAACTGCATATTTTTCCCCCAGGTAAATGCTGGACCAATGGCCTATGCTCGAGCTTTTCTTGAAGAGACAAATGCTAAGAGATATCCTGATAATCAAGTTAAGCTTCTGAAGGAAATCTTCAGGTAAACATTGTTTAGGCTTTCCACCTGCACAGAATAAGTAACATAAGTAGGTATGACATGAAATTAAGCTGAACTGAACCAGGCGAATTTACATCTGGATTTACCCGATCTTACAAGTCCTTCCTAAGAAAACATTTACTGAAGTTTTGGGCTATCCTAGTAGCCTATGTTCCTCTTGATCTGAGGATGAGTTCTGAAATGCACTTAGGTGTAATTTACAAGGGGGAGAAGAGGCACAGTAATGTGTGTGTCTGTGTATATATATGTAGCTAGATAGGGTTTTTTTTATTACTACAAACTTTATATGTTGTTCTTTGTGATTTTGTGCTTGTAGGCAATTTGCAGAAGCGTGTGGACATGCTCTTGATGTCAATGAACGCCTTATTAAGGAGGACCAATTTGAATATCAGGGAGAGATGAAGTCTCATTACAAGGATATGCTCAGCGAACTCTCTGCAGTTATGAATGAACAGGTTAGATCATCTATTTTGGTGCTGGTTGGGCTGAATGAGGGTGGCTAATTGTGTCTTTGTGACAATGAAGCTGTAGAGCAAAATACTAGAAGTAAAACCTGGCAGCGCAAGTCACTGAGAAAACATTGTTTAGTCCTTCCCCCCTGCCTCTATTTCTTTAAATCCAGCTGTATTATATATAATGAATCTGATTGATCAACAGAGATTTGTCTTCTACTTGTCTTGCTACATATTGAAAAGTTCATGAGGCTAAATGCAGACTGAGACCTAGAGGTGTAGACAGATAATCAGTTAAACTAGTGGTTTATGCTTTGCTTGCTTTACCCTACAGCTGTGATGTATTTAATTAAAAGAGTAAATTGCTTTTAAGACCTAGCTTATAACTGAAGGAGGTATCTTTATAGTTTCTACTTGTATTCAGCTTTCAGAGCAAGAGTTTGTGGGGGTTTTTTATACTTAAGTACACTGTCAAAATACATGCTTCAGGAGGAAGAGTGTGCATGGCTACATTATATGAAATGCATCCCAAAATACTGAATTGGATATCAGTACACACTTGCAGCTATTCTCTATTGCTGTGTCTATGCAGATATTATTTATTATGTTTTCTGTTTTAATTTAAACATTGAGAGATTCTGCATACTAAAGTGCAAATTATATCATGCTTAATTATTTCTCTGCATGCTTCTGTGTCAGCCACCTTAAATTGTATCTGAGAAATACTTATTCTCTAGCAGTTGCCCTGCATTTCCAGGTGCCTGTAGCACACAGAAGCAGTGTTTGTGTACAGTTATTTTGTTAACCATTGGTATCAGTGATGGCATCTCACAGAAGTGTCTAATTGGGACCTCACTAGACTATCTTGTATTATTCATCTTCACATGTGAGGAGAATAAGGATTTACCATAATTTCTGGCCCATTGTTATACTTACTGTGGAATTGAGCTAGCTTTTCACAGGGTGTAAAGCTGTGAAATTGCTTTGAAGGCTCAGTGTATGCCAGGTGGGAGTCAAGCTCAGTGGTGGTCGCTGTGCTGTCAGTTGTGCTCCCTTCCTGTTTAGGTCTATAAAGGTTTGTGAACCTCAAGCATTCCAGTAATTTTATCATAACTAATATTTATCACTGTTTGTTATATTAAGTATGTAAGTATGAAGGGTATAATTTGTTACTCAGTGTTCATGCTTCTCCTGTGGAAGTTACTTTGGCCATCCAGTCAATGTGCATAGGTAGTACCATATGTCTTGTGTGAACTACTGTTCCCCACAAGAATGGAAAACATATAGTCAACTTAAATGAAGCACGAGCTGCCCATGAGTTTCAGCATTCATAAAATATTTGGTGAGTTCTATTAAATACTGACACCTGTATTTATATCAGTGAGCTCTGAGTTTTCTTGATGTAAATGAAAAGACTAAATAATACAAAATTACTTGTACATAACAATGCTAATATGTAAAGTTAAGAGTTCATCCAGCAAAAAAAATCATCATCTGTTTAACCAGAATCATCTGGAAGTTCACACTGAAAACCAGTCTCCCACTTGCAGCCCTGTGGGGCAGCCTTACAAGTGACAGCCCAGTTTTCCAGGCAGGGTGGTTTTTTAGGAAAACTCTGCCTTTCTTGCAGTGAATGCATGAACTCCCTGCTTCTGAGCAGAGTGTTGCCTCAGAGAAATCACATGCTGTAAACTGAAATATTTATCTCCCAGTTGGAAAGCTTGAGGCTCTCATGTAGCTGTGCTGTGTGCTTTACACCAGTAAGATTTGCCATCATTCCCATTGTTATATTCAAGAGTGTTTTGTTTGCTCACCCACTGACAATGACTCTTTCATCACCATATGTTTTTCTCTTGTTTTGTTTTGTTGTTTGTTTATTTTTTCTTTTCTGACAGCTCTGTCATGGTCCTTGCTTATACAGCTTCTCTTCTTCCCTGTCTAACATTTCCCTCAATACTATAGCCAAAAGTGGTATGTTCGTTTTTCTTACATCTATTTTTTTCTTTTAATGTCATGTAGTTTCCTCACTTGCTGGTTTCTCTACTTGGTATGTTCATTTAGTTTTATGTCTAATGACTCCCTTGTTCAGGGAGTTTAAAAAAAAAAAAAAAAGACTAAGTACATGTGTGATGTATTGTCCATGAGCAGCATTGAGACACGTGTTCTTTAGGATCCTAGCCATGAACTTGGGAAGGTCAGTGGGGCAGCTCAACAAGAGCCCCCTAATGCAAAAGCATGTGCCAGCAATAGCAAAGGTGTGGCTGGGTGGAAGGGCCAGGGACATAGAAAGGTACCGATTAGGCCAAGCCCCCTGGCCCCATGAGCGTGGCCCCGTTCTCACAGCCCTGCCCACCACGCTGCTCGTGGCCGTACGCTGGGGCCGCACTGGGGTGCAGTGGGAGTGTGCCAGCCCAGTGCAGCAGCACCCGTCCCAAGCTCTTCCTCTGATGCCCCTGGGGAAGGCGTTGGATTTGAGTCACAGCAGCGGGGTGAAGTCAGCAGTCCGGGCAGCCTGCCTGTGCTCCGCCGTGCTGCCCTGCTCTCCTCACAGCTTCCCTGGCGCTGCTGGGCACTGCCAGGGAGCGCCTGCGTCCCCGCGCTCTTCCTCCAGCCCGCGGCGTGGGAGCAGCTCCTTCCCAGGGCTGCCCCAGTTACCAGCTCTGACACTAAAGCTGTACATGAAGTCAACATGGTCATGTCTGCCTGAGTAACAAACATGGTGTGGTTGCAACCCGGACCAGGGATAACGGGGGGTTGATGGCATAAGATTGCACCTGGAGGGGAGGATTTCTTTTCCACTGCTGATGACTGCATGGTCAGTGATGGCCAGTGTCTCTGCTGTGCATGCTTCAACATGGTGCCCTATTGGAAGAAGGCAGATTTTCGGTCTGTATTTATAGAAGCAAGTAGGAAAAAAATCTATTACCAAGGCTAAAAAGAACTTCTTCAGAAAAAATCTTCCTTCTTGCTAAAGCCTATGCAGAGCAAGCTCTTGCCGCTGCTCCTCCCCGAAAGCACAGCTCTGCCTACAGCCTCAGCCAAGCAATTGGTCCAGACCCTGCTAATGGACGTGTTTTGTCAGCTGCTGTGTGTGTGAAGCTCAGTGAGGATGCTGCATGCCCTAAATGGCTGCATGGGCAGAGCTGGGGCTAGTCTGTACCATGGTCAATAGGTGCCAGTGCAGGTGTCTGCGGAGCTTATAAAATATAGGTGGCTTTTCTGTTGTGTTTGTGTGAGAGTTGTTAGAGAAACAGAGTTCAGGGAACCCCATGAAGCACCACTTGGGAGAAGTGCGTGACCCCAGCCCCATTTATCCTCCTGGCAGAGGGCATCTGCCCTCTCACTGCAGCCTCTGGTCACTTCTGGGTCCCCAGGCAAAGGTCCTTTTCCTCTGTCAGATCCTTAGCATCATTGTATAATAAATAAAAAATGGGAAATCCTTAGTTAGAAAATGAACGCTTCAGACACCAAACCACTCAGAACTCACTGTTGCTTTTTTTTTTTTTCCTTTTTATGGAAAGATTGCATACAAGGAGGACTCAGCAAAACAGCAAGGCATGGAGCGCACTTATTCACGAGTCATCAATAGAGCCAGCTCGTCTGTGCCAGCAGCAACCACTCCGGCAAACCCTGATGCTTGACTCCAGCGTGGGGAACACATGGCCTTGGGGAGACCTGGCGTGCCTGTGGGG
>NW_020799110.1:19469446-19511691 GCF_003259725.1 Athene cunicularia
GGTGGGGGGGTGGGTGTTGTTCTTCGGGGTTTTTTTCCTTTTAGATTAATAGTACTGAAAATTAATTTGATTACGGACAATGCCAGGAAAAGGATTTGTGGGCTATGTTTTTAATTTATTGGAAGTCTTCGTGGTGTTATTTTTTAAAACTGCAAGCTTGATATTTTTTTTAATTTTTTTGTTGGCCCCAATATTTGCACATTCCCTTTTTTTTTTGTTGTTGTCAATTTTTGATTTTGAGCAGCCTTTATTAAGACAGGCTGATTATGAAATTCCCATTGAACAGATAGGTACACAGCAAACCCTAAGTTTGCTATAAATTATAATATATCTAATACTAAGTCTAGTATACATATATTTTAAAGGTCAGAGTGGATGTTTTATAACATTTAAGTATATTGCAATTGTAAATAGAAGATGTGTAAAATATGTCATTTTTACAAAATTTAAAAAATATCTTTTTAGTTAATTATGACAGTACTAAGAATATGGATAACATTTCAGTTACCATTATATTAAAATATTTGTGTATGTGTACAGAAGTGTCCATAAAACTTTCTCTTTGAAGGTCTGTGCCTTGGTTCGTTCCCATGTCAGCAATTTCCATAGTGGTGGAGATCAGGTTGCCTCCTGTTTCCCAGCTGTCTGTTGCGTTGTGGTTGCTGATAGGAACACTTACAACCAGCTGCCGAATGTGGCTTCTCTTCGTGGCCCCAGATCGAGGCCACCCTGGGAAACAGTCTCAGTGTAGTCCTCCTGCTTGAGGCCAAGGAAGCTCTGCTCTTCCTTTGAAGTTCATAGTCCCAGATTTTTCTCGGGGCATGTTGGGAAACCATGTGCCTCTAGTGAGATGTTCGTTTTGGTTTCTGCATCATGTTGGGATGAGGTGGAGTGACTCTGCCAACTCTTATGAGTTCCCTTTAGTCTTGCACTCCCATACTCCTTCACGTTCATTCCTTTGCCCATAGAAAATCCCTG
Source organism: Athene cunicularia (assembly GCF_003259725.1). Classification (NCBI taxonomy): domain Eukaryota; kingdom Metazoa; phylum Chordata; class Aves; order Strigiformes; family Strigidae; genus Athene; species Athene cunicularia. The sequence goes on from NW_020799110.1 coordinate 19,470,425, forward strand.
CTTTCAGGGTTCCCTGCTTGATGTCCACGTATGTTAGGTAAGATCCCTCTCTTCTATGCATGCAGTCCCCACAATTCTTTTAAGCTGTGGCTCATTTTCTCTGGAGAAACCCTGCTGATTCCCGAGGCCTCCGAGGTTCATGAGTGTTCGTTCAGGCCGGAGGCCAGCGCTATGTCTTGCTCCATGGGGATACCAGGAGGGATTCGCAGTGTGCTGCCCCTTTCTGCCCTACTGTCTCCTTGCCCTGTATCTCTTCCCATGACACCCCCAGTTCACAACGAGTGAATCTCAACTCAAGCTGTAGCCTGGCCCTGCTGGCAGGAGCTACAGGTGGCCTCTAAATTCACCCCACCTATACGTGCAAGGAAAAGTGCCATCGTCCAGTCTCTGCCTCCCTGACAGTGCTGCATGTGCTGCCAGCGCTTGCTGCTGTGTCTCGCTATCGGCAGCTCTGGGATTTTTTCAAAAGAAATCACTACGGGTTTAAACCCACACGGCGTCCTTTCCTGGTGGGGGAAGGAGGGGAGCGGTTGGGCTGGGCCCAGCTCCAGCACTAGTGCAGCAGCAGTGTAAGCCCGCACCTGCCACTTGGTCACAGCCCGAGCTCTCGCCTGCGCGCTGCACACCAGCATCGGCTGCACGCTGGGTGGAGAGCCAGGCACCTTCCTCATCCTCGCCTCGAAAAGCCCAGCTCTGCTCTTCAGACGCTGTGCTGTTCAAAACCAGTAGTCTGCTGAAAGGAATGATTTCTGGCCCAAATTTTAACCTGCTTTATACTGTATGTGTAGTGGTAGATGAAGTTACTTGCTTGTTCATATGTATGTGGGAGGAACCAGTCATCAGTGGAGGCAGCAGGAATGTGCAGTACAGAGGAGGTAAGTCTGAGCATCACACCCTCTTGTCCCTTGGTTTGCTGGTCTCACTAGTTTGTTGTTTGGTTGTCTGGTCACTGTTGTGTTTACTGGGATTGGTGTTTATGGATGGGCACTTGAAGGTGATCTGGAGGCAGACGGTTTCCAATTAATGTTCACAAGAATTGAGCAACTAAATCTGCTGGTCATCTTTGGGAATAACTAGATTGCAAATCTTGGTTTGCACTGAGGGAATGTTGTGAGCTGACACCAAGCTGGTCTGAAGCAAGGCTGTGGTCTGTAAACCAGAGATCCCTGGATTGTTCTCTCGATAGCTTGCACACAAAATGTGTTTTATGTGTAAGTCTAAAGGTTGCGGGGTTTGGTTTGTTTTAAGCTCTCAGCTCTTCAGCCTTCTCTGGGGGTTTGAAAATCCAACCCATATTCTGCCTGTTACCTTACTGCTGGTGTTAGAGATGCTCAGGCTTGCGTGTAGCTGGGTCCTTACTCCAGATGGCTCTTCCTCTCCTGCTGTGTTCAAGCACTTTCAACATAGTCCAGTGAAGGCAATTAGCAAACATTAGCTTTGAACCAGGGCCACAACAGGGAGAGTAAACAAAGCATTAAACCATGGATTGTCCCAGTGTTTGAGGGAAGCAAATTAGAGAGATGCAGAAGGCATGTGAGGCTGTAGGATTATTAAAAATATGGGGTTTGGCCCTTCACTGCCATAAAATTCAGTGAGGAAAAACTGCAGAAGTTAGATGGGGTCCACACCAAATCCTGCATCCACCCCGTCCGTGGGCTGTGAAACCCTCACAGAACTGAGCAGTGCATGATGGGCATCGCAGGCCACAGAGCGGATGCTCTTTCTCATACAACCTCTGCTTTTCAAACTCAGGATTACATGATGTCTACACCAGTATTTTTCTGCCAGAAGCTTCACTCTGAGACTCTTTTTGTCTAAGGCAACCACAAGAACATGGTTGGCTGTTCCCAGAGCTGAAGTTTTCTCCACTAAATTATTCCACAGTGTATTCTCATGGCTGGGTTTATTTTTCAATCACTTTTGAAACTGACTCTCTAGACTTGCTTTATTTCAAATAGTGGTACAATTATAAAATAACCACACAGCAAACTTCCATCGCTTGTTTTCTTCTACACACAAATAATCAGCTCAAGGCAGGTAAAACACACAGAGAATGGTTCAGGGAGGTAGACAAGAACAAGAGCAGATGCACTTTCCCACTGCTGACATGCATAGGTTTTATTTTTACTGCAGGATGGGCAGGGTCTGTCTCGGTGGGCTGAGCACAGATGTCCCAGGGGACCAGGCAAAGGTGGCAGTAAGAAATGCTGCAGTCAAAATTTTGCTAATTATGCTGCTCGAAGAAAATAAATAAAAACAGACAGGGAAAATGGGGTTTGGTACTTCTTCAAGTCTTTCCCTAAGTTCTTGGTAAGTGTGGAATTACACAGGTGTGTACAGATGAAAACTGACAAGGACCAGTTTTTAGGCTATAAGCAAGATTATTAATAACAGGCAAAAAAAATAATGCATATGTGCAAGTGTTTGATTTAGGACTGTTGTTGGTATCTTTGCTGATGCTCAGCATGTTCGGTGCTCACACGTTCAGATTGCTTGCGTAAGAGGAAAATCTACATTTTTCTCTGTTACATTTGTAGCAAATAATTGTGCATAAGAAGATTTCTAAGCACAGGTTGAGGAATACTGTGAGGCAGCCGGAGCCAGAGGAGAGGCAGGTGGCGGGGGGGTTGGTTTGGGGCAGCGCACAGCCCTGCGAGAGAGCGGCATACGAGAGGCAGAAAAGCAGTGGGGGAGGCTGAACTCGGGGAGGCTCTCATCCCCCTGCTGCTGTAGGCGAAGCTGGTGAGAGATTCCGTTTCATCTGAGGAAGGAGACCTTGCACCAGCCTCAAATCAAGCTACTTTAAAAACTTTTTAGAGTGCCAAAGAAATTATTCATGTTTTTTTACTTAGTGGAAGCTATCCCAACACCCCAAAAGGAGTTAAGCATTATACATATTTTATGTTTAATCACATCTTTAGTGACACCCAACCACAAGCAAAGGCTTAAATTTCAATTAGAGGGAGATGTATTAAATGTTTAATAGGAATCATTCCTTACAGGGTAATTATATCTTAACATTCACTGGAGAAATGTTACGTTGGCAACGTAACATTGATCTGAACAGGGATGATTTTTTTTTTCCTTTTTTTTTTGGATAATATCCAAATGAGAAACAGGAGGATGATCTGTACCGTTTGTACTCCAGACACGCCGCCCCTGTGCTGCCCAGCCACAGGCCTGGATCTGGTAAAAAGTGAAATTACATTAATGTGTAGCTTTGAGCATGGATTTTTGGCTCTCAATGTGAAAAAAGTTATCCCACGTGTGCTGGGAAGCATCAGACTACAGGTACCTTTCACTTCAGTTTGGAACATTTTTAAAACTGGTAACTGACTACTCAGTGGTATTTCAGCTGTAACTAATATGGGAAGATGAGTCTTCAAGACAGATGATCTATCAAGGATATCTTAAAAGTATCTACTATGGATATGAATGTATTTGTCGATTTTTTAACGAGTTTGGTACGTGTGCAAAAGCTTTTTCTCATAATGTTTAGATTACTGCAAAAATAATCAGTGTTATGCATTCGCAACAAGCAAATTAAAGCAGTGAAGTGAATTTTGAACCCAGGCAGTTAATATCAAAGGATGTTAAAATCGCCTATTGAATTTTGAATTGAGAACAGAAAAATGAGATTTTGAGAAGAGCATCCAAAGCTGTAGAAAAAGAAAAGGGGGGGAGGGAGGAGACGGATGGACAAAACCAAAAAACCTAGGATGTGTTTGTCATTTCAGACAATTGCACTGAGATAAAATTAATCCACAAGACAAAGAATAGCCAAACCTGTATGGAACTATGATCGTGACCAGGAAGAACCTTCCGCTTCACCATCGCTGTATCCCCTCTGCCTTAGCACGAGCTGCTCGAGCAGGAACCGCTTGGCACAGGCCCGATGACTCCACAGAGGTTTCCTGCTTTGCTTTCTGGAGGCTGTGGCATGGAGCCAGCAGAGTTTCTCCTCCAGTTCCCCTCCTTGCAGTAAGGGGCTGCCAAAGGACCCGCCGCGGCCGCAGCCGGACATACCAGAAGGCAGGTGAGCTGCCGGCTCTCCTGGGGCGGCTTCCGCACAGGCAGGCTGTGCAGTGGGCAGTTACCTGGGCGGCTGCTGGTCCTGGGTGTCAGTCACGCTCAGGGCATCACTGTGGAAGCACAGAGGGCTGCTGGGCTGCAGAGTCTTAGCAGTCTGGTTGAGTTGTCTGTTTCTATGCCTTATTTCCTAAAACCCATTTTGAGGTGAGAGCTGGCAATGCTGCTGACAATAACAGTGAAACAAAGCGCTCCTCATTGCAGCAGAAACTAATGAGCAAACAGAAGGCGTGAAAGCACCAGGAGCTATTGAAGCTCGGGGCTCTCAGGACTACCTGCAGAGCTGAGAGGGCAGTAGCTGGAGCCACTGAGAAAAAAATTCCCAGTTCCCAGCTGAACCTATAATAAAATCCTGGAGCTTTGCTGATGAAACATCACTGCTGTGAGATTGAAAAGGACAGAAAGAGCCTGCAAGCTATACCCACACCGAAAAGCCAGCTTAGGCAAAACAGAGTAATTGGAAATCTGATGTTCTTGGCTGTTATTTTATTTGTGTTAGTTTGGGTTATTTTTCCTTTTGTGGTGGCCCCAAGTCCATGCATCCTGACAAAAAAAGGGCATGGCTCCAGCTCTGGTGAGCCCAGGCTGTGCAACTGTGGAGAGAAAACCTGCTTGTGAGTCTTGCAGGCTCTGAAACAGCTCCTCTGCAGGAGAGCACCCGCCTGGATTCTGCTCCCAGGTGAGCTTTCTGGTGGGAATGCGGGACAGAACATGGGTCAGGAGAGAGATCAAAGCTTGAATGCAAATGCAAAGATGCCCAAAGTTAAGGACAGTGGGTCAGCGCTTCCCAGAAGTCTGATGTGGTGGAGCAGTCCAGTTTCCAAGCTCAGCACCTGCCCAGGGCAGGACATTCAGACCGCAAGGCCATGAGGTCATTACCTCCTGCCTCCTTCCGAACCCCCTGTGGTGTGAGTCACACAGCTCTGCTCCCGCTGCCTCCTTCGGGGCTGGGTCAAATGTCTCCCCGACTTCAAACAGATAATCCTCCCTGGAAAGCACAACTGAAATTATTTTCAATTCAAACAGAACAAAATAAATAATTTTAGTTGGAAAAAATGGGGCAAACCTTGAGAAAGACCAAATCAATGCTTTCCTTTCAAAATGGCTGAAATCAGGGACGTGCTGGAGTTTGCTCTGAATGAGGCTGGTTCTTCTGGCCCTGCCCTCCCTGGGCATGCCAGCACCCACCTGACAGCAATACCCACCCAGCGAGGAGTGCTGCCAGCCCAACCCTCTTGGTCCCTGTGCGTGCAGCAGTGTATGCATCAGAAGGAAAACACACGCTTGAAACCATTATTGGAGCTGGGGCTGTGACGGGGTTTGCCCCCAGGGGGGGGGGGTGATCCAGGTGGCCGCTGTGGCAGGGTGGGCTTGCAGCCGGCAGCAGAACACGCAGAGCCCAGCTCAGGTGCCCACAGCTCTCCCACACACAAGGACCTTCCACCGTTTCTTTGTTTTCAGGCTGCAGAGCACGGCTCTGGGAGCCATCGGCTTGTAGGGCAGCTCAGGGAGGAAATGAGAACATTATTGTTCTTTTCAAGAGAGGTCCAGCACAGTTCCTTGGTGAAATATTAGCTATGGAAAATATCAAGTAACTTTCCTACCTCCCAGGCACGTGTTGGAGTATTTAGCAATGGGAAAATATATAAAGTACAGTGAAACCACCAGGGTTAGGGGAAGGTTGTTGCAGTGTCTAGATTATCAGGCCAAAGGGATATGAGTGGTTTTAAGGCAGAATGGTAAAAAGCTCATTTGGGAAAGCCTCCTAATTAAGTATGCCATATGTCTCTTACATGTATACCCTCAAGATTTGAAACATTGTCACCCCAGCAGTTCTGGCTTATAATGCTGCAGGAGGAGGTGCTGCTGCTTATGGGTAAATTGTGCCTGACAGAGGTTTGGAATCAATCCTGGGCAGCCACCCGTATCCCATGCCCTCGGGAGCATCCCTGAGGCCCAGTGAGATAGGAGCAAGAGTAATGAGTATCCTTCAGGCCAGGAGTCATAATCTGCATGGGATACACGTATGTTGCTTGTAAAGCTTCATTAAGTTGACAATGTGAGGGTATTTTTGGAAAATTCTCAGTAATGCAAAACTGCAACCATAATTACTGAGTTTTCTGTCCAGCTTGATGAGGTTCTTCATGCAGTTCTTAACCACTCACTAAAGCAAGTATCTTGAAGTTCTTGTTTGGGGGAGATGGTCAAACTAATAGTAAAGAAATGCACGTTTCCCTTTCTTCCAATTCATTACTTCCAGCTTGATAGAAGATGCATCTTCTCAGTACTTTTTAAGCTGTGCTCCCATATGCTGTTTCAGTTACTTATAATCATTCATTTTTGTTAGAGAAAGGCTGTGAGGGTGTTTCTTGCCCACTAAGGGGTGTTACTTGCCCTGTGATATGTTTTTGTGACCTACGAAGGCTACATAGTGTTCCCTCTGCTTGAGTCACCTTTTAGATGTATTTGCACAGATTGCATATGGTGTGATAACTTACAGCTACATAGATAACAGATATCCTCACATACATTTTATATAGTGTGGGGGGCTTGAGAAAGGAAAACTGAGTAAGAAATAATTATTATTTTGAATTTTGTGATGAATTTTCTGCTTGGAGCTGCTCTATAATCGTGAGACTATCTCCCATGAATGATGGCTTGTTTTAATTTGTAAGCTATTGCAAGCTCTGTGCCGGTGACTATGGGCCCAATTGCATGCTCCTAGTTACAAAAATCTCCAGCTGAGCATATAGATTTTTTTGCATGAGGCATGGTTTTGTACTCTGTAGCATATGCTGTGCTTGTAGGGAGCTGGTGTAAAACAGAATAATTCTGATTATTCCAGACTAATTTAAGGATCCATTTAAAGGGAGAGATAACCAGAAGCTTGGAAATGCAACATGGAGGCCTGAAGAGCTCTCTGAAAAGTTTGAAACATTTCTGTAGCATTGCTTCACTGCCAGTTCAAAACTGCAGCCAAGGTTTTAGGATGTGACTCATGTATCTTGGAGTTTCTATTTCCCCCTATTTCCCGTGTTCAGATTAAGCCCGTTTTTTTTGAAAGTATTGAGCATCCCCTGCTGGAAATCAGACCCCTTTCAGAAACCTCAAATACTCAAAACCAAAGCAACACTAGTAAGATGACTGGGCTGTGTACGCCAGGATAGAGGTTCAACATGTTGCACAGGGACTTGGCTCCCTGCAGCCATGAAGCGAGCAGGGTGCTCGTGGGCTTTCTTTTAATCAGGCTTGTGTGGGATTTTCTGCGTATATGTGGGGGTTAAGGCACACTCAGGCAAATGGTCTGTGCAAAAGAAAAGGGTGCTTAATGGACATTAGCAAGTTAAACGATTACCTGTTAAATAGACTAATCAACTTTATTTTTGCCTTTGTTATCTAATTAGATAATGAAACCTGGGAATGCTTTAAACATTAATTGATTTTTGCTGTCTTGTTTTCTTTCTGGGAGGTTGTGCAGCTCGCTCCCCACAACTGCCTCGCTGCACCCAGTGTGAGCAAAAGTCACAGCTCAGACATGGTTAAAAAGGAGCATTTAATTAGTTGTGAGCATAAGGCAAGATTTAATTCAAGCATAAAAAGCAGCCAGCTTTGTACTCTCTCACGCCTGGCTACACGTGAGACTGGTGAACGTTTCCACCGGGTCTGCCCTTGCCGCTCGCTCCCCGCTTCCTCTCCAAACGCCGCTGGTCGACCCCGCGCACCGAAGGCAGCCCGTGTCCCCGTGTCCCCCTGTCCCCCACCCACTCGGTTCGCTGCCGCACTTCTCTCCGCTTCAATGTCACGGGCAGAGTGCTGGTGCAGACTTGCAATCCCCTTCTCAGGCTGGTCCTGCCAATCCACTGGGTAATTTTCATTCTGCTGGAAAATGGCTGCCCAAGCACACTCAGAAAAACAACTCCGTACACAAGTGACACGTGTCAGCTGCTGTTCACGGTCTGGCAAGGTGCAGGTGGCCGGGACGGCGGCTCGGGTGCGGGGTGGGGGGCTGGCTGCAGCCCAGGCACCACGTGTACCTGCGGGTGCGGGAGCACCTCGACCTTGGCTGGGGCGGCTTTGTGGGGGCTGCTGCTGTGCCCCCGCAGATCTGTGCGTCCAAGGACACTCTCTTGTCATTCTTGCACAGGTGAAAAATGGGTTTCCTTCACAGCATGGGCAGGCTCCAGTTCTGGGGGACATCCCAAATCAGGGAGGGCAGCCACCTGCCTGCTGGCATGCTAGCACTGGCACCCCACTCACACGGTGCCCCAGCACCCGCATACCTTCCCTTGCCCTTCAGAAGGGGCTTAGGAATAGCAGATTGTAATTGCAATAGCTTGGAGACAAAATTCACGCCTTTCATCATCAGTATGGACATTTTTCAACATTTGCAGTTCTGGCAATGTACCAAAATGGGCCTCTGGGTTCCTCTGTTCAGCTGCAGAGCGATGCCAGCTCGGAGGAGGGGGAGGTATTCCCACGACTAAAACTGGGGGCACTGCAAACAACCCCACAATGAATTTAGACAGTGACTAATTAGCTGATTGCTGCGGTGAAGGCCTGAGGCACTGCTGTAGAAATTGGTATGAGCTCCTGTACCTGCCTTCACCGTGGCAGCTCAGCTCTGGCAAGGAGCCCAGGCTAGCCCGAGATAGGAGCAGTGGCCCTGCGGGGACAGACCTCTCGGTGGGGTACACAGCCTGGGCAGATGAGCCAAGAGCGGCACTGTCCTCAGGGAGTGCATGGCCAGGGCACGTTAGGAGACTGTATTCAACACAGATGTGATCAGCAAACTTCAGAGGCTGCACTGTTTCATCCCATTATTAGAACATTTAAAATTTGAAATGCAAAATCTTCTCTGTTGAATCCTTCCATTACAAGAAGGGATGTGTTTATTTGCATGGCTGAACGTTTGCAGATTAAATTCATTCAACGCAAAATGCAACCTGGCCTGGCAGAGCCGCACCTATGAGGACACTGATGACAGCTGTGGTGGCTGTTGGCACACCAGGCTTAGGTAAGCAGGGGCCCTTGTAGGTCATGTTGCATGTCCCACCACGTTCAAGCTGTTATTCAAGTGCTTGGAAGAAAACGCATTCATGTAGAGCATCAATCTCAAACCTTCTACTGAGCCACAACCAATAGGACTGGCCAAGTAAAGTATAATTTAGATGTCTAAAGGTATAAATGTCTAAACTTTGAGAAGAATGAAAGCAAATCAGTGAAAAATATAAATTTATCTCTTGATTAAAATGAGGCAGCCACTGTGTATTAAACAAGGAAAAGGTCAATACGGGATCAAATTTTGACATTAAACCTATTCAGTCCTTTCAGATGTACAGGAGTAAATGCTCAAAAGTGTGAGTCAGCAAAACAGAATCAACATGCTAAAACCCATACTTTTTATTCATTTTTACATCCACTGAAATATTCTTTTTCTACCTCATTACATAGTACAGACACATTCAGAAGAGAATTAGTCTCTTTTGCACTTTAATGAAGCATGAAACATAACAAAGTCAGAAAGCAATCAAGTACTCGGGGAACAGCGATGTTCTTGCGCGGTGGTGATAGAAAGAATTTGGCACTGACCCTGAATAGTGCTGCCATTACATTTTTGCTTGGTCTTTTTTTATAGGATGAATAAATCCAGCGTTGTTGACGTTCATGGCTGCTAACAGCAAACCTCCCCTGGAGACTCCTGGTCTGATGGAGATCTGGGCTTCAGGCTTGGTGTAGGGATGATGGAGCTGTGAGCTGCACACTTCCCCAGGTTTTCTTGTGAGTTGCACGTCTGGGCAGGCAGGCTGCTGTGCTGCTTCTCCAGCCTGTCCCAGCGAGGCTGGAGATGCGATGCAGTGTTGCTGGTCCTCAGCCAAGGTGCCAGAGAGCTGGTGCAATGGGATGCCTCGTGGCAGGCGGGGGTGAAGGTGTGGCAGCTAGCAGATGCATCAGAGGGGGAGAAGAGCATCATAAGGATGGAAATCTATGGGTTAGGAGGAGTATGGTACCAGGCAAAAAGAAAGGATGCTTGCTTATTGCTAAGTAGTAATAGAAAAGAGACTTGCCCTCCAGCCGCTTTCAGTCTTGGTCCTCTGCCTCAATCCCATCCTCCTAAAAACCAAAACCTGTGGCAGCCCAGCTGTGCTCTGACCAACATAGGTGGAGGGAAGGAGAAGGCTTAGCTTGGGGTAGCAGTCTCTGCCGTGCTAATGCAGGGTGTGGATGTTACAGTGCTGCTTTTAGGGATGTTTATGGCAAGCTGAAGCCTGGTACTTGTGCTTTGCTGGTTGGGTTTAGCCCCAGAGAGGGAAGACTCTGGTTTTTTGCACAGGGGTTCCTGTGCCACTGGGAGGCTTGACACACCTCCAGCTGCAGCATGTCACAGAAGATATCCACACGCTTACTGCTGATGGATTTTCAAGGGCAAAATGTTGTGATTTGAAGAAGAAGAAAAAAAAATTGAGTGCAGTAGCAATGAGTCCTTATTGGTTTTATCTCTCTAACCTTCAGGGAAGCAAGAGAGCACATCTGGCAAGCAAGATGGCTAGAAAAACTGTTCAGCAACAGCAGTAGCTGTGCAGGTGCCTTATTCTGCTGATGGCAGGTTTCACAACATACCTTTTCTGCTGGCAGTGTAGCCCCTTCCCCAGGGACCCCTGCAGCAGCCACGAACACACACAGTATCTCGTGTCACCGTGCCAGGCAGGGAGCTGCAGAATATCAAGTAGTGGCAGAATAAAGAGCTAAATTACTCCTGATTTTGGATGAAGCTGCTCCGCAAGGCTTCTGCATTTTGTTCACAGGTTTTCTGTTGCAGCACTACTTGGTATGCAGTTCATACAGTCCACTGAAACACAGAACGTGCTTCAGCCGTCACACACACATATTGCTGTGGGGCTGCTTGAGCCCAGCAGCTGCCAGAAGCTCCACCTCTGTGTTTGGTTATTCTTCCTAGCTGAGAGGTTTGGATATGATTGAAGGTGAATAAAATTTCACCCAGGTCTGTGTCCTACCAAGCACAACTTGGCAAAGCAGCTCATGTGTGAGAGACTCTGTTCTATTAAACGACTTTAGGTTGAAGTGTTTCACAGCAAACCCCACACAGCTATAGTTGATTGTAGAAGGTGCACTAAACATACAGCCAGCCAAAAGCTGCAGCCTACAAGTGTGCCACAGGGAAGAGGCACTGAATGTGTTTCCCACCCGTGGCAGGTGGAGCAGCAGCACCCAGGAGCTCCCCTGCCATGGGCTGGCAGCCCCACAGGTCCGGCAGCCCAGGTGCACATTGGGGACCCCACAGATTTTACAAATACAAGGTTGTATTCATGGAGCTCCGTCTGCTTATGGGGAACACGCTGACCAGCCCAGTGGCAAATCTAGCTTTGCCAGGTTTTCCTCATCCAAAACTCCTGACTCATCTGCCACCCTGCCCATCAATCCTTGGGCAGGAATTGCAGCAGGAGCAGCACGACGAGGCTACAAGACAACCATTGTTTCCTTAGAAGTCTCTGGTACAACAAAAGGTCTGTGCCTGCTCTGGTCTGGTTCCAGTGGAGCAGCAGGCGTGGGATCAGAGGAGCAGATGTCTTCAGTTGCAGCCGGGGTAAGCTAATTGTGGAGCTGGCAAGCATCCCCTGCCTATTCGAACCTGCCAGCTGCAGGATCAGCAGCGATATTATAATTACACGAGTGCTGTTGCTTGCTCCAGTACCTGATCTACTTGCTGAAGAAACATAAATTTGAAACCAACACCGAAGGGTTGCTGCTATGTTTTAAGTCCTTGGATGACTTCAAAATGAAGAGGATTTGTATTTCTGTTCCAGCAGTTTTGTTCATCACAAAGCATCCCCAGCACAGGGGCACCTCCACTGTTATTTATGCCTTGGTCCAAGTCCATTTCCATGTTGTTATGCTCTCAGCAACAGGCACCTTTCTGGAGGGGAGGAAAAAACTCAGCATAAGCTGATGCTTCCTCTTGATGCAATCTGGGTGGGCTGGAGTGAGAACAGCCACGACCTGCCAGGAGATTTTCCAAGATTAATTCCAGCGTATCAAGCCCAGACTGCCACCAGCCCCACAGCAGGCAGGGGAAACACGACAGAGCCTGATGTGCTCTTCCCCATGCACTGTGATTTCAGGAGAAATGATGGGTGCTGTGGGCTTTGTTTGCAGCCTGAAAACTCAAATTCATTTCACTTCTCTGATTGCAGCCTGAATTGAGTGGAGGCCTCCAGAGAGGTTCCTGGGAGGTGACAGAAGGGTTGCCTGTGACTCCTACAGCCCCAGTCCCCAGCCTTGTGCCTGTCACTGGAACAATCAGCATAGCTGTGCATTCCTGCAGGTTTTACAGCAAGTTGTACCTGCCCTTGCTAGGCACTGTGTGTTGCTCTATGTTGGAGGGGGAGTCAGCACAGTGTGAATACAGGGACCACTTCATTCCTGGGAAGCCCTTTTTGAGGATGCTGCTCCCAAGAAGGCAGCACCGTCCACAGGGGAACATACCCAAGGGCAAAACTCCTTGCCTGTATCCCTGATTTTCTCTTCATTCCAGCAGTTTCTGCCCAGTAGCTGCAGCACCTCCCTGAAGACCTGAGGGCTTCCTTACGATAGCCCTCCTCTGACACCCTCTGGAAAAAATATAACGAAGTCATCTCTTGTTTTGAGCATCTGACACCAGCTTTCCTTCCTTTCCCAGCCTCCAGCAGCAAAGCAGTGAAGTGCACACAGCCAAAAGGTCTTTTTTCTCAGATATCCCTGAGTCGCTGTTGAGCTACTGGAAAGTGAATGGTCTCAAAGCAAAAAGTGTGTCAAATTATTTTCCTGCAGGTTTTCTGGCATTCTGAGTTTTATATTTTAAAGTTGAGGGTGGAAGGATGTTTCCACAGGTTTTTGCATTTTACTGCCAGCAGAAAGATCGCTTTAGGGACTAGGTGATGAGAGCAGCACGGAGGATTATGTTTCCCTTCCTAATACAAGATTCATGCCTGGTCTGTCTCTCCTTACACTCCTGGAGTGCTGGTGCAGGCAGTCCACTCCAGGAAGCCTCTCCAGGTGCCTGGGAAGGGGCAGTGGGCTCTGCTGTGGCCTTTCAGGAGAGCTTTATTTTACCTGCTCATCCATCACAGCTGTTGGCATACTTTGTTAATATCAGGGGTCACACCATAACAGCTTTCATTTGGAAATTTAATTTTCCTTTGAGAAACTGCTAATTCTTTTCTAGATGCACAGAGTGAAAATGAGTAATTCACCTAGCGTCGAGGGAGAGATGAACTGCTGTCCAGCAAAGGATGACCCCTCCCTCTGTGCCACAGAGGCAATTGCTGGCCTTTTTGGGTAAACCAAAGGAAATGGGCTCTGTCCTCCTTGGTCCTTTCAGATAAAAACAAAGCTTGAGGCAAGCGAGGGAGCAGGAGGGTTTTCCGATGATACAGTGATATGGTGTTGACAGTGATTTGTGCAGTGTGTAAGAGGCCAGCCCTACTCTGAAAAATGAGACCCTGAATGAATAAATCATGGGCCCTCTCTTAGTAACTTGACAACTCAGTCCAGCCCTCTGGGTGGTGGGAGCTGGCCCGAGCTCTGCATGCGGGGAGGGACTCCTGTTGTCCGGAGCCTTTTTAAGGGCAGGGTCAGCCCGCCACCGGCTTAGGAGCTTCTCTGCTGGGCGAGTGCTTTGGTGGCATAGCGGGGAGCCTTGCTGCACAGCGTGGGACCATGGAGGGAAACATGCACCTCCTCCAGGTCATCCGCAAGATGCATTCCCAAATCAACAAGCTGGAGAGGGAAAACAGGGTCCTGAGAGGAGAGCTGCAGGTCTGCGGGCAGAGAGCTGTGCCACTGGAGAGAGAGGCAGCAAGAGGAGGTGGGAACAGCAGCATGAGAAACCTCACCAGTGATGGGGAAGGACCAGCTGGCTCTCCAGCATTCCTGCACAGAAGCATCGTGGCTGATCCTGCTCCAGCACCAAAGGAGCAGACAGGTACCGAAGAGCCGGGGCTGTCCATGGCTCCCATTTGTGCTGCCCATGCAGGATCTCCCAGCCCAGCTGTTGTATGTCTGCATGGAAGGGGAGATGAGCCAGATGTTTAGTTAACTTGATGGAAGTGCTCTGGCCTCCTTCAGTGCCCACACCCAAACCCACCCTAACCAGTGTCTCACTCTGTGATCTATTTAAGGGGGCACCTGCATCCCCCAGGCTGAGCTCAGTGGAGTGTTTTGCTGCTGCTCAAGCAGAAATCCACTCAGAGTTCAGTTTCTATTTTTTAAGCAGAATTTGATTTAGTGCTTTGACTTTTTGTGGGCATGGACTATCTTGCTCATGCCTGTCCCCTATCTTTTCCAGATAGAAAAGGACCAACAGTTGTAATTGTGCTGTAATCTCTCTTGCCTTAGTAGAAGATGAGAAAAACTCTACAGATAGTAACAAATAGTGATGGGTTGCATACATCACACCAGATGTGCAGTTTCTCTTTGCAGTTAATGCAGTTAGTTTTGGCTGAGAGAGGGGCCGATATATAGGAATACAATCTCTTCACAGTTTTATCAGAGGGGAAAAATGAAAATTTTCCTCAGTTATAGAAGTGTGTCTGGGACTTCTGGAGGATTTAATGAAGCAGGAAGAATTAGAGCAAAATGTTGTTTGGTGGGAAGTAATCTAGAATTGGATGCAGTTATTGGCAGGGTCAGGCTGTTAGGCATTGTATATGCTTGAGGCCTGTCACCTCCTTTTCTGAAGTCTGTCACGTCCAGTCCACTGGAAAACTGCTTCACTAACACAATTTCTTGGCATTAGATACCACCATGACCGTGCGGCGCTACTCCACGGCTGCACCAGCACCCGCTCCTTCCAGCACGAGGTCTCATCGGGCTGGCAAGAGGCCTCTGAGCAATGGGCTCCCGGGCACTGCCCAGCCACCAGCCCCTCCGGCCGCAGCACAGATCACCAGTGGAGAGGAGAAAGGGCTCGAAAAAAACCCATCAAACTGTCTCTTCTACAATCATTCCAGCAAAACAGAGCTGTTTCGGGAGCATGTCCATAAGTGTAGGTAGGTTTGGTTTGCCTTCACAGCATTGCCTGCATGGACAGGTTGCAGGTTTCACTTAATAGCATATCTGGACATTGCTATGGGTTTTAGTTAGTTATCAGCAAAATTGTTTGAATGTATATGGGCTTTGAGCAGACAGGAGACCTCTTTTGGGTAAGTTGCTCCTCCTTGCAACGCATGAAGATTGCTGGTGTTAGCAGTTTGAACTTACTATTGAGAGGAGAGGCTGAGGGGAGAGGGAATGGGGTTGAAATCTCTCCTTTAAAGTCAGGCAGAGTTTTTCAGATTGATGTGTTGTTCTGACAGGCTAAGCTTGAAAGGGATTTTTAAACTCTGAACAAAAAGCATGGAGATATCAAGGAACTCTGAACTATGCTTTTGAAAGCGTGATTAATGTGGCTCGTGGATTTAGATGTACTGTATCATATTTCCCTTGTAATTGAAGCATTACAAGTTAATGTTTTCAGCCTTGAGAAAAATGCTCTCAGGACAGCTTCTAAATTAAGTGAAATGGCTGCTGGACAAGCTCTGAGCATCTCTGCTCACTGATGAGCAGCTTTCCAAGACAGGGCAACAATCAATGGGAGAAGCACCAATAATGAGCCCCGCTCGCCTTGTCGTGCTGGTCTATACACCCTGGGAATCCCTGTAGATTGATGGTTTTAGTGCTGATCATGCCATGCTCAAAAGAAAAAGAATCCGAAAGGCCCCAAGGTGTGTGTGTTTGAACAGTGAGAAGTCTGTGGGCCGGCCAGCGCATACGTGTCCCAGGGCAGGACTCCAGAGGCCTCAGTTCGGGGGCTGCACAGCTGTAGCAGGTTGTGTTGCCTGCACTGATGTACCCACACACGTGACATGTGTTGACATTTGGTGCCACCCTCACACAGCAGCGCATCCTGAGAGCAGGCCAGTGCACAGCACCTCACGCTCCCCGTGCAAACCCAGTTAGGAGCCCAGCCTCGCTGAGAGCCTGGAGGGGACAACAAGGTCAAGTTTTCATAGGCACCTGGGTTTTCTTGTAAGGACATTTGAGGGTCAGATGTTTTACAGCATTTAAATACTTAAATTTAGTCCCTGGCAGGGAACTCGTATTGTGACCTGTAGCTCTGGATTTCAGCATATGCTCCACTGGGTTCAGGGAAACTTAAGACTCAGTGCACATGAACACTTCTGAGAGGTTTGCCCTGAAGCCAGCCCGCGTGGAGAGCGTATGTTAGGGAACACAGGGTCAGCACGCAGGAGCAGGAACAGCAATGGCAAATGCCACTGCGTTCTCATAAGGGGAAAGAGAGCTTTCCAAGCAATCAAAATAGCAGCGTGGGTCTATTACAACTAATGCCTTGGGACCTACAGGTTTAAAAGCACTGCTTACCCAGCGGCCAAAGGAACAGTGCTGATTATTTGGTCACTATCTTTAGAGCTGCCGTGTCAGCTCTGAACAGCAGCGAGTGTGGCACCATGACTCATGTCCACACAGTGTTGGCTGCTTTCGAGAAGAGATGGCTATGGAAAGAGCTTGTCACCTAACCCCCTCAGTAGGTGATAGCCTGAAGCATGAAGCTTTGTGTTTCTTATATCAAAAAAAGTTTAATATATTTTCTGGTTGTAATGGTGAATGTTTCCATTATTTACACAAAGGTCTAACACATAGAGCAAGCTTAGAAAGCTTTTAGCTAGTAGGGTAATTTGTGGCAATGAATCCAGCAAGCTAATTGAGCTTAATTTTTAACACTGATGACATTTTTATTCTTCCCAGCATGCTGGTCTATGACAGCTTTTCCTATTCTTTATTTATTGTAGATTTGTCACATTTTGCTCCAAAGCTATAATCCTGTATGTGATGCTGAATATTTTTGCTTTAAAATTAACTCTGTAGAAGTATCACCTTGGATTTATCTAGAGTGCAGTTGCATCCAAGTAATAAAATAACAGCACTGCTAACAAATCATCACTAATTTGCATGTCTGCAACATTTTCATTCATACATGCTAAAGCATTATTTACACCATCTGATTTCCACTTTTTTTTGGTAAATAAAAAAAAAAAAGACTAAATATTTGAATACATTAGGGAGGATAAGAGAGGCTGGGAACTGTCCTCAGGGCTATTATAGTAAAATTACAAAAGGTACAAGACCAGTTTGGTACAAATGTCACGACTGGGGGTTTCAGGCCTGATGGTTTCACCTTCCCTTGGGACAGGTCTAATTAGCAGGTGAGAAGGGACAAGGAAATTGCAGGGGGCCTCTGCCCTGCAGGACACCCCCCAGTAACCATCAATCAACACTTGCAGTTTTGTGATTTTCCTTTCTTGTGCTCCTCAAGGGCCTGAGTGAGCTGACAGCAACCACAGAGGACAGTCAGAATGAAAACTAAAGCTCTGCAAAACGCAAACCATTTACTTGCCAAACCAACCAGTTTTGGGACAAATAAAGGAGCATGCTTCTCCCTCTGCTTTCACAGCCGGTGTAATTTACCACACGCACACTCGCTGCTCAGAAACCACTGCTCTCACACCCACTTGCAGTAGCTGGGTACTGATGCACATAAACATGAAGCCATGGAAGGCCCCCCAGGGTCCATGTGGGTGCACGTGCACCCCAAGGGTTCTGTACACGTGTAGCTTCATACGTATGCATCAGGCACCAATCAGGAGATGTGAGGCTCCATGGCAAAAGGCAAATTCTTCCAGCAGATGGATAGACAGGCAGACAACACTATGCTTCCTCCTTTGGGAAAACCGTGTGAACCCCATCCCAGTGGGGCATGAAATCCTGTCTCCATGCAGCATGCGAGTGCTGGAAGCATTTACCTTTTGCTTGCTGGGTTGTTGGGTTTTTTTACTTTCTTTCCACGTTTTATGCATTTGTAATCCTCATAATGATTTCTCATTTTTCTCCAGGGGTAAAGTAAAGGCTGTTAGTTTCCTCTTACCAATGGATATGTCATCATATGCTGAAAAGCAAGGCTCCCTCCCAAGCCCACAAAATCAGAGAACAAAACAGTTAACCACCATCGCTGAAAAGGATATGTGAGCTGGTGAATTTTTAAAGGCCCACTGATTCTTGAGATAAATTGGCCTTAAATGATAGCTGTGTGTCAGGTTCCTTCCCTGCAAAACGCTTTGGCAGGATGCCTGCACAGAGAATCACCCAGCCTGTGTTTCGGGTCACTGCCCCGATGTTTAGCATGGAAATGGAAGCCCCAACAAAGGCGGCTGGAAGCCTGTACACCGTGATGAAGCCACATGATAGCAAAGGTACCTCCATGAAGTAGCTTCTGCACAACATGTCTCAAGGATCTCTTACCTTAGGACTGCTGTCAACAGGGTGTTTGTCACAAAAAGCAGAAACTATGTCACTGCTTGTGTTTGCTGATTCCCTTGCCAGAAAGGCATTTGATGCAGATGACAAAATGAGCTATGAAAGAGCCTGTGAAGTTTTCTCTGTATATAAAACTTTAAAACTTCATGATACCGATACAGCAAAATTAAGAAGGCATTACAGAGTCAGTTAACATTACTCTGAATTTCTGTAAAGCTTGGCAGTGACTGTTTATGACCATTTGGGGTTCACCTCTAAGAGAGCTCAGGGGAGACTAAGTACTTAGCAATATGAAAATGTGACTACAAACCTGATTCTGACTTGGTGTGTTCAGCCAGCCAGAGACTAAAGACTGTACACCAAGCTAAAATTGTAAATATCAGTATTTTTCAGGAATGGCTTCTCAGCATGTATCAGATCAAAAATCATTAGCAGAAATTCAGCAAACAGGTGCAAAATAAATGAGAGAGAACTACAGACAGCTTGTAAAAAATGAGAAGTGCTTGTTAGTTCTAGTCTTATGAGTAAATACAGTGTCCCACATGTTTATTTTGATTGCAAATATTTATGGAACCAGAATACTGCACATTGCTATTTCTTTATGTACAGGCAGCACTGATTGAATATTGTACAGAGAATGCATGAACAGTAGATGTTTGTACCAATAACTTTATGGAAGATTTTAATCTCATTGTCTATTCTTAAACTCTTGAACATGCAAAATCAGAAATCTGGTGGAAAGAAAAAAATCCTTTCTGGATTTTTCTGTGATGATGTACAAAAATCTTTGCTCCTTTTTTCATTTTGGAATTCACCATGTTTTGTATATTCAAGAATATTTTTAATATATTCTTACCAATGAAGTAATAATTTTAATTTCACTGCTATTTTATATATGGATTTTTGTGTTCAGCTTGGGTCCATACAGAGTTGCATTGTAATTTCAGAAGTAATGGATCAGTGACTTCCAGTAAATAAGGTTACAGTTTGGAAAGTTTACCTAACAGCCTATTTTAGAAAGGGAAGTGCTTTTTAAATGTTTTATAGAAAGCTTCATTGTCAAAAACTAGACACTGCATATGTGTTCAGTTAAGTACCTAAATCCAGTTGATTTCATTTAGCAAACAACAAACATCCTTCTTTGCAAATCTGGCCCCTAGACCTTTAAGGTACCCAAGCTTTTGGCAATTCATGTTTGAACACCAGATTTAATGGGATTTAGGAATCCATGTGCTTTAGATAGATTTCAGAAGTCTCACCTGTTAAGTTTTCTAAGCCTCAGCTTCCATGAAGCAGCAGTGGGAATTCTCTTCTCCCACCCGTTTTGTGTCAATTCAATGTAGATATATCACTGACAGTAAGACTATGCCAGTGTCAATTGTAGTGGACTGATCATTTTGATGTCACACAAATACATATACCTTTGTGTATGGTCAAGAAATTGAACTCACCAGACATTTATTAGAGATATAACGGTCTTAAAACTTCTGTATATTTACAGGGAAAAAGAACAGAAAAAGTGAAAGTGAAAAGAGGGAAAGGAAACAAAGTAGTCATTGATAAATAGAAGTCAGTATATTAATGGAAATATTTATTTTTGAATTATGTTTTTGCAGCCTTTAGCAGTGCCCACAGATTCAAGAACACATGATGATGCACAGGCACATTAATATTTAAAAGCAGTTGTGCAGATTTGATCTAGCTCTGCATCTCCAAGAGAACCAGATTGTAACAGAGGTCACAGAGAAACCACTAAGCACTTCAGTTTTACCACAGTACAGCATGAAGTGACTTACCATTGAGCACTTACTGCCAATTAAAACATTCCATTATTAAACATTCATAGATTGTTCAGTGCAGAAAGGGCAGGTATAAGCAAAGCGAGTGTTAAAATTTGGACAGAGAGCTGCAGGCAGCAATTAAGCCACAGTCCTTTCCTTTCTTCTTCCCATGAGGATCCATACAAGTTCAGAGGAGCTCTGGGCTTCTACCTAATAACACTCTGGAATATATCTATAGTAAACCCTGGAATATATACTAAACTCTATTCACTGATGGCCAGGCTTGTTGGACAATTTCCAGTTGGAAACTCTTCCTTTCAGAGAAGTGGTCAGTGGTCTTCAGCCGCACAGGTGCAGGACTTCAAGAGCAGCTGAGACAGCAAGAGGTTACCTCCTGCACTGGCACTGATCACTGAGACACATATACTCCTGTGTCACACTTGGGGCTAAATGGCTTATATATCTTCACAGCAAATGCCAATGAAGACAGAGTCCACCACTGCCATTTGTTACATGACATGTTCTCAATTCCACCAGTAAAACTAGCCAAGAGTAGGGAAATGTATCGCTAGGCTGGAGACAAAAAAGTTTTATCAGAGTTGGTTCTCGACCTACATCAGTGAATAGTGCCAATTTAACTGTTACTTCACATTTACATTGCTGTAAGTGAGAAAGAAATTGCGTATTACCTTTCTTTATGAAAGTCTTTTTAAAGCTATGGTCATAATACAGAAACACAAAGCCATGAGCACTGGACCAGTGGGGAGGAGTTACTAAGAGTGAAAGTGAAATTTAGACGTTGCATGTCTGAGGGTAGGACACAGTCAAATGTTTAAAATCTTGATACCCAACTTAACAACAATAATCCTTAGATGCATCTTCACCTACAGTAGATCTCACCCTCGCCAAAATATTGAACAATGCCCAGATAGCAAAATAAATAAATAAATGGATAAGTCCTGCATTCGTAAAACTGCACTCTCCCACAATGGCACTGCGCAGCTGTACCCTGGAAAGTGCTAATGCCAAAGGGTGTGTCTACATCAACATTTCAGACGGGAAGTCTGAAGTTGGGAGTACCCTCCTGAGTTAATTTCCTGGTCAAACCCACTTACCTTTGTTTCACATTGTAGAGAGGTCTCAAAGCACACAAATGGATCTCTTCTGGATGAAACTAAGTCAGGGGATGTGTTTATAAGGTGCTCCAAAAGCTAACAGGTATTCAGTGCATGGGATCACACGAGCAAGCCCTCTGAAATACCTGTAGAGTGAACAGCATTGGTGGTTTTGCTCTATATGTTCTCTTCTACTGGTCTGCACTTGCTACATAGAACTGTAGAGCACGGGAGGCATCATCTCGGAGATTTGAAAATAAAATCTAACCAGGTGAAACTTCATACTGTTATACTATAGAGAGGAGATGCCTTTCATCAGTCTTACCTCTCTGTCTGGCGTTTAAAGTGCCTCACTCTCACCGCAGACACTGAGGTGGAAATGTGATGCTCCAGACTGTAACAGATGAGTAACATTACCATCTTCTCCAGTGAGTTCTTCCTCAAAGTTCAAATGGTTGCATCCTTAGACAATGAATCCACACCCAAAGGTAATAAATTGGTGTGCAGGGTGCACCTCCTGTCAAAGTCACCCAGCACAAGCACATTCCACCTACTCGAAGCTCCGTTTATAGGAGAGCACAATTTATGATGTACTGAATTGTCCACAACCTTTTTATCTATTGTATTTTTGCTCCTGTATCTTAAATCCCTAACAGATGAACTTCAATTTTTCTCTGCCATTACTGATCAGGCATAATCTAAGAATGTAGCAACAGGGAACTAATTCAGCTGAGATGCCTCTGACAACAGCTAAGTGATGCTGATCTTTAACAGTGTTATTTTCAATGACATTAACAACATTAATTCAGCATTGACAGGCTCCCTCTGTAGCCTTGAAACTTTATTTTTGTTTAGTTGGAGTGAGAAAATGAGAAATAAACCTGCAACTTGTTTGAAGGTCTCAGAGAGTTCATAGGCCTTGAACAGTCCTTCAGTGTTGTGATGAATTCAATGCAATGTAACTGCACTATATGCTTGTCCTACAATCATCTAAGTACAGCACAGACAGCTGGTTCAGAGGTCGCATGATTTTTTTTTTTTTACTGTTGGGTGCTATGAAGTACACAATATTTTCTCTTCAGGATGGAAAAGTACAGGTTGTATTAGATCTAGTCTGTACTTCTACTGCATATTGCCTTTACCCAACAAAAGACTTGTTAAGAGATTAAACTGTCATCACAATTAAATGTAGATCGAACTCTGCTAAGCTTACATGGGGAAGTTCTTGGTTGTGCTGAAGTCAAGACATATGGTCACTTCAGGGAATGTTTCTTTTATGGCAAGTGCTCATTTGAGTAGGAATATTTCTAGCTGGATGAGTCACCTCTTTCTCAATTGCTGCATGAGATACTGAAGTGATTTTTACATAGAGATATTCAAAGACATGGCAGAGGCTGAAAAATACATCTTCAAAGCATCTTGCAGTGGTTTCCTTCTCCAGCGGGATTATTATATGGCACGTGTAGATTAATTAAAAAAAATATCCTCCACTGTTTTTGCTGAAAATTGATGAAATGTCTTTTTTTTTTTTTCTTAGGTTTTTTTTTTTACAAACTCATGCCATACTTGATATACAAAATCAGTCCCACAACAGCAAAATGCAATAAATCACAATAAAATTGCTCTGTTTAATGTAAAAAGTAAAAAACTTAGAGTAAAGTGCAAAAATTAGAGCGAATGTTTCTAATCTGTGGCTCTCCAGTAGCAGGTTTGACTCTTTCCTGGTTTAGAGGATGACGACCATCATCTGCATGCTGGTTGCCATGGAGACTCCTATCGCTTTTGAAGTCATAAGTTTTGCCTGAAAGGAAACACTCCTTCAGTGTGAGTTTTTAATGACTGTAGAGGTTTCTGTTTGTCAGCACACCATATACCAGATTAAATATCATGTCTAAGCAGGTGGGAGGGAAGGGAGTAAATTATTTCCTAGTAATCAGTGACAACATATTTACAAACCATACAAATAGAATTACAAGACTTGCTGCACTAGATTAGACTTATTTCATCAAATCCATTATTTCTCTTTCAATATCAGCTACTTCAAGGGAGAATGAACTTTGATCACAGAACATGAGCATGGCAAGAAAACCTTCTGACTCCTGCAGGAGACTGGCTTGAGGACTGCCAGGCTGCATAGACAGTGAGGTTTCTCTTTCTCAGGTTTGAGTCGATAAGGGCTTCCCCATAACTACAAATAATAACAGCTTTTTCTAGAAAAGATGTGTACATGAATAATTGGGTCTGTCCATGTGAAGAGCTGTCTAATACTTATCTGTTCCGTTTGGACTGCCAGAAAGACTCTGAGGTTTGACAGCTATCTCAGCCTATTTCTCCCTAATGCACAGTTAACACCTTGGATTGCTCTGAAGGTGAATTTGTTTGGCCCTAAACAGTGTGCAGAATGGTTAGTCTCACGAACATGGACATGTTGGAATGAATTTCTGGCTTGAATAAAACAGTGGTTATTCAGAAGAGGAATATAACAAATCTGCAAGATTAAGCCTCAGTTGTTTCATAGTTCTAGGTTGCTAGATGGCAACTAAATGACTACCTGTTAAATCTGCAATTTTTGCTTGATTTCTTCTGAGGCTGTTTTGTGCATCTGTGGGACCATCAATATACTTCATTGCAATGGCTGGGGTCTGGTCCTTCTCTGGCTGAATCTGAGTAACTGAAAGAACAGAAAAGGATATTTAATTGAGTTGTGTTAACATTCATTTGTTCAAGGAGGGAAAGATATGTTGAGTTGACGCTACCTGGCTGATGACAACTTGGTATTGTTTCAGTCCTGCCATCATGAAAGGACTGAACAGATTCATGGCCAGAATCTGAGTCTTTCATTGGCCTTCCCATAATCTCATTCTCACTTGCAGTTTTATTTCTAATGAGGAAGTATGTGTGCATTTTCCCTTTGCCTTTTACTTCTATTTCTCCTCTTTCGGTCATCTCAAAATTCTTGTATTTTAGGCATCTAAAATATCAGAAGCAAAATGACACATGAAAATTCAAGATTAGCAAAAATCACACTGATGTTTTAGAAGAGCTATTGTAATCTAAGTAATCAAATCACAACAGTCCAGGAAAAACAGTATTGATCTGTGAACATCTTGTTTCAAATGTTTATTCAAGCCTGCTGTGCTTTTATAGTTTTACACATACAGTCTGATCAAAAATCAATGAATCACATAGTCAAATACTTCAGCATGGTGGAGGGTTCTTATCGACCAGCAAATAGAAATTTAACAACTGAGGCAGCCAATATCAGTTAGACAGAACTATCTCCAGTCATTTCATCAAAGGCAGCAATCGGGTTTGTCAAGCATGATTTACTCCTGGTAAATCCAGACTGGCTATTCCCAATTGCCTTCTTCATGTGTCAAAAATTGGCTTCCAAGAGGACTTGATTTTCACTGGGACTGACATGAGGCTGACCAGCCTATGGTTCCCCAGCCTATCCTCCTTGCCATTTTTCAATATAGGTGTAACACCTGGCTTTCTTCAGTAGCTACAGTGCTGATCTTCATGACCTTCCAAAGAGGACAGTCAGCAACACTGTAATGCCATCATCACCCAGCTCTCTCATTACTTTTGGAGACATCCCATCTGCTCCCATACACTTCTACAGATTGAAATTCCTCAAAAGACCCCTGATCTGATCCTCTTCCAATGCTGGTAATTCACCTACTCTTTGAACTCTGACTCTAGGTTCAGGGACCTTGAAGACCTCATCAGTGAAAACTGAGGCAAGGGAGGCCTTGAGTAACTCAGCCTATATTCAGGGCACTGTCACGAAATCATCTGCCACAGCAGGTCCACATTTCCATTTATACTTTTCTGCTAACACAGCACAATCTCCTCTTACTGCCTTTGAACATTCCTTGCCCATTTCAACGCTAGTTGAGCTCTGGCTTTCCTAATCTCATTGCTATGTACCCAGACAATGGTTTTGTATTCCTCCTTTGTAGCTTGTCTTCACTTCCACCTCTCACATACGTATTTTATGTGTACATAAAATTCTTGAAAATGTAGTATTTAATTTTTAGTGACATGAGTTTTAGAAAAGTAAATTACTGCATTAATAGGATAGTGGTTTATCCTTAGTAAGTGCAAATAAAATTGTTATGCCACAGATTGTGCTCATTCAGAGATTTTAAAGGTTTTGTAACGCAGGATGTCAAATTAAATATTCTGACCGTCTTTCTGGCATCCGCATCACTCTGTTGGTACTTGCAAATAAGCTATCACAAATTTTTTTTCCCATATTTTTCTCTCTAGGATTGAGACTCTCAAACCTCTGTCTCCATATACAAGTGCATTTGAAATAAACAGAACCCACAAAACTCTTTGCAAGCAGTGATTTTTTCTTTTAAGTAAGCTGTATAAATAAGTGACTAAAGACAGCACCATCTACACTGAAAGCTACAGCTGTCAAGGCAGTGGGTTTTGGTATGGCTTTTAACAGGTAAAGTTTCCATCATAGTTACTCACTGATAGGCACTGGAACTTAGATGAATTTTACTCGGGACACCGTGACTCTCCATCCGGGAAGCTATATTCACTGTGTCTCCAAACAAGCAATAACGAGGCATCTTTTCTCCAACAACTCCAGCCAAGACAGGACCTGTATGGATCCCAACTCTAATCTTTACAAAGACATAAAACACCCCCCAAAAATGTCACTTGTTATTTAACATCTTTCTTAATGCTATGCAGCCACCTAAAACATCCTAACACAACACTGGACACTAGTAAAATATCAAATATCCGCAGGGAGAGGCTCTTCATGAAAAATATACCCATTTGGGCCTTGCCCAAAGTCACAGAGGAGTCAGAGGAATTCCTATGATGTCCTGCTGCAATACATTAACCAGAAGCCCAACCCAAGCAGCAGACAGACGGACATGCATCTTTGCGTTAACAACTTACTTGGATAGGATTTCCAGAAACTGGGTTCTGTACTCCTTTAGCTGCTATTATCATCCCCAAGGCAAAGTTAGCAACTCGCTCAGCATGAGTGGGTACAGGCACAGGGACCCCACCTACTACCATATAGGCATCTCCAATTGTCTCCACCTTTAATTGAGAGGGACAAGCATATCAGCATGCCATATAGATCTTGCTCAGGTTAGTGCTTTGCTGTTTGGGGCTCTTCTTACCTACACAAACTCCCCCCTTCTTCTAAAAGATGATTCCAATCACTAAAGAAGCTAGCACATGTGAGCTTCCTTGAGATGCCAATCCTTTCCTTGACTCCATACTAAAAATTTCGGCGTATTCTGTCCCTGCTTACTTGACCCATTTTAGATATTAGTGTGAGAGTCCCTAAGGCATAAGGGATGCTGTATAAGTGTCAGACTTCTTGCTTTCCTCTTACCCAGGTCAGACCTATATGCAAAGAGTTATCCCCAGGCACAGACTCCTGAGCCAGGAGACTATCTGATAGCTGAATGCTATTAATTAGATCTAATTCACAATTGGTATTAAAAGTGTATTCCTTTTTTAAAAGAGATTTCTTTTTAAAAAGTCACAATAAAGCAAGGGAGTCTATTCACTGGTGATTATTATTAAGGGGTTCACATGAAATTAAGAAACCTGCAATCTTCAGGATGCCAGAGAATGCAAAGCATGAACTAAGCAGTTTGGGAGCATCCCTCCTTACAACCAGCTGTTTTCCCACAGTATGTTGCAGCCTGTGAGAGAAGTGCTGAAGGGTTCATCCTCCTTCAAGCATCCAGTCTCCTTGAAGTGCATGATAAGGCACCTGAGAAATACTCTGCGATTTGTTCCTGTACCAGAGATTTCACTGGGAGTGAAATAGCCTGTTTGAAACAGAATTATCAAATGTTTAAAATTCACTGTAAGGAAATGTTTAAAATTCATGGTAAGGAAATTTTCTAAACTGCTCTTATGAGACTTCATTGTTACATTTACCATCAGTAAATAAGAGATCAGTTTAAATTAGATTAACTGGATTTCTTAAAAATGAACACCAATAGGAGAGCAGGAACATAATTTTTTGGTTTTGTTCATTAACATAATGACTTAAAACTGTTCAGCACATTAGTCTTGTAAACTGTGTTCCTGTACATGCCTTCTATCAGACAGCCTACCCCACAGTAATGACAGTAATTCTCTGTAACAAATTAAAAACAACTGTAAAAAGCTACTAATGCAAATAGATACCCTAATTATTTTTCAGCCATAGTAGGAGATCTAATTTAACAAGATTTATTCATAACTTCAGATGTTTATAAGCTTGGGCTGAGTTTCTTTGATCGATTTCGATATTTCATTTCTTTCTCAATTCCCTGAAATAGTAATCTCATTCGCCCTCTCTGTAGCCCACCTAGTAACCTTCAATATTAATAGGAGTTATATACAGGCATCAAAAGGAGATTATTATAGTGACAGATAATTTACTCATGATGGATGATTTAGATAGAATATGATGCTAATTTATTCTAAAATCTGTGGTCCATATCCTGGATGTTTCAATTATTGAATACAGTTTCCTTGCCAAAGCAGAAACGCTTCTGATTTCCCAGTACAATTTATTGCAGGATGAACTGCATGCCTTGCTTGAGCAAGGAATGAATGAGATTTAGATTTCACCCTTTACTATTTCTGCCTTCCTAAATATTTAATGTGCGGGGAACAGACAGAAACTTTGGACTTGCTCTTCAGCTTGTCAATTTTGGGTAGCACTGGAGATGTTAATAACGCTATTATTATATGTCAACCCGGGCTCTGATCCTTTCAGCATGGTTTGGAGACAACACATACATAGTTCTAATCAATGTTCTTTGGGGTCAGCAGAAGATCTATACCATTGCCTAAGATCTCCATGAAGCAAAACAAAGTCTAGGTATTGTTTATAATGTTATTTCCCACCAAAGGAGACACTTAATGACATAGTGACCTACCTACAGCAGGTTGGAATAAAAGAACTAGCAAAATGGTTCAAATTGGTCCATAAACTCAGATATCCTGTCATGTTTGGTAGGAATTTGAGAGAGGAGAGAGACAGAGATGTATGCTAGTGTTAGTGTTGTGGAAAGAGACCATAGCCCATGATAGACATTAGATTCCTCTTCAAAAAATTTAAACATATTTAATTACACCTCTGCATGTTTTTTAGTTTCTCTGTGTGGCCACTACAACTATACAATAATTTACGGTTTATCAAAAATCATGCTGGGGAGAAGATGATTTAAATGCATTTAAAAACAAAAAAAACAAAACAGGAACAATTTTTTTTTCCAGACTATTTCTACAGCCTTTATCGATCAGTACATACCTTGTACACATCATGCACCGTGGTCAGTCTGTCAAACAGCAGGTACATTGAATTTAACATGAGAACTATCTGAATAGGCTCACACTGGGCACAAATGTTGGTAAAGGTCACAACATCGCTGAACAATATAGTGCACTCCTTGAACTCTCCTGTGAGCAGAAAGACCAGTAATAAATACATGTAATGGCTGGACAATCACAACATCTGTTTGAGACCTGTTTGCAAAGATTACCTTCTCATCATTCTTTTAGGACATACGACCTATCAGTTGTAGCACTCATATATGGGTGCTGATACGAAAGAGCGATGTCAGTATAAGAGTATATTGAATATAAGAATCATTGCACATCTCAAACAATCCAGATATTCAAATACATCCCTTTGTCCATCCATATTCAGGATAGACTTAGCTCCTTACCCCTAACTTCATATATGTGCTTACTAAAGCGAATTTAAGCATATTCTAACTTACTATCCTTAGCAACAATAGGAATAATGATGATTCTAGGTTTACATAGCATATAGGAACTAAGAGAATTTTCTAGGAAATACTAATTTCTTTATTCCTTTAATTTTTGGACTCTCATTTCCTTGTATACTCAGGTTAAAAATGAAAGCTCAGTTTACTGTTGAAACACTGGATTTTGTTCCCTGAATGGGCAGCTGCTACCACCTTTCACCTCCTAAGGAACAATTTTGGCAAACAGCTTCCAAAATTTTGTTTGAAAGAACAGTCAAATCTTTATTATCAGCGAGATTAAGGGTCTGTGGTCCTCCTCCTACCACTGAATGTCACCAAGTACAGAATGTACTCCCCAATAATGGCAATGAGGCTGGGCCAGCACCCCAGTCTCTCTATCACGATCACCTGGTGCAGGAATCACAAATGCATCCTGTTCATTCACCTGCCTCAACTCGCTTCCCCTCTTTCAGCTGGTTGGCCACATGCTGAGGAAGCATGGCATAGAGCAGAGCTTCAGTCTTTTTCTTCTCTTCCTCCAGGTGCTTCGACAGTATCCGCAGTTCTTCCTTCTTCCTCTCCAGCTGGTTAGAGAGCTCCATCTCTGCCAGTCGCTGCTGATTGAGAAGAATCAAATCCCTGGTCACGTCATGAGGTGCAATGTCTGCAATATGCATCTGTCGCTCCTCCAGTTCATGCAAAGTGCGAAGCAAAGGTGAGCAGAGATAGAGCATGCACTGCAGGGACTCCATCCAGATCATCTGGCCTGTTTGAAACAAGTGGCGGTAAGAGTTTTCAGCAGCTTGGACTTTCACGTGATGTTCAATATTACTGATGTTAATTTTAGGGGATGAGTTCTAAGGACAGTGGTTTTTTTGTCTGGGTCTGGGTCATGACAGGAATCACTCTGTTTCCTGGAATTACAGGTGGACTTGGTTGGAGGAGGTACACTAGGCAAATAAAGAAATGTCAGGACTCATAAAGCAGTCACTCACGCACTGCAACTGCTATGAGGAGCCTAACCATGCTTCAGGTCCCTCCTCTTCCTGAGGAACCCCCGTGCTCACAATTATCTCTCCTCTCCTCTGCTGCTAGTTCTCAATCTTTTCCTGAAACCAGTCAGTCAGCGTCATGTACACAGCAACTGAGGCTCAAAATGATTAAGTGAAACATTTAAAGTTTTATTTCACAGTGGGCAATATGTGGCCCCAGCAAAGTCAACAGAACCTTCCTTTCTGGAAGCTGGAGCTTTCAGTCACTATGATCACCCAAATAATCAGGTACTTGGTTTCTGAACAGCAATTTAGGAATTCCTTTTCTTTCTCTCTCTCTTACCCCAACCCCAGAGCAAGTGGATGAACAGCTTGAAAACTAACAGGATTAGAAAATCAGAGATATTATATGACAGCATAAGAGGAAGCAAAATTGCACCTGTGACTAGTTAGAAGTTCCTTGTTTGGGTAATAACACTTTTTTCAAGGTCTCCCTAAACTCTTAATTTTTTCTGAATCCCAGGAATACCAGATTTGACACTCATTATGTAAAGGTGAAAGGAGAGAAGGTAAAATTAGGTCATATTATATAGTTCAGAGAAGCAAAATTGAGGCCACAGAATACTTAAACTGAATGTCATTATAGTTAATTACACAAAGCAGAACTATTCCATACTTATTCCTCTCAATAAAAATAAAGCAAATAAGATATCTTTTTTGCTAAAATAATTTTAACTGGTAAACTCTTATGCAACATTTGGGGGGGTGAAGACAGAAGTCAGAATCTGAAAATGTGGCTACAAAAAATGAAAGCACAGCTAACTAATCTATTTTTATCCACATTTGAAACCCAGCCAGTAGCAAATAACTCCCCTCAAATGCATAAATTAAGAATGAATCATGTATTCACATTTTAGGAATCAAAATGCATGGAGGCGCAGGGGAAGCCATTTCTTTCCCCCAGCTGTAGCAGTGTTCTCAGGACTCTGTCTCTAAGCTTCTCCTTCTCCTCTGCCCCTTCCCACCTCTCGCCCAGCAGACAGCTGCCGTACACTGGCAGGAGAGATGCTCGCAGTGTATTGCTGTGGGAATGCTCACCCTGCCTTTCATTGTCTGTACGTGCCAGAGATGCAATCCTGTGAACTGGCATAGCCCGCGCTGGGTGGCTGGGCTTAAAATGTTGTTCCATGTATAGAGTAGTAATTTCTTTAGCAAAGAAAATTCTTAGCAGTGCAAAACGATTCTGTGTTGTGTGCATAGGCTGATGTGTAGAGCTATGGGGAGGTGAGACCTGGACAGTTAATTTTACACAGCTCAGTGTATCTCCACGCTGAGCCTGGTGGCTCCATGAGCAGAAGCTGGTTCTGAGGGCTGGAACAGGTCCCCAGTGAAGTAGAAGGCCACAGCTGAGGGTTGGGGAGATTCACAGGGCACCTGGCATTGAATCCCAACCAAAACCAAGAGTGACAATACAACCATGTTGCAGGGATCACCCCTGTAATGCCTTATATTATGTATTTAGTTCTAACCTCTGCAAAGAAAAATACACAGGGCAGCATTATCATACTTTTTCTGGGAAAGGGGTATGGCTGGGCAGCTCTCTGAGGTGTCTGTAAACAAATGTGCCCAGCATGTGGAAAAACCAGGAGGAACTAGAGGTCTGTGTTCAGTTTCAGGGTTACCACACCATTGGGATCATAAAGGCTTGGTGGGTACTGACCTGGAGTACTGCAAAGGATGAACACAGAGTCTTTAGAAAGGACAGGCAGGCAAGGAGGGGGAGCTGCCTTTTATATGAGAACAAGGGAAATGCATGGAGCTCTGCTTAGGGCTGGATGATGAGCCAGCTGAGAGCTTCTAAATAAGGATTAGAGGGCAGATCAGTGTGGGTGATGTTGTGATGGGTATCTGCTAGAGATGCACTGCTCAGAAAGGAAAAGTAGATGAGACATTCTTTAAACAAGTGGAGGAAGCCTCGTGGTGGACTTTATCTACTTTGATATCTGCTGGACAGACCACACAGCAAGGCACAAGCAATTCAGGAGGTTTCTGGAGTGCAGTGAGGCACTGACACAGGTGAGCTTCCTGACACAAGTGACCAGTAAGCTGATGAAGGGAGGTGCCCTGCTAGACCTGGTATTTACAAACAGTGAAGAACTATGGATGTGAAAGCTGGGTGCAGCCTTGGCTGCCATGACTCTGTGATGGTGGAGTGCAGGAACCTGAGAGGAGCAAACAAGAGTGAGCAAGATTCCAAGCTTGGACTTTGGGAGACTGGACTTTGTCCCATTCAGGGACCTGCTTGGAAGAATCTCATGGGATACAGTCTTGGAAAGAAGAAGAGTCCAGAAGAGCTGGTTGATTTCCAAAGATCTCCTCTTCCAAGTTCAGGAATGGTCTATCCCAATGTGCAGTAGGTCAAGCAAACATAGGAAGAGACAGTGGTGAAAAAGCCAAAACCCGCTTGGAGGTGCATCTGTTGAGGAACAAGAAGGGCTTCTACAGGTATATGAGCAGCAAAAGGAAGACTAGTGAAAATGTGAGCCTGCTGCTGAATGGGGCAAGGGATCTGCTGAGAAAGGATATGGAAAATTTCAAGGTACCCAGTGCCTTCTTTGCTTTGGTCTTTGCTGATAAGAATCACCCTTCAGGAATCTCAGGGCCCTGAGACCAGTGGGAAAGTCTGGAGAGATGAAGATCTACCATCAGCACGGGAGGTTCAGGTTAGTAAACATTTAAACAAATTGGCTATACAGAAGTCCATGAGACCTGCTGTGATGCACTGAGGACTGCTGAGGGAGCTGGCCAGCATCATCGCGAGGCCACTCTCAATTAGTTTTGAAAGTCATTGTGACTGTGGGAGATTTCTGAGGACTGGAAGAAAGTAAGTATCACTCCTATTTTCAAGAAGTAAAGGATGGAGGGACTGGAAAGGCTTGGAGCAGCTGTCATGTAAGGAGAAGCTGAGAGAGTTGGGGTTGTTCAGCCTAGAGAAGACAAACCTCACAGGGAGCTTATCAATATGTTTAAACACCTGATAGAAGGGAATAAATACTTTTCTCAGTTGTATCCAAAGAAAGGACAAGAGACAACGGACACTAACTGAAATGCATGAATTCCATTTAAACATAAGAAAAAAGACTTTTTACTGTAAGGGTGGTTAAACGCTGGAATGGGTTGCCCAGGGAGGGTTATGAAGTCTCCATCCTCGAACATAATCAAAACCCAGCGAGATATGGTCCTGAGTAACATGCTGTAGTTGACCCTGCTTTGAGCGGGGATGGACTAGACAATCTCCAGAGCTCCCTTCCAAACTCAACTGGAGTTGGGTAAATTCTGTGACCCTGTGAATAACTGAGACTAAAGGTGGTTCAGAAAACAATCTAATCCTCCCTTGGCCTTGCCCCTGTTACTCAGGAAATCTGCAAAGATGAGGGGCTTTGCAGCATTAGAAAAACACTGTCTTTCTAAGCCTCTCAAATGGGAACCCAGTTGTTATTTCTGACTGAAAGCCTTCAAAATTGGTGATGTAATAGCAGAATTTGTCTACAAGCATCTTAAAGTACTGTTTCTCAAAATAGAACCATCTAATCCTCTCCTTACTGCACAAAGACAAGGCCATTCATAGGACTTATGTGAAGGCATTAGTTCAACTCCAGCATAATTCCTGGTTTAATATGAACACTTATGCTATTGAAAACAGTGAAGTACCTCTCAGTTCTAGCATTGGCCGTTGCTTCCATGACTCTGGCATCATCTCTCTTCTAGTCTGGAAAACAAATTGGCTGTTGATGAATTTCTGAATGCTAGAGATGTTGAAGGGTACTTCTGGGTGAACAATACTGAAATAGTGATCCAAACAGATGCCCATGGTCTGAAGGCCAGGTACAATCTTCTGAATGCTCACCCCAGCTTGCTTCACTCTGAGCTTAAAAAGAAAATATGGACAATGTGTTATCATTCATATCCTGTTTGGGTTCAGGCCAAGCTATAGCTATCACAGTTTATACATGCACACACACTTAGCCTGGCTATACTACATGGCTTATTTCTGAGCAAAGTTTCTACCTTATTAGTTATTACCACAAAGCTCTGAATGAGTGTCCTTCATAGCAAGACAATGCCCCCAGAAACGAATGTTATTACCCAAATGCTCTTCCCTATCAATTGTTAAAAACAAAACAAAACAGAACTATCTGCTATTATCCTCACTTGCATTTGTGTAGGCCTAACAAACAGCCTTACAGGTAGCTGCAAGAGAACATTAGAGATACCAGAGCATGTCCTGCATTCCAAAAAGAAAATAACTATGGCATAAAACATCTTGGCAAATATTAATTTTCTAATAGACACCATGGGTTACCTTCTCTTAACCATTGCTGTGTAAAGCACTACACAGTAATAATCTATTTAGTCATTCTCTTTTAGCCTGCTGATCATACATGAGCTCTTAACTCCCACAAAAATGTCCACCCTGCCTTCCCTGCTTGTCATCAGTTATTGAAGCTCTGACCTAGCACCAATAATGGGTGAAGGACCTGCCCTTTTTCCACACTAGTAATTTTATCAAATTATGCAGACTGGATGTCTTAAAGGGTTTAAAACTCTGAACTTCGACTAACGTGGACAGTGGCACATAGCAGACTCTGTGCTCTGGAGTCTCTATCGTTGTGATGTCAAAACATGTTCTCTGAGTGGCTGTATTCAGCTTTCTTCTGCTGTCCTCATTTTCTCCTTTATTTGCTCCTGTCTTAAGCTAATATTCTCTGCACAGAACTGGGAGCAAGAGGAACTGTAGCTTGGTGGGAACCCAGGCTAGTTGGAAACCAGCCACAGGGCAGTCCTTGCCAAGGGAAGGGCACTTCCATCACTGCAGACTGTGTACACAAGAGAGGAGACTCAATCCTCCCCCAGAAGATAAAGAGATTTTTGGGTCCAGTTCCTACTAGATAGGGTTGCATGCTGCCTGATTTAGTAGGTAGCTGGGTTTTCCCAGCAGAAGTATGCAGGAGTAGACTCAGGAAGCATGTAAAGCCTCAGCTGCCAGCAAAGCCTTACAAAATTCTTTGTATAGATTAGTAACTGGGAAGAGAGGGTGAGTAGCTGTAAGTATAAAGCCAGTTTAAAGGATGGGTCATGTCTCTGGCACATGCAAGGACAAGGAAGGTGGCCAGAAACTTCAGAAAATCCTGTTCCGTGTTTGGTAACAGATAGACTGCTGCAATAAACTTTGTCAGCACAGCTGCAGCTCTTTCAGACACGGCAATCTCAATAAATCCACAGGAGATTCCTATCTGAAATGATCCAGATTCAGTTTTATGAGTGACTTTTATTACATGCCTCTGTACTCTGCACTTCTGGAAATCCTACAAATGGGTGTGCACTGTATACAGAGCACATGCAGAACTGTATGATAGTCAAAACAGAAGAAAATTACTATACGGTTTATGCAAACTAAAGGCCCTTACCACGTGCTTGTCCTACCTCTTTGTCAAAAACCAAATGAAAAGGGAGTCCATTGCAAAATGTTTTTGTGTCAATCCAGAGGCTCTTGGGATAAACAGGATCAAATCCTCTCAGGAGCTTACCTGTGGCAAGAAAAATATGTAGTTTTTAATCAGGCTGCACCTCATAAACCCAGTCAGCATTACTTTTTAGAACTCAGTGAGACAGGACCCTGCATCATGATGAGTGAAGACAAAGTAAACAGTGTGTGCGTCCAGAACTGTGCATCCATCTGTGCTAAATGTTCTGCAGTTAAATACACAGCTGATTAGCAACTAATCTCAGTTGGCTGAGAGTTTAAAACTTAACCACACAAAAAGCACAGAGCATTAGATGCATGAAATTATGTGGAAACAATAAGAATAGATGAACAGCCAGAGATGTTGCTGCTCTATGAATTCGCAGATGTCATAGCAATATAACACACAAAAATTTACACAGAAGTTGATTTAATATATTTTGCTAGCTATTAAGGAACACTTGCAGAGAAAAAACCCAGCATGATCTGGGTTTCAGTCTCCTCTACAAAGAATGCTCGTCCATAGCACAAAGACCAAATTGCTGTTTGGTTTCTATTTTACTTACCCTGAGTTTTTTTCAAAATGCTTACAAATCCACAGAGCAGGTTGTTCTTGCTAGCAAACAGATATTTTTGTAAAATGAATAAAATCGGTAAAATAGTCAAAAGAGCTCATCTGACTGAAGCACCCAAAGCCTTTGATCTTTACAGTATAAACTTGGATTCTCCAGTAACCCACAGTAATAAAAATGATGATTATTTCAAGTGATCTCTTTCCTCCAGAAGATGCCTATGACAGTTACTCTAGTAAAATTCTGCTTGCTAACAAATGCTCAAGTCACTTAGAAAACTAGTGGAAAAAAATTACAAATTTAGGATCCAATTTTTAGACGTCTTACTGCTTCAGGGGAAGTCAGTGTGGGTTTTTCAATTTCAAAGTCTGGTTCTTGATAACTCTTGCATTCATTGTAAATTTATTTTATTCTTTTTAAGTAATAATGCTACTCTAAAATTTTAGTTTGAATATATACTAATTTCTTACTCAATGTATCTGCTCTTGTTATGCATGTGTCATTGCACCTGATGACACCAGTTTCAATTTTTCATTCCTGACAGAACCCAGACAGCGTGGCAATACTGAGCTGGATTCTCACTCCTCTTGGGAAATCAAAAGATCCTAACTGAAAAAATCCTTCCATTTTATAAACATATATAATTATGAAGGCATAAACAGAGGTTACTAGATTAGCAGTAGATTTTTGGTAGCAGAGGGTGTAATCTGGCTTTCAGAATTTGCTACTGTTGATACCTTTGGAAAGGAGTAGCAGCTACCAAGTTAAAAAACACCCTTTTAAATTCATCATCTTAGACCCGGTGTCATGAGAAGGAAGTAACAAACAAATGTACCACACAATGACATTTTATAGAAGAATACTTTTCAGAAGAAGTGACAGGTTGTATTTCATTTAAGTATCTGTCATTACTAAGCATGCTTATTATCTGCAATTTTTCTTTGATTACCAACATCTAACCAAAAGAAACTTAACCATAAACATTTTGAAAAGACACAGATGAAATATGAATGATAACTTCAAAATGGATGGGTGGGTGGAGATAGGGAGGCTTACTGACTTTCTTACTGAAGAGACTCAGAAATGACAAGTTCCCTCTGAATGATCTCTCACCTTTTCCTAATGTAATTATTCCTCTTATTGTTTTCCAGTGACTTTTTTTGACAGGACAAACAGAACTTCCTTTGTCTCTAATTGTATTCTTGGCTTTTTCAAAGTCCTGTTGAAATAAATCCAAAGGGAAAATCAAGGGTGTTTTTATTTTAATCGTATTTTAATAATATAGTGATAATGAATATTAAAATACCTCTTTGTTCAGTTGGTTCTCAATTTGTTTTTCAGAGTCAGCAAGATATTGTGAGGAAGAAAATTCATTTCTTTCCTTGTATGAAAATACAGGGTTTTGAGTGACAAGAAAAACAATATGTTCTTTTTTCCCAGTTCGTTCTTCTTCTTCTGTTTGATTGATTATTTCCATTGAAATCTCAATGTTAAAAAAATCCAGAGCTGCTGCACCGATGATTCCTGAAGGGGAAACAAAAGTCAAAGTACTGCCAAGAACAAACCCTTTCCATCTTCTCTCTTAGAAGGCCCACAGTGGAATTTCATTGTTTCAGAAATCACTTTTCCAAAGGACTCTGGAAGAAGAAAGCAACCTGTGTCATTCCTACTACCACTGCCGTGATAAAAATATGCACGTAGGATATAAGCTTTAAAGTTACTGGGGTTTTTGTCTTGTCTGATGACAAATGCTTATTTTCACTAGAAGCAGCTCAGCAGGTTATCTGAGGAATGTGTCCAAATAGTCATACATAGCAATAATATGAATTCCCATTAACACAAAAAATGCACGGGGTCTAAAGAGATTCTGCTATAACAAGCTATTTCAGTCATTGCAGAATATTTTCTTTTGAAAGGAAGGAAATATCTTTCATGAAGATGCACAATTTCTGCTTAGCTATTAGATGAAATACTGGACAATGACATGAAAAGCTCTGAAATTCCAAATAGTTTTGCACTTCAATAGGAATATGAGTTTTGATAAAGGGGAAGTTTTGATAAACTTCTAAATTCAGCAGCATCTATGAAAGAAAGGAATATGATCATCTCTTACAGATTTACAACTGTTTAACCCTTGCACAAGTACCACTGTGGAGATTCCTATAAATGTCAGTAAAAGATTCAGTTTTGAGCAGGGTTCAGTAGTGGTTTTACAGATTGTATGTGCTGCAGGAGTATTTATCAATGGATGGATGGATGGATGGATGGATGGATGGATAGATGGATGTCTTTGAATCAACTATAATTTCTACTTCACTGTAATTTAAGGAGCACGAGTCACTGGGAACTAATCAACAGTTAGACACAATACATACCATGAACTTCTATTTTTTTCTTCCAGGAAGGGAATTATATAGGAGTTCTAAAGCAGGAATGAACACTTATGGTCGGGGTTGTCATATCATAAATCTTGATGGAAGCTACTAGGAGTGATCAGGCAGTACAGAAATACTGAGGTCAGATGTCTGGTGACTAAACTCTACCAGACTTCAATTCCATGGCCAGTCATCAATCAAAAAGATTCTGAAATCTGAGCAAAGTATAACTCCAAATATATGATAACTCTGTGTATATATTGTATTACCAGCAGATCTGTATGCTGCATTTTATCTGATTACCTGGCACAATATGGCACAGACCTCTTCTGTCTGAATAGTAATGTAAATGCATTGACCCATCTTCATTCTTTTCTACTCTAAAAGATGGTGCATTCATCTCCTGAGGAGAAACAAACAAAAACAAAGCCTCAATATCTTTTTCTGATAAAGAATACTGGTGAATTCCACTTGTACAAGAGCATCCCATGTCTTAATAAAATAAGCAATAATGTGAATAAGCTGAAGAACAGAAAATTAAATATGCTCACCTGTGAAGGAAAATCTACTATGCATTAGAGACAATGTATTAAATAATATCTAATATTGCGGACTACTCAGAACAAATTATTTAAAAAATTGTCCTAACGTTTTGGAGTAATCAGTTTCAGAACATAAGAGAGGCTGTTCTAGCATCTTTTTCTATTATTCACTCACACCTATGAGATGCTGCTGCCTGTGTTGTGAACTCTGGCAGAGTCTACCCATACCTGCTCAGTAATTACTACTCAAACTTGCCTGGTAAGAAAGGGACAGGTAGCTATGCAATGCATCCAGGTTCTCTATAAACTCGTAGAGATTTCCACCCAGTGTCCTCAGCATGTGGTCATAGCCTGAGCGTTTACAGAACTCAAAGAAATACCCTCCAAACTCTCTCAGAACCATGTCAGCAGGAACACCTGGCAAAATAAAGATATCTCCATGAGTAAGAAAAGCTTGAGAAGTTCTTGAAATGCTGTCAGGCTGATTAAGAGTGAATGCAAACATTTCCAACATAGAGAAGGCATTGCAAAGAGTTCAGGAGACTAAAACCTGGGTGCAGTCTCAGGCTTGATCTGGGATGGCTCATTTCTGAGGCATGGTGACACATACCTAATATTTTGCAGGCTTTGTCGAGGAGCTGCATTGTGATCTCATCTTTGTAAACCTCAAAAGTGAGGAAAGAATCCTGGACACCGGCCTGCAGTCTGCAACAGAGAAGACAATATTCTTGTCTCAGCAGCGCTGTAGATAAAACATGCTTGAGTGACCCAGCTGGCATTCGGTAAGCACTGTTTGCTGTTAACCCACTCCTTAACTTCCTTCAAGCATTATACTGGAACACGCTACTTCCCCTAATGGTTTAAGTGTTGCTTTAACATGGCTGAATGGTGGTGTCCACTTCTCCAATGTCACGTTACAGTATCATGGCGAGCTCTTCCAAGGATTAGGGCATCATACTGGGGGGAGCTAGAGCAAGTGGAGTCTTAGTTTGTCTTCTGGTCTACTGGCTTGTCATTCAATGTGGCCACAATATCAAGCTCTCAGGTCTCCACAGACTTGACCAAAAACTTGCATATGTTTTATACTGACTTCAAAGGCTATTATATGTATGTATCCAGGTATCACTTTGGTATCTTTATACATTGGAAAATAGCCTATAGCTCATAAAGTAAAGATAAAACCAGAGAAGTGATACATTTAGCTGCTTTTCTTAAAGTACTGGAATTAAACTGGCTTCATATCAAAGATGACATCTTTTCAGTGTAATTACTTCTCGATATTGTCACAGTGAGCCAGCAAATCTATTTCACAACTGTCTATACAGCTAAATGTCATCCTTAATTATCTGACATAACAGATTAATTGGGACAAATTAGTATCAGAGTATGAAGTGTTACAAGGTAAGAAACTCTTGGTTTTGCTCTGCTAGTTACTTTGAATAATTGAGATGCACATCAGCTGCCAGTAAGAAATTAGAATCCTCTGCTGCTAAATTCCTGAGCATTTTCTTTCAATACAGTGCATTTCTTGGGTACACGTTACCTTAATTTTTCCCATGTTTCTTCACCATACTTTTCAACAACCAAAGACTTCAGGCATGTATTTATAAATCCGTACTGCAAAAACAAATATACGAACATGGAAAAGGCACACTGATTTTCAAAAAGCAGCCCAAACATGCCACCTTTTTCGTATGTAGGATTCCACTGTCAATTTTGCATTGCAAAAGAGAAAGTAATAACGTTTGACAGCCGTTATGCCGTTCAGTAAACAGCAAAGCCTTTACCTCAGCATTCAGCAAAACAGAGCAAACACATCCAACCCTGTTTTGCAGATGAGGGCCCAGAGACAGCGGGTCGGGATCGGCTGGGCCATGCCTGGAGCCGCAGCCCCGCACGGCTGCAGCCCCGCGAGGTAGGTCTGGCTTTGCCGTCACTGTTATTTTTGGCGTTAGTACTGCCAAACCGTACACTGGAGATGGGGGGGGGGCTAGTCAAAAAAATAACCAGAAGTAGCAGTGTCACAGCAGCAACAGCCCACGGACGGTGTGGCCCAAGCCCCCCGAGGCACGGCGGGTTCGCACCGCGCCCCTGCCGCGGCAGGCGCAGGCTCTCAGCCGGCGGCTCCCCCGGGCCAGCGCTGACCGCCAGGA
>NW_020799110.1:19511741-19530268 GCF_003259725.1 Athene cunicularia
AGGCCCCGCCGCGGCCGCCCCGCTCTCTGCCCGCCGGAGCCGGCGGCGCCGCTTTCCGTGGAGATGAACGGCTGCCCCCAAAAGGGTGAAGACACCCTTATTTTAGTCACCTTAAAAATAGCGTGCCGCTTGCGCAGCCGGGCTCGCTGCTTTACCGCAGCCTGCAAAGTCACCAAAAATAATCGGATGTAGAGTTCGCGACTGTCGGTGCCATCATGGAACTCACTGTGAGGTTACTGAATTTTTGTGTGCACATTTTACCCGCGTAAATCTGCTGGTGATATGAATGCAAATAATTTGACACTAGAAATGACAAGTCAGAAAAATAAAGCTAAGGGAAATGGGAGAGGAATAAACACCTAATAATTGTATGGGTTTGCTTATTGCCTTCAATTTATAAATTAATTTATGTTATACACAAAACTAATTTTCAGGTTTCCAAAACCCAAATCACTGGAGGGATTTGCAAATAAAGTACTTTAGTATATTCTCTTCTAGTACTTAGTATCTTCTCTTTTTCTTATTGTATGTGTGACACCTAAATAAGCAATCCAACGATTCTTAGTAACAAAGATTTGCAACTACCAAAAAGATTTGTACATGCAACTCAAATAGGCTATCCAAAATTCAAATTAAGACCTGCATACTAAATCTATATTGCATGAGGTAATTCATGCTGGAATTGAATTTAGCATTATTGCTTTAACTCCTCTTTGGTTAGTGAATTGATCTTACTATTTTTTCAGGTTTGTTTGTTATTATGAGAGAATTGGATAAAGAATCTTCAAGTCAGGATCATCTGCATGCAGGTCATTGGGCTGTTCACCCTTTGCAGTCCATGGCCCATGATGTGCCCTTGACACCCTTCTGTCATCTCTAGCTGGATAACAGAAGCCTCCCAGGTAAGAGAAAAGAAAGCAAGAGAGAAAAATTTATAACACATTTTTGGTGTGTCTCTTTTTCAAATTTCTTATTTCCTTTGGCACAACATAATCAGTGCTTCCTAGAATTTCGAGATCAGCAGCTATTTCCATGTATAACCACCAGTCTTTAACCAAAGACAGAACACCCTGGATGTTTCTGTATCTCAGCCCACTCTGTGTAAAATGAAGACAACAATACTTCCCTTCCCAATCTGCCGCTGCACTCCAGTGATGGTGATTAGGTCTCCCTTGGTGCAGTGAGTTCAGGTCTCTCAGTCTATACTGGACCCCATTGTGGTGGTCTGGGATTGACAGGAATTGCCACTCTGCTGCAGGAGCAGTGGAGCGGGTGTATTTGGGTTGCAAAGGAGCAGGATGTCTTTAGTTTCAGAGGTTTCTTACTTCCCAGAACACACAGAGTGGATGGTGATAAGTTCAGAGCGAGCCATGCACTGGTATTCTCTGGGTCTCTATCATAAGCCTCGTTGCGAGGGCACAGGATACCTTCAGATGAAGTATGTCTGCAAAGTCCTCCGTGGGTTTCACCTGTGCACAGCCTATCCTTCCTTCCATAAGCAGCTTTATGTCCAGTGCTGAGATGGGGGTCAACTCCTGATCAAGTGCATTGACCCCTTACAAATTGTTAAAAGCGATGTGTCTGGAAGCCAAAGAGCAGTCTAAGGACTGTGCTGCTAACCCTGTAAAATGCTGCAACCTTCCTGACAGTTTGTGAGCAAGTGTGTCTTCTATTTCTTCTGCCTTTGTGGCAAAAGATACATCAATTTGGAAAGGGGGTGCTGTGGCTTTGCAAAAAAATGTACTTACTCATCCATACCTGACCAAAATCATTATATCAAGCCAATTTCTCCTGGCCTTTTGTTGTGCTTGTACCCAGCTAGTACTAAACAGCATCCTTGAGCTCTAGGTAGTTCAGCAAAATAAATGGGCTATCTGCAAAAACTGTATATGCTGTTTTTTTCAATTAGATGAGGTGAA
Organism: Athene cunicularia; assembly: GCF_003259725.1. Taxonomy (NCBI): domain Eukaryota; kingdom Metazoa; phylum Chordata; class Aves; order Strigiformes; family Strigidae; genus Athene; species Athene cunicularia. Next base: position 19,513,661 of record NW_020799110.1, read on the forward strand.
AATATGCAGTATAGCAATTTATAACTTCTGGTTACAGCCTTGGAGAATGCAGTCATAGACTTTCATAGTCTGTGTATGCAAGGACGTCCTCCTTTTTACTTCTTTTTCTTTCCATTGTGTGATTATTAGCAACAATGCAAAGCCATATGTTAGTTGCCATGGTGGAGGGGCTGCTCCCATAACCGTCTGAGCAGAGCACATTCTAAACATTGCAGTCTGGAGCCCAAAATACCACAGCAGTAACAGAATCCTTTCTCCAAGTGGTTGCCAGCACTCTCTCCTACTGAGGACCCCTAGGATGCAGTCCTTTTCAGCATACTTCCTTCAAATGCAGCCTCACATCCGTTGTTCAGATCTCATGTGTTCACATTTGTCTTGAATTAGCCTGTGCAGTGACTTTTTAGTGACTCAAAGAGAAAAAGAATCTGCCTTTCTACCAACAAGAACTGAAACGGAAGTTTTATATACGTATTGGTAGGCTTCCAGTACTTCACGGTACCAAACCGTGAGGACAGCTGATGTAAAGTCTAGATTAGGAATAAAAATAAACACAGAAGATGTGCTGCCCTGCATAGTTTGGATGGCTCCAATTTTTGAAACATATATTTAAAAACCCCAGCAGTTATATTTGAATTCTTATTAAAGACCCTGGGCAAAATTCAAATGTCGTTAATGTAGACTAACTCAACAGCAGTGAAATTGTTCTAATGCAGGTTTTACCCACAAGAAAGCTTTCAAAACCCCAACTTCTCTGGTTATCTGTTTAGCTGAGCTGGAGATGGGAGACTGGGTCAATAGTATTTAAATCAACTTTGTTGGGAAAAGTTACCGGCTCAGGTCCAAAACCTATTCACAGGTGCCCTTTACCACACTGAGGAGGAGAGAAATGAAGAAATGAGTGACTTGCTCCAAGAGCTGGATGGACTTTGGCATCGTTCCCTCTCCCCCGGCTTCCCACGTGTGCTGCCGCAGGGCTGCTCTCTCGTGGTGCATGACCCATCCCGGCCCTTCCCAGGCACTCATCTCCTCTGAGCTGGGGAAGCCAGGGCTGCATCCATGAAAATATGTGTCGTGTAAAGGAGAAACAGGCCCTGTGGGTACATGTGTGCATAAAACTTCCTGCTTAAAGTCCTTGTGCATGTTCCTCTGGGTATTCTCTTTAGCTTGCCTCTTGTATCACTACTTACATTCAAGAGCTAGCATCCAATATCTTTTTTTTTCTAAATAGAAAATAGCTCATTATTTGGATTTTTGCCTCTGATTGCTAGTTAATGAAATTTGTTCCAGCTTTAACATCACTGCAACAAGCTACAAAGAATCATTTGTCTCAACTGCCTGGGTCAGGCTCGCTTCTGCAGCAGCTCACAGACGGCGCAGTTATCCAGGAGACTAGAAGAATGCAGTCGAGAATAATGCAAAAATGAGTAAAAGCCAAGGCTCATCAATCTTTGGTTCTGTGCTATTACATCTGTATTGTATTTCAAGCCATGTAGCTCGAACATATTAGCATATGGAACTGTTTGGTCACTTTCTGGGCTCTTGATCCTTTGGAAAATTATCTACAAACTTTAAGGTGCTTGTGTCAAATGAAGAAACAGTGTAATATCAGCCTGTGCAGGCTGTGCTGTTAAATAAGGTTGCATCTGAGGGGTCTGTGGCATATTTCTCTTCCCTCCCACCAGCACCCCTTCCCTGTGCGTTGAAAAGAGGGTCTTTCAGATACTAGTCATGTCACCTATCATCTGCTATGTAACTCAGAAAACCCCAAGGGCCCAGTTCAAGAATCCAAAGCAATTTAGCAGCACATCCCCAATAATGTCAAACCAATAACTGGTAAATGCTGGCATTAGCTTTATTTGGGTTTAGTATTGTGAGAAATTGCTGCTTTATTTTTGGAAATTATAATCCAGCTATCCTCCATTGTGGCATATGAAAAAACTGGGGTTTGTTCTTAAGAGGTGGACTCGGGTTTCCTGTGGCTACAGGTCTCAATCAGACCCATAACTCTTAAATTGCAAATTTTATTGAATATGCTGATGGGTTTACTTTCTTCTTGTCTGAGTTCTGCACCAGCCTCCATCACATCCAGGCTTGTTCAAATCAAATAGCTCTTTTTTCTAGTGAGCTTTCTCTTTGGCTACCCTTTCCCACAAAACCACCTACCACAGATGCTCTCTTGGTGCTTTAGATGTAACATTCAGCTTCCTTGCTGCTTCTACACCTCCAAGGAAGATTTTGCAATAGTGTTAATTATACAGTGTGCTTAGATTTCTCATAACATTATTAACAAATACATGTTTACTTTAGATTTCCTTGTTTGAACTGAATCTAGGAGCTATATCCCATGTGGTATCTTTGACTGAAAAATACCTGGATCCATTCTGTGCAAAGGTGAAGCTTAACATCCTTCTTTTCTCAATAGGAACAAACTGTTCTACAGTTTTACGAGGGGCACAAGCCCAGCACTGTCTCAATTTTCAGAGAACTGAAGCTCCCACAATCCCCATAATCCCTGAGAATTGGACCTGAGCTTTGACAGTGATGCACTTTGGGAAAAGGAGGAGCTACACAAAAAATTTCCCTTGCTTAAGCAAGAGAAGTAAAGTTTGTAAGTAATTAGGTAGTGATAAATAAGGAGCAGTAAACTATCCAAGAAAATCCAGGTAGAAATCTGTGATGGGGATACAAGAGAGGTCCAAAAGTCTGAGAGGGGTGGCTAAGGAGCTCTAGGGAAACTCTGTAGATTTGTCAAGTAGAAGGGCTGTTAACCCTGAGTTTTTAAATGTCCAAGCAGGCATGGCTAACAAGTTAAAAAAATGTAAGTTCTAAGGAAGAAATATAGATTCCAGTGAAGTGGAAGGAAGAGGAAGACTGAAAGAGTGAAGTGTATGCCTTGTGCCCAGTGTATGTCCATGGATCTTTAAAGGCACAGTGGGATGAAGGCTCCTATTCCTCCTGTACAGGGAGAAATGCGGTGATCAGGAGTGAGGAAGGTGATGGGTGCTGGTTAGTTGTTAGAGCAGCTTTATATTTTTTTAATGGTCTCAACAAGGGTTAAGGGTTTAACTGGAAAATTAAAGTGACCCACCTGTCTGTGGCAGGGTGAGTTGGTGGGATCAGAAACTCAGATACAGACTAGCTGATAGTAAGAGGTAGTTGAAGGCAGCCTTGTGTTTTCTGCATCTCCACCTACAACTGTAATCTCCTTTTTGATCTCTCCTTTCGAAACTGTAGGTGTTGGTGATGATCTAACCAGCACCTGACTTGCCAGCCATTTGTCCTTGAAGGGCTGGGTAGGGACGAGGGCAGCTCATCGTGTGATGGGGGAGTGGCTGTCGCCTTTGCAAATCCCTTTGAAGGATTATCCAAAAATCTCCATAATTTTCCTTTCAGCCTTAAACCAACCCCTTCATCCAATCAGTGATGAACAAACTTGAAAGGCACAGTCTGTTGATATGATGTGCACAGCAGAGAAGAGCTAAACTCTGCGCTACCAAGAAAACCTGAGGAATGATCCCTCTGATGCACTTTCTAATGTTTATTGTGTATTCTGTCTTCCCTGTGTATCTCTGTACAATGAGTTTATATTGTAATGCAGGAAGGTCCTTCCCCCACAAATCAGAACAATATAGCCAAAACAGCTATGTTTAAAAAGATTCACTCCAGAGTTTAAACTGTGGTCTGACTTCTGCTGTGGCTGATTACACTAATCTTCAGGAACAGAAAGTACCTCTCTGGAAACTAGCAATAGTAAAAAAAAAAAAAAAAAAAAAAAAAAAAAAAAATAGCTACTGAAAATGCACTGCATCTTTTCGGTCTGTTTATAATGTACTGTGGCTATCCAATAGCTCTTACAGGTTAATGTGGGGACAATAGCAGTCTTTGTTCTGGTTTTGGATTTGTGCTTGGTTTTGTGCAGATACGAATACTAGATATAATACAACCGAGATTTAAGGTTTTTAATATTGAATGTGGAATTACATATATTTGAGATCTTCAGCAAATCCCCTTGAGACTGATTTTTTCTCTGCTCATTTGTTTTGTGAAAACCAGTGTTTTCCATTCTTGACTTGGACCATCTTGGTTTCATCAAAAATGTTCTATATAGTGTGTGTTTAAGTGATGCTAGGGAATAAACATGTCTCTCATTTTAAGATGAATTATTTTGTTGAAAGGCTATTTTGTTTAGAATAAGAACGTGTATCTGTGCCTGTCTCTAGTTTGCTTGAACTAGTTCTGCTCCAGCTGGATGAAGCAGCTTAGTTGTAGCTGCAAAGAAGTTGACAAAGATTATAAAAGTTGCTGAAGAAGCGGGACAAACAGCTTGAGCTCAGCTTCAGACCACCAGTAAGATCAGAACTGGCCAGTTAGTGTGCATGTATTTCATGCTCCAGTGTAGATTTGTCATACACTTGGAAACTGGCACTGTCCTCATGGTGGACGTAGCAGAAAGCTGCCCAAATCTGGACATGTCATCAGCCTTTTAAAAAATTGTTTGCAACTGCAGCTAACCACTTACTTCTGTGTGTGTGCCAGATTTACTCCTTTTTTTTTCCTGACCAGGACTGCCGCACTCACTGCTGAAAGCAAAGGGAATCCAAATCCTGGTCTTCTACGGACCGGGGAACAGGGCTGTAGAATTAGTGAAGTGGGATGATGTGTATATGCACATGTAAAACAGGAGCTGTACTGTAATACGAGTTACAGCTCAGAGGTGCAATGCTAACTTTGGCTCCATGGAATAATATGGAGATAGCAAACACAATGTATTTTGTTTGTGTGGCCAGCAAGCATGCTGTAATTTGTTTGTGTGCACATAACTGTTTCAAAGTGTTCAGGATCACGCTGCTGTTGGAGTAATTTGTTCTCTCTGCTACAGGCACAGCAGTGCCTGCAGCCCCTCAAGGAGCATGCTGTGGCTTTGCTCGCCTCCTTTGTTGCTGCTTGGCTAGTTTCCCCCTTTCTTTTCTCCCTTCTTTTTCCTACTCTGACAGAATAGCCTTCTGGGAAAGAGAAAGCTGAATATTTTTGAAGCACTGCGATGCAAACAAACCAGCTCCAAATGAACCTTGACTGGGAAAATCTGTGACACACAGCATAGCCGTCACAGCATGCGGTATGTGTGAGCTGCTAGAAAAGACTCCCAGGCTGCTGAGGAGCCTGAAGGACCAGGCATTCTCACAGTCCTTTGCCAGTAGCAGTGTTTGTGAGAAATAGATAAAAACTAACCTGTGAATTAGTTTTAAAATGTTCATTTAGTTTTGCTTGACGGGCCTGTACACTGTATAAAAGTAAACATCAGTTACCAGAGTATGCTGTACCACCTCTTCGAAGCCTCATACAAGTGATACTTGTAATGCAGGTGAAAGGTGGCATCCACATTTTCCTAAGGGAAAACAGAATGTGCAATGGGGTATAGGGCAGATGATCCAGCACATAACTCCAGAGCTGCCAGCCATCAGATCTGTCCTCTGGACCTTCCCTTGTTAGCTGAAATAAGCAAGTACAAATGTAAAACTGGAGACATATGACTTTCTAACTGAGAAGCGTAACCACCAAGCAGCTAATTGGGAGAAGGCTAGCTCCAACTTGTCCAGCTGTTCTGTCCCAACAGCTTGCCTGATGGTGTAATACATTAAAAACAACAATAATCCTGCTGTCCAGTAACGTGTATAGGCTAGTTACTATAATCTTAACTACAGCTGAAAGTAGAGATGCAGGAAGGAATATCACAGGTAAAGCCAGCCCAAGACTATAGCAACAAGTCTGTCAAAGGATTGGCCATTGAGATGGCAGACTTCAAGTTACATTGGCTTCCACTGCTTACTAGACTTCTGTCTGCTGCCCCTAGGCCAACAGCTTTATTCCTCATTTTGCCCTGTGGCAACATCCAGCTAGCAAAAATTGTAATGCAGTTGGAAGTTGTAATACAAGTTATGTATGGAACTTGCTGGGGCTTCTAGGGCAACACATCTTCTCTTACCTCACCTGTAAGTATGGGTATTAAAGAGAAGATATTATTGCCTGCTTCCACACCTAAAGTAAGAGAATGGTTAATTAAGAAATATTAGACTACATTTGAGGCTGTTTTGCTAATATAGGCTAACATCCTCAGCTATATGCCTCAGTTCCCATGCTTTGGGGATAAGAGATGGGAATAGCAATAGAACATTCTGATGCCAAAACAGCACCTGGCCCTGAGCAGCAAGGTTGCTGCTGTCATGCAGGCTGCCTGGGCTTTGGGCTCTTCTGACAAGTAGTCCTTATGGCATCACTGTCTGAAAATCTGTCCCACGTTCAGGATTATTTCTATGACCTCTGCGTCTTCTTGTGCATTGCAAATATTTCCTTGCACAATGCTTAAGCAAAGGGAAAATGAAGCAGAGCTGTTGGAACAGCCATTCAGCATCAGAGCACTTTGTGGTCAAAGTAATCCTGAAGAACATTTCAAATCCACGCATGTCACCAAAATATTAATTAAAATGCAGGATTACCCAACAGAGCTCTTGATTCATAGGACTAGGACTGATGAGCACCAGGAAAGTAATAGATTTTATTGGGTAATCTGCGTGTTTGGACGCACAGTCCTTCAAGCCAAGTCATTCTCACAGGCCTGGGAAATCCTTGAATGACAATTTCTGCCATTGCCACAGGTCTTCATTAAAACACAGAGCAAAATCCTCTGCATTCTACCCATCACGTAATACCAAGGAGAAAACACTGTGAGTGAAAATCCTGCTCTAGTGGTTAAATTCCTGCCAACCTAAAGTAGATGTCTTTTTTCCTTACGGCTGCAGAAATCAGACCTTGGATGAAGCTCCTGTCAGCAATGACTCTGATCAAGCACTGTGTGCATCCGACAGCCAGCTTGCAACTGCCTTGCCACATGCAGCAGCTGGGCTCCAGTGGATTTCATGTGCAAGTAGGCCTGAAAGGCATATTAATTTTTAATTAAATGTTTACATTTCACATTTAGAAGGCCTCCTTAAGATATCTGTCAGTAATATGTATGTGACTATGAGTGAGAAGTCTTAAACTACATATTGTTGATATGCAAACTAAAACTATCTTCTGAATCAAAAAATATATAAACACGTGTATATATGTGTGTGCATATAGATATAAAAGTATATTTTTAAAGGAAGACATCTGGCACAAGTAATGCCTTTGCAGCAGTGACAGCGTCCTGCCTTGCTCCTGTTTGTGTTCAGCACTGGAAGTTTCAAAGACCTTGGTGGCTGGGGCAGTTACGCACAGGGGGAGGAATTAACAAGCATTGGGGCAGAGAGTTTCAATCAGAAGGGAGAATCTTAAAAATAATGTCATAAGCTAATGCTGACATGTATGGAAAGAGCTTGGCAGAGTTATATAAAGGTTTAGCTGGTGCAGATTTCTATGCAGGGAAGGCTGGCTTGGACTTTTTCTTTTGGTGGTGAGTATCTAGGGAAGAGAAGAGGAAGAGGACATAAAGAGAGAGTGAATGGTTTGGGCTCTAGGCAGATATGACTAGAAAATTAATTTTCCCTGTGGAAAGAATTGCATCTGTTTCATCACGGTTTTTTTCAGCTATTTAGGCCTCTTCAGAACATATTGGTTTCCTAGCAAGTTTTTTAGGAGTTTGGCAGAAGGCATGCAGAGCTGGACATTGCTCCTCTAATCTTTCTGGATGCTTTCCTACAAATACTAAAAAGCAACTCTGGAATATCATGGCATTTCTTCTCATAGGCATCTATACATGTTTTTTTGCTAGTAAGCACCACATGTCACTCTTTAAACAGTCCAGTAATGTATTTACTGGGACCCTAGTGTATGTTTACTGGGACCCTAGTGTAAGTAACACCACAGCTCCTGTGTATGGTGTACTGGCTATACGTTACACAAAACTTCAATAAACAAGTCACTTTTAAGCATTTCTCTCCCTTTCAGAAATGTGTTTATATATGTGTTGTTTTCTTACCCATGGTGAAGGAGTGTTTGGAATGTTTCATTAAGGGTAACAGATGTATTTGAATAAGGGCTTTTTTGGATATCTGACTGTTCATTGGGATAAGTCCTTGAAGTCAGGGCAGTTCTGAAATGTGAAAGCAGCATTAAATAAAACATACAAACAAACAAACAAAACCCCAATGCCACTCTCCCTGAGTAAAAATCTACAATTAAATGAATCAGCCTTTTAACTACTTGCAAAATTCTTTAGACATGTTTCTCCTACAGCAACTGGGCCAGCATTAGGCTGATTGATGGGGCGCTTGTGAAATGATCTCTAGGACTTTCTTCTCTGATCAAAAAAATCTTCTCAACTGCTAATAGTCCATCTGGCACGGAGATGGAGTGAGGGACATCTTCATAGATCTTTGGGATGAGTTCAAAAATGCAGTTTTTCTTTTAGCAATGTAAGTATATGTAAGTCTTTGGTGCTTTTCCAACCGCTTACTTAAACTTGCCTATGTATTGAGCGCTAGGTGTGAAAGAAATATACATGTCTTTAAAACTTAACTAGAAAAGGATTTTTTTGTTTGTTTAATTTAGAAGCTGGCATTCTGCCTCGTGCTTCTTCTAGTTGCTAATAGCAGGCAACTTCAATCTCTGCCAGTCCTGAGAACGGCTAGAGGCACTGAGTACACAAGAGGACAGGATTTACACCTTTGCATTTGGCTGACTTCACCTAATTTGGCAGAGAAAAAGTCTTTGGCATTCTTGGTTTTAAGAAATCTGCAAAGTGAGGTTTGCTGAACTGTTGCCTGATGTCTAGGAGTTGCTAAACTGTGATAGCATTTCAACAATGAAATGGCTAAAATAGCGCAAGTGTTGTTCCTGTTATTTCTAAAACACCTCAGGACTGTCCTAGAATTTACTTGCGTTTATTTTCCTGAACAATCCAGTACTAAAGACAAGGTTTGCAGTTAACATTTGTCCCACGTTTTTTGTTAATGCACATATTTTTAAAATTCTTGTTCTGCTATGATGCCTACTTGATTGAAAATAAAATAAAAATTAAAATAAAATAAAATAAAATATGAAATATTTGAAGAAGAGTATTTTTGAAAGTCTTTATCTAAGGTGAACCCAAACCCTTGAAAGTTAATTAAGAGCCTTCTTAAAGGCAGATGGATTGATGGCAAGGTCACAAAAGGACACTGGCCTTTTGGGGGCAACTCTGGGTGCCTAGACCAAAGATTATGTTCTAGAAAATTAAAGGAGAAAAAAAGGAAATCCTGCTCAGTAACTGTGTATACCTGGAATACCTGGATCCAGATCGGTGCCTGGATCTGGCTCTGGGCGTGCTCAAAAACGTTCTGATCAGAGGCCTGGCTACCGGGTTTGTAGGTCAGCTTGGTCTTGGTCGGACGCTGGCATGCCTTGGTCTCTCCCCACGGGTGGCTGCTGCTGGGGTGTGCTTGCACAGGGCTGTGGGAGGGCGGAGGTGGCCCTTCCTCTGCTACCCCACTGCTGGGAGATGGGGAGCCGAACCCCTCGGCCCAGGGAATGTCAGTCCCCCCTGCACCCGGCCGGAGGACTCAAGACTCTGGGGGAAGAAGGATGTCAGGAGAGGAAGCCCTGCTGCCTCCCAGCGAGTCAGCGACCACGAGTGCTGCCATCCTGGTACTCCTCCAACAGCCCTCCCAGGAGGGGACTGGCCCTGCTGTTGCACCTCTTGAACTTGGAGGAAATATTTGCTCAGTGATTCAGAGAACAGAGGCTGGAGCCTTAGCAATAAACACTTTTTCTTTTTTTTTCACAGGCAAATGATGGGATATTTTTCTAATATATGTGATTACATACAGTTGTCCTACATGTTGGAGATGTCAGAAATATCCCATATAATAGCCTTCAAAGTAAAATTGAAGGAAATGTTAAGTTATACTTATCAAAAAATGAAACTGTATAATTTTGAAGATGCCAGAATATTGTGATTGCTTTGTATTTTCACCTCCTTTTTGTTTTTTATACTACAGTCCTGAGAACAATAGAAAGTACTGAAGCATATAAGTGAATCCATATCACCGGCTGAAAAAGGTTTCTGATGATATCATGTGCCTATCCCTAGTTGTTACAACTCCTAAATTCCTAAAAACAGAAAAGTAGGAAAGGGAGATTATGGTTAAGCAATTTGCAGGATTTTATTTATTTCTCCACTCCCAGCTGGACATGGTTGGGTCCTATTGAACTGAGAAGAAGAAAATTATATTCCAGAAATAATTCTTACTCTGTTCTTAAATTTACTACTAGTATTCTCTCTCCATACTGAAACAGAGGTGTTCTATGGATTCAGATTTTCTTTACAGTGGTATCAAACTTTATGTTTGCTCAAATTAAGGAATATCATGGGTGTGTGCAGTAAAAGATTATTTTCAAGAGTGCTAGGTGCAACATCACTCATTTGAGAATATTGCTTGCCTTATGCTATATGGGCAGAATCTGCAGATTCTCTATCAGCATTTTAAATTGCAGTAGTGATTTTAGTAATGACATGAATAAAACATCTCCTAGACAGGCAGCTCGAGCCAAATATGACTGATCTGGCCACAACTGATTTCAATGCCTAGAAAGAATTTGGGTCAGAAAGAGACGTTACGAAATGCAATTGCCAACCTCAGTACCACCTGGGAAAGCTGTTAACTGTTTCTTCAAGTATCCCTTTTTTTAATCAGCACAGCAGGCTTGTGTAAAGTACATCAGTAACAATGAACTTTTTGTTAATATACACCGTATTTATAATAGGAAGATTTTGCCATACATCTGATATGCTCATCCTGGGTAAAATGGTCTTGCATATAGATTTTTATTCTAGTGTATGCGGCTTTTCATCCGTTAAGATCTTTTTTCTGCACTTTGTCTTTTAATGTCTTGAGAAACTAGCCATTTCATGAGAGTAGGTCTGTGCTACCAAGTATTAACATACCATGCCCTGTCACCAGGACATTATCTATTTAGGTACTTCCTGAAGGTCAAACAAATAACTCATTGGCATCAAAACTTATCCTTACTGGCATCTTATTATTGGCAACTTATCCTTACCTTGCATCCATGTCATGACTGTTCAAAAAACCAGGCTCAGCACAGGTGGGCCTGATCTGCCAAGCTCGCTGGACTCTCTGCACAGGAGATGTATGCATGCATAGGTGATCTCATGCACGTTCACAACAGGTTCAAGATATCTAGTATGTGAGGGGGTTTCCGCATCTGCTTTAGGCCGCCTTTCAGACTGAAAGGCCAAGAACCATAATCCCATTGCTGAAAACACACTTTCCTTCCCGCCACACCTTCCCCATAACCTGCCTTATCTACATCATTTGCGAGCTTTTTTGTAGAAGACTATTTTTCTTGTGCTTGTCTAGTGCCGGATATGAGGACTGTTTGTTGGCCTTCAGATAACAGCATAGTAGAGATAGTAGCAATAATCTAATGGTTTAAAGAGGCATCTTGTCTGAATTTATTGTGATGGTATAAAATCTGTTAAAATGTCACTTTCTGCATTGAACTCAACCTTGTGAGTTGAGAGCTGTTTAACGGCTGAAGGACAGTTGTGTTTTGTATGGATGTTTTACAGTTATTAGGCAGAACTAAGAAAATGGACAGTTGTACTATGCAACATGCTTAACTACTTGGTCATGTGCCATTATTATTTTGCAAACACCTTTCACTGCTGAAAATCTTGCTCCCTCTACCTCAGGTTTTTCATTTTCACCATATCCAGGAGTAACTACCGATACAACTCTGCCTCAACTCTCAGGCTATGCAGGGTAACAAATGCATGATACTCTGCTTCAGGCAAGTTCTGCTGGGTTAGTTCAGACAGCTGACAAAGGCAGGCTTGCACTAACCAGCATGCTTTGTCTTGGGCAGATTAGGAAAACAGTAGCACAATTCCACTTTATGGAGTTACAGGAAGAGCCCTGATTTCTGGGAATGCCCATTCCAGATGCCTGGGATCTTTAGCCTGCACAGCCAGGTCTGGAAGAGGATGTTTACTGTCAGCCTCTAAAATAATGACTGTTTTCTGAGGCTACAGTCACACAGTCATTGTAGAAATGGCTTTGTGGCACTTGAAGACATCCATTCCCACCAGTAAACTGGAAATTACCCTCTTCCTGGTACAGCTCAGATGTCAGAATAAATCATCTGGGCACTCCTCGTGTTTCAGTGCAAAGGCAGCAGGTTAGTAAATGCTGGTAAGAGTGATGTAAGTTTGCCCACCTGACTCTGCTGGAATTTAAACACCAATTTTTTTACAGAGTCTTTTACACTGTGCAATAGGACTGACTGTACAGCTGCTGCACAGTGATGACAAACACCTGGACATCAAGTCACATCTTAAACTGGCACAGCTGCTTCTCCAGTAAATACCTGACCTGAGACTGAAGATTGGTCACTTTGCTGCCCCAGCCTTTCTACGGCAGTGTAAAGGACCTGGAAAGTATGCAAACTACAGCTGGCTAGAGAATTCTCCTGTGCAGAAGTAACTTTTAAAACAATGCATATATTTTAGAAGGAGGAAATTCCCATGTGGGAAACCTAGAGTTTTTACCTGAATTTGAAAAGGCCACAAATGTACAGGCATTATAAGCATGCTAGGCGACCAGTTCTGTGTCACTTAGCTAACAGGAAACGTCAAAATAGCTGCGGCGTGAAAGTCAGTAACAGCCACAAATAAAGTAATCTCTGGTGAGGTAACTGTGAAAACTTTGAAACGGGTTTCCCCCTCAACTTTCAAAGCAACTTCCTCTGGTCCCAAAGAAACTGAATTGGTACTAAGAAACTAGATCTCATAAGAATAAAAATTTGTCAACTGTCTCAGAGCACACATTTTCCACCAGCATTGTGTGTGCACAGCAAACCAGAGGGTGAATCTACCAAATAGCTATATTACCCACCCCCATCTGTATATGGTGCTGAGAGCTGTTGATGGAATTACTACCTGAGTGCCTCAGTAAATCAGAGCTTCTGTTTTGGAGGAAAATGGCATTAGCTAGTCCTGACAAAACTTGCCCTGTCTGGACTCTGACTTGGTATTTAGCAAATTACCAAGCTTCATTTGACAGGTTGAATAATGAAGGATCTGTCGCATCTGTAGGTAAATAATTTTAAGGAATAATTAACTTCACTGTTGCATTGTTTTTAATCTTGCTTCACGTTCCAACCATTTTGTGAAGATTTCTTTTCCTACTTGATTTAAATGGCAGTACTCTCAGAAACCACTTTCCCACGTGGGAGCTTTATACACCAAGATCAAGGCCCCCCTAACTTTTTGGTAGGTGTTTCATGTACTGTGATGGTACTGGCACAACCTTTTAACTTTCACTTGGGTTTGTGCACAGTATTTTCTCCCATGGTTTGTAACAGAAAGGTAGGGGTTTTTTTCTGAAAATTTTCCTTGAGTGTTTTGAAGCATCTAACTCTTTCAGGACTCCTTCTAACACACTATGTACACACTTGTTCCCCTCTAAGAGCAGATTGTTGTGATGCAGTAGGAAAAATTTCTGAACCTGAACCATTTATCTAACCACACCATTGCAGCTTTCACTGTTGGTTGCAACTGCTGTAGCTTGATTTATTTTTTTTTTGTAGTGTGAGCGTTACACAAAAGATTTGCTCCAACCAAACCTCCTGTCACACTACCAAAAGCCTGTCAAAACTCTCCACTTGACAGGAAGGTGGTGGTCTTACAGCTAAAAAATGGGGCTGTAGCATAAGAGTCTGCATTTTCTCAACATGTGGCATCCCCTGTTCTAGCAGCAGCAGTGCAGTGAGGACACAAGCATTTGATACAGTTACATTGTACTGCTGTAGTCCTTGTTTGACAGAGAACAAGGCAGGGTGTGAAAGAAGCCAATGGTACAGTAGTTAAAGCAATTGCTGCCATAAGAGAAGCTGCAGTGCTGGTGAATTACAGGCCACCAGTTTGTTGGTGTATTTTGCATTCATATTGCACAAGGTGACAGTCAAAGGCATGCATTAGAGATGTGACTTGAATTTGTCTGCTCTTTAGATCCCACCCGCAGTGCTGTGTCCAGGTCTGGGGCCCCCAACATCAGAAGGACATGGACCTGCTTGAACGGGTCCAGAGGAGGTCATGATCAGGGGCTGGAGCAGCTCCCCTGTGAGGACAGGCTGAGAGAGTTGGGGGTGTTCAGCCTGGAGAAGGATCCAGGGAGACCTTCTAGTGGCCTTCCAGTACTTAAAGGGGCTACAGGAATGATGGGGAGGGACTCTTCATCAGGGAGTGTAGGGATAGGACAAGGGGTAATGGCTTTAAACTGAAAGAGGGTAGATTCAGATTAGCTACAAGGAAGAAATTGTTTACTGTGAGGGTGGTGAGGCACTGGAAGAGGTTACCCAGAGCAGCTGTGGCTGCCCCCTCCCTGGCAGTGTTCAAGGCCGGGTTGGACGGGGCTGTGAGCAACCTGGGCTAGTGGAAGGTGTCCCTGCCCATGGCAGGGGGCTGGAACTAGAGGATCTTTAAGGTCCCTTCCAATCCAAACCATTCTAGGATTCCATGATTATTCCATGTATCATTCCAACAATCTCAAAGTGTGTCAGGTGCTGAAAGGGAAGCCAGTGCTGATTGGACAGTATTCATTTTGGTTATTATGTGCATTGTCTGGTTAGACCTGTTTTTAAAATGTGCCACTACATGATGCATTCATTACAACAACCTCATCATCTCTCATGCCAGTCCTCAGCACGCTGCCTGTAAACAGTCCACTCAGTCCGCCAGCACTAGGGGCATATCTTGTGCAACAAGTTGGTGGTGGAGTCTGCTCTTGGGTTGGCAAATGGGATGGGATGTGATACACAGAGCTCTAAGAGAGAGCATGGGTTAAACTGTACCCATCAGCAAAGGTTTTGTCTGTTAAGTCAGGTCAGTAATAGAGAAAATATGGTTGACATAGTACCTCAACATATCTTTTTCTTCCTGCCTGCAAGAATATTTGAAAGCACTTTAGTCTGTTTCAATTTTGAAACTGTTGAACTGTTTAGACTGTCATATTATAGCATTTACTCTATTTGTGGTGGCATTTAAATGCAGCATAAATTATATTTAAACACAGACCAGCCAAATGTTCTAAGCAACGAGTTTCCATGAGGGAATAAGCAAATAACTTTATGCTGCCTGTTTTCCTTCTTGCTTTGCCACTCCACAGCCTTTCACTGCACCCCCAGGCCTCTCAGCCACCCCCACTGCCTCCACCGTGTCAATAAAAACCTCAAACCAAACAAAAAATAAAACCCAACTGTGCTCCTTTTTAAAGAAAATAAAATAATATTTACATTACTTCTGTAGAAGGAAGAAAACAAGGAAAAAAAAACCCTTCAAAATTATGGATCTACCTGATATGCTGGTAGCTTTATTATGTTGAATTATACCTCTCCCTAAAGTACTCTGAAGCAGTGATGGAGGAAGATAAAAACAAGCCTTTTCCTTAGCCAGGACACGAAGGAAAGAAAAGAAAAATCTCAAAGTGGATAAAAATGACATGAAACAGTATGCCTTGCAATTATTCTGTTTCTTTGAAGAGAAATGTAATAGTGCCCTGGTAAATCATGTTTCTGTAAATTTATCATGTTTTTACAGGACGCTATTGTCCCTATACTACTGTTATCTATGAACCTTGCACATAAATCAGCCAGTTACTGTTTTGATTTGCAGGGGAAGGATTAAAGCACTAAAAGCGTACATTTATCTGGTTGTCCTGAGCTTTGTTGCTCTTTCAGCAATTTGGAGTAAAATTCTGATTTTGGCAGAACTACTTTTGGTAGAATCCTCAATACAATATATTCAAAACCACCCTGTGGTTCATTCATCAGATGTTTGTTTTGCAGGTGCATATCTGTGTTGTTACAAAAAAGTGTACATTTTTTTCTTAGGTTGTAGAAATTGTGATGAAAAGAATTTTTTGTTTACCGTATCTCCCAAAATAGTAACATGGGAAAGTGAAGGAACTGTCTTATACATATGGTTACTGTGTCACATATCATTCATGCAAATCTGAAAGCAACCATCACAGTACATGAAACACCTACCAAAAAGTTAGGGGGGCCTTGATCTTGGTGTATAAAGCTCCCACGTGGGAAAGTGGTTTCTGAGAGTACTGCCATTTAAATCAAGTAGGAAAAGAAATCTTCACAAAATGGTTGGAACATGAAGCAAGATTAAAAACAATGCAACAGTGAAGTTAATTATTCCTTAAAATTATTTACCTACAGATGCGACAGATCCTTCATTATTCAACCTGTCAAATGAAGCTTGGTAATTTGCTAAATACCAAGTCAGAGTCCAGACAGGGCAAGTTTTGTCAGGACTAGCTAATGCCATTTTCCTCCAAAACAGAAGCTCTGATTTACTGAGGCACTCAGGTAGTAATTCCATCAACAGCTCTCAGCACCATATACAGATGGGGGTGGGTAATATAGCTATTTGGTAGATTCACCCTCTGGTTTGCTGTGCACACACAATGCTGGTGGAAAATGTGTGCTCTGAGACAGTTGACAAATTTTTATTCTTATGAGATCTAGTTTCTTAGTACCAATTCAGTTTCTTTGGGACCAGAGGAAGTTGCTTTGAAAGTTGAGGGGGAAACCCGTTTCAAAGTTTTCACAGTTACC
>NW_020799110.1:19530318-19578659 GCF_003259725.1 Athene cunicularia
GGGCTCGGAGGGGTCCGCGGCTGCGAGCGGTGCGGGAGCGGGATCTCGGGGGAGCGGTGCTCCCTGCCAAACGGCGAGTGGGAGTTGGAGGAACTGGTCCCCGCGAGTATCGGCTCCCTCATCAGTAAAACAAATCAATTATGAAAATCCACGCGCGGCACTGGGGGGCGGGGGAGGGGGGTTGGTTTCTTTGTTTTCAAGGAAAAGGCCTCAGAGAAGGAGTCGAAGGTTATACGCCTACATCAACAAAATTAGTTAACCCCGGAAGAGGGGGGTATTTATTTATGTCTTCTGGAGAGTTTCCTCTCGGTGCATCTGTTTAGTTCTCTGCTCTGTAAAAGAGGCTATAAGTCCTATGATTATAAGATTTAGGTGGCACGATGCCAGGTGTCCAGAAGAAGTTACTATAAACATCTAGACGTGGATAACTTTCATGCATGTTCGGTAGAGCCATGAGCATGCCATCCCTTTGAGTTAGAGGGGAATGAGCCAGATTATTAATTTATACTGCCATAAAGCTTGCTGTGTTTTGACAGTTGGTTCAATTAAAGCTTACAACAGAATAACAACTACAGTACTCTTAATGACATTGAGGAATGAGAGAAATAGAAAAGCTTCAGTCTACCAGAGGATGGCCAGGAAGTGTGTATGTGTTCATTGCTGCATACGTTAAGACTAAGATACTTAGTTGAGTCACTGGCTTTTAAGGTTTAGCGTTAACTTTTTGATGCTACGTCTGATCCCAGCAGGCAGTAGTGTAGAACTAATGTGCCTTGCCTTTATAAACTGGACATACCTGTTTATCTTATTTCACTGGCAAAGAATTTATCAATATATTTGCTTCATCAAAGCTCTCACTGATTAAATTGGAGAATTCTTTATATTCTCAACAGGTGGCTTAATCATAGCAATCTGATTTATACTGTTTTCCCCTTCTTCCTCTACTTTAAATCATTGACAGTTGCATTTAGTGGTAAAAGTCAAAAGAAAAAATTGGGCTATGAAATGATTAATTTTATCTGATGAAAGGTTTTTGATCTCAAAATTCATTTATTTCTTTTAATAGCCTGTTTCAAGAATGTTAATTTTGTTAGGACTTGTTGAATTCTAGAAATAAAGCCAGGGCTTTACTAACAAGGAGTAAGAAAACCTGTACAAAAATAAGCCATAACAAAACCAATATATATGTTTTATAACAAACTACACCAAAAATATAGCAGTCTTTGATAAACAGATTCATGTATTCCAACCGTGAATACGGGTCAACCAACAAAGGCAGACTTAACAATGGGATAAACTTTAGTTTGTGTTTTACTTTTTTCACCACTTTTGTAAATGAGCATATGAAGTTAGTTGGGGGGTGAAGAATGCTGTACAGAGCCCTGCTCTTATATAAAGTTAAACATTGTAATCAGTTGGGTTTTTTTCTTTTGAAACTGGTTTTGTTAGCATTGTCTTTCTTTAAAGTTGCTTAAAGAATGTCTAGATTAAAAGGTTTTTTTTTAAAAAAATCTCAATTCGTTAAGTAAATAGGCATCAAGGCCTACAGATCTTAAATGTTTGGTGACATCTGTTGACAGAAACTTTTCAGGTGTTCACTTTATAAAGTGTTTATAGAAAAGAATCTTGTTTGAAGAAAAGCTTGCTTTATAGAAAAGTGCTTGGTTGAGAGATTTGGAGATTTCTCTTACATAATTGCAGAATGCAGTAGCCATAGTTCATTTAAAAATCTTAGAATTTTGCGGAGGCCTAAGTGGTTTTGTAGTTTTCGTCCTGCAAATAGTGCCAGTGACTGCACTGGGATTATTCATGTCAATGAGGTTGCATTTGTGTGTGGGATATAGTCTATATTTAGAAATTGTACTATTTGTACTTCAGCTACTGATCTTCACTCTTTTATCTCAAATTTGGTGGTTCTTTTCTTCAGTTCTGAATTAAGAGTGCTTCTAGAGGTGACTTTGTAGGCTTCTTCAATTTGTTTTCCTATTGATCATCTTTCCTCAGCAGGTCGACATGGTTTAGATTAGTTCGCTTCTTGCATGGAGGTAGCTATTTACTGTTATGTTAAATTAGAAGTAGCCAAATTGGAGAGGTAAGGTTCCTGGAACATAGCAATATTTTGGTAACTCCCTCCATGTAGATTCTTTCTCCTTACTATTTTCTATTTTTTATTATATTTCTCTTATTGTTGTATTTTACAGTAGCTAAAGGAGAAATAGTAATTTGCAAAATAATACCACTCCAACATTTCCTTGTTCTAATTTACTAGAAATTAAGTAGAAATTGACCAAAACATTTTAAAATCACCCATATTTTAGCTGGAGATCTTAATGTTTTGGCATTATTGATGGCAGATTATCTGTCATCCCAAGTGTCTGTTAATATTTGCTTGCTCCTGGTATGTGCTCTGATGTGGTTTTTCTTACCTCAAGGGCAATGACTTTGAGTACATGGGGTACTGTTTTGCTGAAGTGGGTTTGCAGACTAATCAAAAATAGTTGAAGAAAATAATTTTTTATACGGTTAACCAATTTTTCTGTGCACAGTAGAAAAAACGCATTTCTTTTACTAATTTAAGAAGTAACTTACTAAAAAGGAGTTTCTCATGTTCTCTTGTTGGGCTTGATTTAGACAGTAGTAATCTTTGCATCAGAAGTAGTCCAGATGAGGATGCATTCTTTTTTGAGACTGCGGACTTGGGTGGGTTTTTTTAAGAATAACAGAAGTAATTTTTTATGGAAGTTTTTTATTGTATATTCAGTAGAGCAAACTGATGAGGTTAAGCTTGTGCAGTTAGGTAACCTTATGGACCACTGTAAGTCTTCCACTGCACTTTCAATAACTGCTCATGGTACTTTTAACACCTTCATAATGTACAGCTGTTTTATATTTGTATAAGGTCTATCCAGATAGCATTTGGATTAAAGTGAGATGAAAAGGTGTGAGCGGGCTTTTGGGTGAGTGTAGGTTCTTTTTTCTTAAGCAATTTTTAAACTTTCTTGTTTCAAATTCATACACGCTGCAACAAATGGCAATATGTTGTGGTTGGACACTAAAAACACAATTTGTGGAATATCAAGTAATTGTCAGTGATGTAAGCTGGGTATAGTTTGTAAATTATTTCTTTTTAATTTGGAGTGCGGTAGTGTTTTTGCTGAACACACAGTATGTGGGTTATGTGAAAATGTAGGTTTGCAACTCCTACAAAACATGGATTAATTGCACCTGTTCTGGAGAAGTGTTGAGGGTTGTCTTCTACCCTTCCCTGGTTTAAAGTACTCTCAGGGTCCCAAATTGTCTCTTATTGCTCAACTCTGAGTAAGCACATTACTGCTGGCTAAAGGAATATTTTAAAAGCTCTCAAACAGGCTTGCAGCAAATCTCATTTTAAGATGATTTAGTTTATTTGTGAAAAGTGGTGCCAAAGAATGCTAGATTTGCACTTAAAACTTCTGAAGAAATGTGATGTCTATAACTGAGATCTAGCATGTATAAATTATGTTTCCTGCAAGTGTATTTGAGCTGTTGTGCAGTGACTGTTTAGCTAGTGGAAAATAGTAGCCTTAAATGTGTTTTGATGGAGGAGTTGTACAAAGTAAAAAAAAAAAAATGCACATTTCTTACAGAAATGAACAGTATGTGAGAATTCAGAAAGCATTCTGTGAATTCATTTTCAAAATTTATACAAGTAATGTTAAGCTACGTTGAATTAACTTTTTTGCAGGAACTCCCAGTGCAGTATGTCAGTTGTCACAATAAAATTGGTTGGACACATCTTTCTGAAAACCAGCATGACCCAACATAGGTTATTGGGTTTGATCTTTATAGTGGGGGGTGGTGGCGGTGGGGTGGTGTTGAGTGGTTTTAATAATGTTCATTTCCTGCAGAGCTATCTTTGCTCTAGAGCAAAATAGCGTTTTGCCAGATCTCAGAACTATTCTAGTGGATCAGTATTACATGGTTACATTATCAATTCTGGAGAGCATTTAGAGAGATTCTACACATGTGCTTGAAATAGGAGTCATTCAAGTATGTGTGTGTATATATGTATATATAAAAAATTCACTGATTCATTTATTTGAAATACTTGTGCCCGAGAAAATTCTCATTTCATCAGGTCTTGTGCAAAAAGGCATACAGACTTTTGTGTTTTTCAACTCCATTTATCAGTTGATGTTATGCCTTCCTCAAAGTTCTGTAAACTGAAAAGTGAATGGCTTCAACTGTTCCATGATGAGAAGGTATTAAGACTCATATTTTCATTGCCACTGCTCCTTTCTCAGAGCTAACAACCACTTGTTTTAGGTTTTGTGTAGGCAGAAGGCTGCTTTTTTTTTTTTTTTTTCCTGAGGGAATGCTGACTGCTTCTGTGGTTTGTTTGGAATCATGGGGAATTGGTGATGCAAGTTGAGATGAGGTTTGTTAAATTTATGCTTCAACCTAAAGTGTGTGGATCTGTCAATTCAAAAAGTTGATGTGAATTTTGTGGTTTACTTGAACATCTTGCAACAGATAGACCATAGAAAACACAGTGTACTGCAGTTAAATTTCTAAGTGTTCAGATTATGTAAGCAATACATATATTTCTGCTTTGGTCTATAACCCTTAAGAGCATGTGTGCTGTCTTGATGAGGGAATGGAGAGGTATGGAGGATGGGATGAGGATGGTTTACTTCAGGCTTTTTCAGCTCTGATTAAAATAGTCTAAAACCACTGAATGTTGCAAGGCCACCTAGTTAATTTAACAGCTGGCTTTGTGAATCCTGATGACTTTATATTCTCAAATATATTTATAAGCTATTAACCCATATAGCATATACGGTGGTAGTAAGTTAATGTTCACAATTAAGATTTTAGAAGGTTTAAAACTTAGAAATAAAACAGACCAAAACACTAAACCACTTTATCGTACTCAAAGGAAAAAGGTGGGTTTGGTGTAAATTACAGAAACGTACAGAAATACTTGCTGTTTACTGGACAGTTAATCTTAGGAAGTCCTAGTTTTCACAGATTATTTTTTTTAATGACATGCTATGAGCAGACTGAATGCCCTTAGAATTTTAAGAGATGATAATAGTAATTCCAAGGTATACTTTGAGCAGTTGTAGGTGGCTTTTTGTTTGTTTGGGTTTGTTTTGGGTTTTTTTAGGTGTGGTCTAAACTAATCTCATTACCATTTTTGAGTTCTTTAGATGTTCAGCTTTCAGTTGCAAATTTTCTTTTTTTTCCTTGTTAGTTGGGTCTTAAGTGCTGAGCAATCATCATTCCAGTTGGTATGAGTTTTGAGTAAGTGCCTCTGCATGGCATTGGAAAGAGTACTGCTCTTTATGTATCTTGCCTCTATTTGAAATTTGCTTGCTTTTTGTGCAAAAGTGTAAAGTAACCCCACTAGCATTCTGTTATGATTTTTATATTCTACATGAAGAGTTATAATAATAGTAACATAAAAACAGAAGTTGCTTTTCTAGAAAAATTATTAATTTTTCAAAATGTTTCATCTTTTAATCTCTTCTGGGCAGGTGTACATGGCACAAGTGGCAACACTTCTCAATTTCAAATATGTATTTTGAAGTCTTAGGCTTTGATCTGTAGGACAGGTAGTATTAGTGCAGGTGCTTTTAAATTGTTATCACCGTGACTCATCTGCAGCATCTGATAATCTCTCTGCATGTAATGAAAACATTTTGTGATAGACTGGGACAGATTTTCTTAAGATACTTTGGTTGAGTCCATTCATAAAATGCACTGTGATTCTGTTACAGTCCAAAATGGATTCCTGCCCTTGTGCATATGATCACTGGATGTTATCTTTGGTTTCCAGTAGTTAAACATGTGGAAAATCAACTCTTGAGAAGAGAGCTTGTGTTTCGCATTCTGAGGCAGTTTTTTGTGGAAACAATAGTAGGAAAGTACTCTAGTAGAAAGCTATAGCATGGCCAAGCATCCTTTTTATTATATGATTATTTTATTTTTCTGAAATTCAGTTAAAGCCACTAGAATTCTTAGATTACTAAGAGTTCTTTTGTGAAGGTGCAAGTACTGGCATATCAGCAGGAGTAAATACCGTTAGATGACTTAACAGAAGAACTTCCATATCAACATTTTTAACAGGCATTTTAGGGAAGGAAAAAAGTGTGTTTAATACCTAAGTACAGCAAGGAGGACAAAACTGTAATAAACATTTACATTTGGATGGTGCTTGCTGTGGCGTTGCCTAGATTCTTTAATTAGTTGTGCATAAAATTAGTCTTTGAGGGCTGAAACTGTCTTGCTTGTAGTTTAAATAAGGTATAATAGTATGCAGAATGTACAGAGATAACTTGCTTTATTTGTTTATGGTTATAGATGAGGTGCATTTGTGGAAATGCCAATTTTTTGTTTAATACTAATGAGAATAAACAAATGAAGACAACAGTTTAAATTGTGATATAAAATTGGACTAGCTTATATCATCAAAAATTCATAACATTTCTTATGCTACACTTACAGGCTCTGTGTCTGTTTCTCACATTTGTATGTGAAGAACCTTTATTGAAATAAATATTTGCTTTTTACTTTCACACTACTTTTGGTTTTAAAGTGTTGGTAGTAGAGTAGACCTATTTTTTGATATTACATGTGTGGATATAGTTTCCATGTGTAGCTCTGGGTTGTTTGGTTTTTTTTTTACACTCTCTTTGGTATTAGTCTTGCTCTTCCAGACACTGCTGCTTTGTGCATCCGATTATGGCGTATGTGCTATATAGTGCAAAAATCCCCCTGGGAAAAGGTTATTGTCAGCATGCAGTGGTATTGATTATCTGTAAATGTAGAAGTGATTTATTAAGTGTATCTTCCTTCCCATCCCTGAAGTAAGCTGCGGGAAAAAATGACCCTCTATTGGCCTCTGACTACCATAAAATTTTATCTTTTATTTACTATACAAGTTTTTGAATTGTTAGGCTGTTATCATTATGGAGGAGTTTTCATCAAGCCTCCAAAGCCTCTAAAGGTCCTTCTGGCTCCCGCCCTCCCCTCTTCCTTCATCCACCCCAGATTGTTCTTTGTCTTCATTGTTTTGAAATGGCTTCAAGAAACGTGTCTACGATCTGTATAAATTGATGTGTATTTCACAGATTTCTTTAAATAGTGTTGATTTTTGAACAGTTGTATAATATTGAACTACTTGTAGGTTAATTGAAAAAACTCAGAAATAACTCCTGGGGGATTTGCATTGAAGTTGAGTGGGCAAGGAATGGGCCATTTGTGGTTCAGGGAAGCTTTGTGAATCCAGGTCATCAAGGCTGGGAAGTTAATGAGCTAATGGAGAGACGATACCCCTGAGGAGACTCTGGTGCCTTCCACAGAAAGTATGGATGGATGTGCAGAGCAGCGTTTCTCCTTCCCCTGGCAGTTCTTAACTGGGATTGAGACACGCAGCATCTCTGTCATTCTTTAAAGTCATTATAATGTTAATATTATGCAAGTCATCAATAGAAAAGATTTGCCAAAAAACAGCATGAATTTGTCTCTTACTGAATTAATGATATTTATTTCTACTTTGTAGTGTTGGGATGACGGTCTTAAAGCAAATAGAATTATGATCACATACTGAATCAAAGTTTTAAACTGTTTTGACTTAGGTTAGAAAAAAAGATTTCTGTTGGTTAAGAGTTAGGAGTGATGTGAGTAGTAGGCTGGGGTGTAGTAGTGCTCTTCTGCAGACAGTGACCCGTCCATCATCTGTTATGTCAGTTTCAAGGCAACCAACTGCACATGTTGCAGTCCCACACTTGGGTTTTAAAAGGATTTGAAGAAAGTCGGGGTCCTAAATCCCATTGAAATTTGAAAGTTACAGCAATTTTTAATCTTTGCTAGTAAATCTAGTTAGTTCATAGGCAATCAAGCAACTTCCTGCTCTTAAGTCTTCAGTAAATTGGAAGTAATTTCCATGGAAGAGGAACGAGCTACCTTCCTTCTACTGCAGTGTAAGAGCCTGCACACGGCCAAGTAAGTTGCTTTGAGGAATTCTGTAGCCAGATTTACTTTGTGGTAGTTTGCTCATGTTCACATAGCATGTCCTTGGCTGTTCTAAGATTTTATTGCAGTGAATGAAATTTTTAGGATCTCAACTATAAATGGAGAAAGATATGCCCAGTAGTTTATAAAATTTTATATCACTGTCATTTTGCCTTTGACAAAAGCCTGTTTGACAGCTATGGACACACAGCTGTGCTCTTGAAGTGCAGAACTACCTGTCTCTCCCTGTGCCTTCTGAACCTCCAGGGTCCTGCTGACAGATGAGAGGAATGGTTCCACTCCCAGAAATTGAGCTCTTCTTCATTCCATTTCTACTGTTCTAATTAGGTTCAAATATTTTCTTTTAACACCAACTTTGTTTAGGATAGAAACCTTAAAGCTATTGTATTTCTTTCAGGAACATATTTCCTGCTGTTACACAAGCCTTTCAGAATTTTTTTTCCATGATTTAATTTGAGTAAAGTTGTGTTAGGATTGCTACTTCTAAAGTAAGTCAAGAGAACTCTGAACTTCGCATAGTCTTCAAAATATTGGTAATAACTTCTATTCTTTCGGGCAGGAGAGATGAAGTAGATTTTTGGTGTCAAATCTTTGTATCTATTCCTTTGTTTCATTCAGAATGGATTTTTGAGTTAAGCAATCCTGACCCAATACACGCTTTTCTTTTTTTTTCCCCATTTGCACCTTAAGTAATCAATGCAACTACTGAAATAAGCTAAAATCTTATTTTATGTCTGAAAATGCTTCTGTTACCTTGCAAAGTTAAAAATGAAAGGTCAGACTTTCTGAAGTGTAAACTTAGATCTAGACTTCAGCTATAACAGTTTCCAAATTAGTAAGAGAAGTTTCAGAGGTAGAGATGATTCTTCTTTACTATTGTTAGATTGAAGTGTTCTTAGGAAATAAGTAGTTTCATTATAGATGTTTTATAATCCTCCTCCATTTTCAAGCACTATAGTAATGAGCACTGTAGAAATGTCATTGAATGTTTGTAAAAGAACCTTGGTTAATAATACAGGCAATGTCACTATTTTGGTTGTATAAGCACTTCCATTCTGTAGCAGTGACAACTATCTTTTGAACTAGAACTTCCTATACTTGGCCTCTTGCCAATTCAGTTCTTCTAGAAGCTTGAACAAAACCATTTAATTGTTACCTTTTAAATACAACTTCTTTAAAAACAAGTTTCATAACATGATGACAGGTGGGCAGAAGCTTGCACCATGGCAGGGGGAGATTTACTCATTTAGAGATAATGCCTTTTGGTATTTAAAAAGTCATTTATATTTGTCTGCAGATGCTGGGGGAAAAAAAAAGTAATTTTAAAACTTGGATTTCTGTATTTTTAATTAAATACTATTCTGCAATCCTCTTTGAGCAAAACATGTAATTCTAGAATAAAGTCCCTAGTGTAATTAGTAGCATCTTTGAAAGTTTATGTTGAAAAGGAGTTAATTTTGGTCTGTTTTTTTGTTTATCCCCAGTATCCAACCCTTCTGGAGGACAACATCCTTCAGTCCTTGCTGACTAAAGCATGTGTGTATTTCAAGAGGTTTGGGTCTTGTGAAAAATAAATAATAAGACATATGAGTGTATAAGAGACAGAGGTGGACTTTATAAGTGATCACAGATACACTGTTTACTGACTTTGATTATCCTATGTTGTTACTTAACTTCCTGATATAGTTTTTATATAGAACCTTAAAGACTGGTCAGTGTGAACCCATATAAACCAATAAGTGAATGAAAAATGAGGCTGATGGGCTCTCATTCATTATTTTATTGACTCATTCAGACAAGTAATATTCTGGTTTTATATGTGTTAATGAGAGTGACTGTTTGAAGGTGCATTTTGTAAGTTGAGCATCATAAATTGCAAATTGAAGCCATAAGTTGATTTTTTTTAGACATCATAACGTAGTTTGTGGACTACCCTTAATGGACCTTCAGGAGAGGAAAAACATAAGTCTTGTCCACGGACTTAATTATTAACATGTCATGCAAGAGTCTGCATCTCTAACAGAAAAATGGAAAGAACTGATAAATTCAAGTCAAGGGTGTTTGAGAATAGAGAATACACATGGATCTTGTTTTGAATTAAATAGGTCATGTTACATACTACACTTCTGCTATTTACTTCTGACTAAATATGTTGTCATCTACAGTTGGGATATGCTGTGAAACCATTTCATGAAAGACTCTTGACCTTAGTCTTTGTGTATATGATGTATAGTTGCTCATTAGTAGTTACAAACACTTATTACGAGTTAGTGTGGGAAAGTGCAAAGGTCTGTAAATGGAAAGATGTCCATGTTCACAGACTCAGAACTAGGTAATTTTGTGTTTCAGTTTATATTTAGTTGTCTGCCTCTCCGGGTTCTCTTAATTGTTTTTGCATTTTTGAAAAGAAATTAAGAAGTTTTTCATCTTCTGCCTTGTGTTTATTCAGTAACTGATGACTGCTCAGATATACATAGTTCATAGTCACAGTGTAGATGTAACAGGTGTTTGGGAAGAGTTGTTTTTCTAATTTTTTCCCCTTTCCTCCAGGATATTATGTTTCACAGATTTACAAGACTGAAGTTGAGCAGAGACATTTGGGAGAAATTAAGAAATTGTATTAATAAAAGTTGAAATCTAGAATAAGTGAGTATGTGGGCAGTTCGGGATTAGTCTCATTCGTTTGAATCAGTTCCTAAAATATGAAAGAGAAATGAGTTTCATATCTTTCTTTAAATTTGTTCAGTCTCTTAAACATGTCAAAACTGTTGCTGCAGTGTGACATTTTCCATTAAAGACTTGTTTTAAACTTTTCATATAGGCTGTTTAAATTGCTTTTGTGTGGTGAAGCTCCTGTCAGGTCTACCTATAACGCAGACAAATGTTACCTTTTGAGAGGAGGAACAAATCTTTTTTCCTGGGTTTTAAGTTTACTAGAAAAGGAAGTTCTTCAAGGATGTTACAGTTTGCTGTAGAGCTTATCAAAACCAACCAACCAAACCCCTTCCTCTTCAAGCCCCCACCCCAAAGCAGCACTTGTTTTGTGATGAGAGCTGCAGTGCTGTGGGACAATGCCTTGGAGGTAGACCAAATCTGTCAGTCACTATGCAGGAGGTATGACTTCATCTTTAAAGGAACAGTCACTTTTTAATCTACTTAACTCTTCCACTCCACGCTGGCAGAGTAGCTTTTCATTGCTGCAGAACCCATTTAAGCAAAGTGGAGAAGGAAAGGGTTTTGCCTAAAATCCTGCAGCCGTTGGGTGCTTCAGCAGAGGATTCCCTTTTTTGACTTAATTATATGTTCTGCTTGCTTCTGCTGAGTAAAGCCTGACAGAACTGGGAAGGAGAGATGGGTATTGCAATTCCTGCATTTGTACTAGTGACAGCTTATTGTCATGGAGCCCTGCCTTTTCTACAGAGGCTTGAGCCTTTTTTAGAGGTCAAACTAGAGTTGATTTTTCTCTTGGCCTTTATGGGATTACTCTTAGCGCTGGTTACTCAGCTCATCTTCTGAGCCTGGAATGGGGCATGGTCTAGGCCATGAATATTCCTTGCAGGATGAATGTGGAGAAGTTTTGCATAGAGATTGCTCACCTAAACAAGGAAAAGGCTTGAATGTCAAGGGAAGAGTGAAGAACAAAACACAGATATTAAAAATGGTATCGATATTTAGTGTTGCAAATGATCACTGGCAGAAGCCATAGGGAAACTATAGGCATAGATTCCCCACCACCACACACACCCTCTGAGGGCGTATAATAGTGTAGTAGGCATTTCCTGACACTCCTAGAAGATGTGGATAAAACTGGATCAGCATCTCCAGTTGTTATAGGTCACCTAAGAGCAAAAGCCTAGTTATTAGGACCAGTTCTGGTAGCATATTTCTATGACTTCCTGTGGCTCAGCAGATGGCCAAAGTGGAGTAGTAGCCCACATGCAGGAGAACAGGGTGTCCTTTTCTTCATGCTCCTTCTCTTAGCTTCCAGTCATGTTTTCTGGTGTGTAGCAGTCAACTTATTCAGATAATACTTTAAGGAATTTTGTGCCTGGTGGTTTTGGTTGTTCAGAGGTTAGTTGTCTATTTTTGAGTCTGTTATGGAATTGTTTGCTTTTCAACATACTGATGTTTCTTAGGCAGTGAGGTGTAGCTAGGGTTTCCTCTTCCAGATATACTTCTCGCTGCACAGTTGTGAGAACGTCAGAATTCAGAGAAGTGTGAATATTCAGATTTTCATTTGTTAATAGTAGGAGTGCATTTTATCTGCTCTGTAGTTGAAGAATAGGTACTTCCCTATCTTAGTGTGTAATTTTTCAGAGATATTCTTGGAGCAAACACTAGACAATACATCTCTGTCATTGTAAATTCTTGTCTTTAACAATATTGGAAGGGTTTATAAAAATTGAAGTAGTGATTAGGTTCTGAGGCAGGAAATGTGCTTTTCTTGCCCTTTCTGGATAACCTCAGCCAAACTTCATTCAGAATGAAGGATCCAGACTAAAGATGCTGAGTTGTTGTGTAACTGACTATTTAATACCATCTTGATGAATGCCCTATCTTGAAATGGAAGTGAAGACTGTTAGTTTTGACAGCCTCCTTTGCCTCTTGGACTGTGGGTCAGGACTCCTGTGGTGGCAGTTTTACATAGTAGCAGTCAGCTCCTGCTCATTTTGTCTGCTGAGGGATAGGAAATGGGGGAGTGAGAATAGACTGCAATTACTAGATGCAAATGTTTACTCCCAGAGCTGCTAACTAACTTTAATTGTCAGTATCCACTCACTTGCTTCAAGGCAAAGAGCATAAACATTTGCATTCTGTAATTTCAATCGGTTCTCATTCCAGTCCTTTGGGGGATTAGACCTAAAGGACATCATGGAAGGGAATGAGGCAGGTGATGGTTGTGGTTTTGGAAGTTTTGAGAAACACTGTTCTGCAGTAATTATTTCCAAATTGATCTGTCTCACCTGGTAGTGTATAGAGTTGTGATAAACACTGTGTGGCTAGTCTGTAGAAAAATTGAGTAGTAATGTTTACAACTTTTTAAAAGTAAAAATGTCCTGCACATGTGTTTACAGTCTGTTTAAATTTCTGAGAATTAACAATGGCCTGTTTGGTCTGAGATCTTTTGAGAACTTAATAGAACTTATCTAGAAACTCCTTCTGCAAGAAGGCTGAGAAACTGTCTCTAGTTACTAGTCTTTGTGAGTACTAGATCATGTGCCTCCTGTTTTCTGCTGGTTGGTAAACCTCTGTGGATACTCCTACCAAGATTCTCTAGGACATATGTATTACCTCTTCCTCGCTTCCTTCTTAACCCAACCACCTATTGTTTAAGAAAACTAAGTAGCTACTTCAAGTAAAAGTAAGCTGGTGCAAACCATCAAGAATTCAGCCATGTCTTTACAGTTTACTCCTGTAACCATCTTTCATTACAATTCACAGCACTTCAAGCATGCTTATATAAGAGGAGCAACTTCTGTAGTATTAAGGGCAAAATGGCCAACTGACAAGAATATGAAATGAAGTTGCATTCAAAGGAAACAGTGATGTAAACTAAATTGTATAGAATGGAAATTACACTCCAAAGTATTTATTCCTAGGCAAAGTAATCTGGACTTGCAGTAGTAGGTCAGGTCTGTTTGATGTTCTGTGT
Source organism: Athene cunicularia (assembly GCF_003259725.1). Classification (NCBI taxonomy): domain Eukaryota; kingdom Metazoa; phylum Chordata; class Aves; order Strigiformes; family Strigidae; genus Athene; species Athene cunicularia. The sequence goes on from NW_020799110.1 coordinate 19,543,991, forward strand.
GAATCTGGGAGTTTTAGTGTTGTTCTTTGACTGCATAAAAGTTGGTATAAGCTAGGGAACAAATGCCTGGTTCCACTGGTGACCACAAGGATTTGTTGCTCACCTTTTTTATCCTGCGATGCATTTCAGTTGCAAGGCTGGTGGTGGTGGTTTTAATAGGTCACACTTACTATGCGAATCCTGGTTTTCTGCCTTCCTCGGCGCACAGCTGTAATGTTTATCACCAGATCACAGAATGGTTGAGGTTGGAAGGCACCTCTGGAGGTCATCTAGTCCAAGCTCCCAGTTCAAGCAGGATCACCTAGAACCCGTTGATCAGGACTGTATCCAGACAGCTTTTGAACATCTCCAAGGATGGAGACTACAGAACCTCTGGGCAACCTGTGCCAGTGCCTGATCACCCTCATGGTAAAAGAAGTTTTCCTGATGTTCAGAGGGAATCTTCTGCATTTCCATTTGTGCTCATTGCCACTGGTCCTGTACCCCTCCCTTTAGCAAGGCTTCTCTAAGCTAAACAGACCTGTCTCTCATAACTTGTCTCTCATGATAGATGCTCCAGTCAGTTATCTTTTGTGGCCCTTCACTGGAGTCTCTCCAGTATATCCCTTGTACTGGGGAGCCAGAGGTGGACACAGTATTCCACATGTATCCCAGCACTGGTGAGACACCATTAACCTCCTTTGCCTCAGGAGCCCATTGGCTTGTTGTCAACTTGATGTCCACCAAGAGCCCCAGGTTCTTCTCTGCCAAGCTGCTTTCCAGCCAGCTGGCCCCAGCGTGTATTAATGCATGGAGTTCTTCCTCCCCTGGGACAGGATGTTACACTTCCGTTTGAACTATGTGACTACAAGGGAGATGATAATATTTTGTATGAAGTTACGTGTTAATACCAAAACTACTGGATTTTAGCCGTTTTCCCCTTTTGATTTAGGGAATTCTGATAAAGTTACTGAAAAGTGGTGGTGGCTGTAGTGTTGGCTTCCAGACGGGAGACCCTGAGAACTCTATTCAGGACTGTTACTATCTTTACTTGCTGGTGTTGTGCTCTTCAGGTGATAATGGCGATAGATTGATGGCAGTGGTTGTTTATTCAGTCTTGGTGATTTTAATTAAACATTATTAAAGAAAGAGCTTGCATGTATCTGATACTGCACTGTGGCAGTATTGTGGAATAAAGGACCTTTTGAGTCCTTTGCAGACTTTTTTTTTTTGTAAAACAGTTGCACTATATTTTAGTCTAATTTCTTCAACATGTACTTCTGCTACCCTTTCAGTTCAGATGTTTGTGTTCCAGTTGCATCTTTGAATTATTGCATTTGGGCAGTGGTTTGTGGAAGTTTTCCTATAAACAGTTCTCTCTCCTGAAAGTGACAGACTTGCTCTCTCTCCCGTTCCCCAAGAAAGGTAATTCCTCTCTTTGGACACTGGCATCTTACTTTCTTGGTGAATCTGGGTGTAAACACTGCTGAAATTAGTGAGGTTTTGCTTTTGCAAGATTTTCTGAACCTGGCTGTTTGGTTTGTTTTCAAAGCACCAGCACAAGCAGTAATCTAGCTTCTGCTTAAATCTGCAAGAATAGAAGGTACAAACAAGGCAACTGTATTACAACTCTGGAGTTCGCTTTTAAAATACTACAGCCATTAGAAGAAATCTGGGAACAAGCATAGAAAAACATTTGGACTCTGATCCTATATTCATATTTGTGGAAATGGATCACTTACAGGCTTTGTTGTTGATAGCGATCTAGAGAGTTGCATAAATCTTCACTGTTGGCTCAGTCTGGGGCATTAGGATCACAATTCTCTAATAGCATTAGAGGTACTTTTGTACAGAATTCTGAAAGATTCCAAAATGTTCTAGTAGCATTACAAACTTTGTTGCTTAGTAGTTTGGGTTTTTTTTAAAATCTGCATACGAGCCTGACTTAAGCAAGGGTGGTGAAAAGAGTTGAGCCTGTGAGTTAAATAATCCAAGGGTAGATTTAGTCATTGTGATTCTTACATAACTTTGAGGATAATGATACAGGAAGACCTTTTCAGCAGTGGAGAACATATAATAAATTTTTGCTAAAGCTTTACTGCATTGACTTACTGTCTGGTAGAGTGGAGTTATTTAAAGTATTAGGAGTCTTCGCTTTGTTAGGAAACACTGCTGCAAATAAGCTAGCTATGCTAGGTCTCTTGGGAGACAGTGCTTTTCTAACTTTATATCCTAGAACTCTAGCAAACCTGTTCCCACAAAACCTCACAGATAGTCATCTAAAGCAAGTCAGTAGCCCAATAGGAAGCTGCACTGAGAAGCAATCTTTTATGATTAATCTTAAAAGGTAGCAAGATAAGTTTATGATACTATTTCAAATATTTCTGTATATTTAAGGAGTACACATCTCCATAGGATAAAATTACCTTTTATAGATCTTTCTTGTGCTTCCAGAGCAGTTTGTGATTTGTCAACTGTTAAGTGGCAGAAAGATCTGTGCTGATGTTTGTATTCATTGAGGTTGGAGCAAATAATGCTACAATCATTCCTTCATTTTTATAGCATTTAGATTAAAATGAGAAGGATTAAAAAGTTCACTTTTAGCTATTTCTTGAACAAATCTGAATTATTAGATGTACCACTTATCTGCAACATACAGAAATGTTTACCAGCTGACCAACCCAGAAACAGCAATGCTGTAATATCTTCTCGAACTAGTGGCTGGTGATTTGCCTGTTTTATACAAATACTTTTTTTAAAAATACAGTGAGTAATTAAATTGCAGTTGAGATAAAAAGGCTGTCATGTTGTCTGGGAGATTTTTGATTAGCAAGGGGAGAAGATGGCACTGGGAAGTGTTGGTCTGAGTTTTTGCTTTGAAAACAAACCCTTGTTTTTTTGAAAGAAAAACTGGGAAGCTTTTACTTGGATTGCTTTCTGCAATTCTAAATGGTTGCCTTCATTATCAGTACTTGTAAAATTGCTTGTTCAGGAAGGCTTTATAAAATAATTTCCTTGAAGAGGCACTGACATATCAAATGCAAATTAAAGAGAAAATAACTAACCTTTCAATATCATACATAGAAGAATAAGAAAAAAAAAAAAAGAGGGTAGGGGGCAATGTTCCACCATTTCTCTGTTACTTTGAGATTTTGGTTTTACAAGGTAGAGAGTTAAGAATTTTTCAATGTGTTGGTGATTTTTTTAATTTTAGATATACAATGATGTATTGCTTAAGTACATACAGATCAGTAGGCTAGTGGATCTGGTATCAGATAAATGGATAAAGTAGTGATAGGATTATTTTTATAATGAAAATATTTGTATGTAGCCAAAACTCCTAAAGACAAGGAGGATGGAAGAGTACATGTCTTTTTTTGATCTTGTTCAGCAGCCCATTCCCTCCCAAGGCAGTGAATGACTTACCTCTATTATGAGCTGTACTTTCATGCCTAGAAAACTTGATGTTTTGAAGTTGCATGCAAAAATGTAGTTTTGATGGGGAAAAAAAAAAAAAAAGGTTCTGCTAATCATTGTGGTTCATTACAAATGCAAGCAAACCTTCTCTTCCGTGTTTTTCCTCTGTTCACTTAATAGTTTTTGACTGGAAGGGGAGGGAGAGGTAGACCATGGCTGGTCATGTTTTTCCTCTATAATATCATACCATTATTCTTTGAATACTTTAGGTCTTATTTTTAAGGCTGCTTTGACAGTATTGGCAGACTTGGGGATATTTTCTTTCTCCATGATAATTCTGGGAATAGTGGCTTTTTTTCCCCTCTTTAGCCTCTTTCTTTAGATCTAAAATGCCAGTTCAGTTCCTTTTTGTATAAACTAAACCAAACTTAACTTTAAACATTACATTTTAAGTTTGGTTCAATTATAAAGTCAGGTTCTTTCAGTTGAGTAGTGAAAGTTGGCTAAATCACAAAATTCAAGCAATACTGACATCTGGTATTTTGTTGCTATACTTTTTTGCCATCCCAGATACTGGTTTATCTATAAAGCATCATATTTTGAAGCACCTTTGCATTGGTAAGGTGCAATTGTAAACCGATTCACACTAAGCACTAAGAAGTGGAGTACAAAAGTTGGTTTGCTGTTATATTGAGACTATTTCTTGTAGGAGTTTCTCTCTCTGAATTTTTCTTTATTGATGTAGCTTTTATTTGGTGTATTTACAGATGTATATAGTGTCTGAATAACAGATCAAGTGGATGCATATTAGGCTTAGTGCTTGATGCATATCCTGTAACAAGTTATCTAACAGTATTTGTGCAATGGAAATATGTTCATCGCAGAGGTTAATTTTGGACCTTTGTGAGGTTTTTCAACAATGCCTATAAGTATTTAAATTGTAGGCACATAATTCCTTGATCATTAGTACATTACTGTAATAAAAAATACCTAGTTAGCTCAAGCAGATGACTAAGTTTGCTAACTGTGTCAGACTTTATTACCTTTTATTGTACAAGTTGATTTGGGGTCTGGTTAAACAGATCAGTGTTGCAGTACTATTTATGAGGTACCAAGTATCATGGTTGTTAACACTGGAGGAAGAGTAGGGAAGACTATGTAATGTCTACGATTACCTGCCTTTCCACCTGCACACACTCTGGAGCTGGGTTATGTGGATTTGCAGCTCTGAAGAAAAACATTAACCTTTTCAAATTTCTAATTTTCATAACTGTCTTGAAATCCCTACTACTTTCATAAATACTATTTTTCTTTTGATGAAGTTTGAGAAAACTAGTGATAATGAAATCAATAAATTTTTTAAGAAGTAATTACTGCTCCTGAAGTTACAACTTCTGAACGTAACTTTCTGTAACGATCTTTCTTGATTCTAAACAATAATGTATTGTTTTATTTTTACAGATGACTATGGATGAGAAATATGTGAACAGCATTTGGGATCTTCTAAAAAATGCAATTCAAGAGATCCAGCGTAAGAACAATAGTGGTCTCAGTTTTGAGGAGCTATATAGGAATGCATATACAATGGTGTTACATAAACATGGTGAAAAACTCTACACTGGACTAAGAGAAGTGGTCACTGAGCATCTAATAAACAAGGTATGTCATTTTATGAATTAAAATTGAAGTGTCTTATATGAAAGAATTCTGTATAGTTATTTAACAAAAAAATCTAACTTTGTTATGTTACTATATTGTTTTGTGTTGAAATTGTATTGCTGAAAAATGGTAGGTTAGAGCTAACATCAGGCTTAAATGACTTCATATTGCAGGTACTGTTTATTGTAAGTTAGTGATGGAGGGTGGGACTGTAGGAAGTATTTGAAAGTTTTTAGTAGGAAACATTAGTTGAAGTGTAACTGTTGAGAGCTGGGAATTTTGTAAAAAAAGTTTGTGGCCTTTTGGTGGTGTTTGACTTTCTCAGAACAAATTTTGGTTTGTTTTCCAGTCACTTTTTTCATCTGTGGAACAAAATACCAATGTAAGAACCTGTTTGTTATGGGCTAATGAACTAATTCACAAGTTAATGAGAGTGTTGTGCTAGGATTACCCTATTTAAAGAGGCGGTAAGCAATGTACAAAAACATCAGCTCAGCAACAACAAAAGTCCTGAGTAGTCTGCATTCTATGATTTCAGCCTTTTCAAAACCGTGTAATTCAGTCAAAATGACATACAGAAACTTCTTGTTTCTGAAGATGTCTCATCTGAGAAAAGGGTTCTTTACATCTTGTGTTAAAGCATGGAACCACCTCTTCAGTCTTTGTGAGGAATATTTAGGGTTGATTAATAAGTATGCCATTGAAAAAAAGTTAAAACTCACTTTTTAGGAGTCCAGATAATATTTAGTGGTAAAAGGATCCTAACTCTTGGGAAGATGCTTTACTTTCTCCTTGCGGTAACTAACATTCACAGCTGCCTATCTTTGAAAAGACATGCATGTCCACTTTGATCCCATATACTGGCTGTGGGTCCAATTCGAGTAGCAGATTTTTGTCCTGTTATTACAACATTTGAAAAGAAATGTCATACACCATCATGTGTCTTGGATGGTTACTTCTGGCTGGATTACAGAGAGTGCATGGGAGGTTTATGTTTAAATAACGCAGAATGCCTGGGGAGCTTTTTCCGCATTCTAACTGGAGTTACTGCTGTGGCAGAGAGGTGTGTTATTTCTTTTTTAAAATCTTAGTTATCAAAGGTGTAGTCCAGACAAGTATAGTCTAAAACTATTTTGAATACGGGGCTTTTTTACTGTTTGCACAAGAGGAAACATCCTGTATGAAGTGGCTAAATAATTTATGGCTCTTTTCTATAATTGTAGCACATCTGTGACCCTCAAACACTTCTGTCTTCATAATCTGTGCATTCATAATCTGTACTATTCATGTAAAATGTGGCAAATGGCTAAGGCCATTGTGCCTTGTTCTTGTATATGTCTGTTTACAGTCTGTTCTTAATAATCATGACACTAAACTGTTATTCTTTGTAGGATTTAGTTTGTCCTGGTTTAATTTGAGGAAAGCTTCTTATCCTTGTTCCTAGCTACTCTGCATATTAAAAATTGTCCATATGCAAAATTAATTCTGAAGTGCTGGTTGTTGCAAACTGACAAAAGAGCAGAAGATCCTGTGAGTTTGTAATGTCACAGCACTGGCTGAGAGAGTCACACTCACACCAGTATAGAGCAATGCTTTTCTGACATTCCTAAAGTTATGGTAGCTGATGCTTAAAAAATTATATTTTCCAATGATCTAGTAGTCTGATCTTTAACATAATTAATCAAATTATATCTCTGTGTATGGGTAACATAAAAAAAGATGACTGAAAGTGGTTTTTTGAAAAAAGTCAACTACCGACTTTTGGTAGTTAAATGCTGTAAAGTTAGAAAGGCTAAATTACTCAGATCTCTATGCTGCTGTCCTAAAAATTAAATAATCCCAGGAAAAGATTAAAAAAAAGGGACTTTTTTCAAAGTTCTGAACAATAAAGAAAACTTCTGTAGGTTCAAAACTACTTGTCCTTTTTGATGGTTTGCTTAAGGATGTTCTGTTGAGGCAGTTACAGATAGAAGTATGGAGAAAATAATGCATCGTTTATTAAGAATAGGATCACTTCTATAATGGCATTTTATGATTTTGCCATTAGTACTTCTAAAATAGATTAAAAGTTTTTGTTTAACCTCACACTTTCCTCTAACATTTCTGTTACCTAATCTTGCATTTTTTGTGTTTCTTTCCAAGAGCAGTTCTCTGTTAAACGTTAATGTAAACTTTCATTGAGAGACTCACTGGTGGATACTAGAGTTCAGAAGAGGGGGATTTTACCTACTGAAATTTTGTTAATGAAATCTGTTAACTTTTATAAAAACGAAAATGTGCAGAATAGATTTCAGTAAAGGACAACACTCAGTTCAGGGAGTGCTTCGGAGGAGCCAAACCCAAATTTTGAATTGCTAGAATCCTTGAAACAGAATTGCCATTTGCTGTCCACATCTGCTGGCTATCTTTTTACAAAAAAGTTACCTTCCTACAGTAGTCCAGTCATACTGGTTAATTAAGAACAGATGAAGAGATTAGGTAGAGGCAATGTATTTGTTCAGATGTTTTTACAAATAGTTTTCAAGCTTGGAAAGAAAAAGGTTTTATTTATGGTGTGGCACAGTTAAGAGCTATATTTATGCTTTGTGCTTGTTTAATTGCTAGATGAAAGTTGTGCTCCCTTAGCATTTTTATTAGAAAGAAACCAAACACTTTAAAGAAAATGATTATTCAACTTTTCAGCAAGAAAACGTAGTGCTGTCTACTGTCTTTATAGCCTGTTTGACTGTAAATAAAATGATAGGTGCAAACATGATCAATACAAGATACAAGCATGCAAGAAAGTTGTTCTGAAGTATGCTTGGTTTTGAATTTGACTTGTAGTTAACAGTCACCAGGTTCTAACTGCTTGATGAAGGCAGGAGTAAGGTAGTTTACTCTGTATCACTGACAGGAGTAAGCTGTCTTGAATTACCTTGTTTATACTACAGGTAAGGACATGCCAAAACTTGTCTTTGCCTGTGTTGTTATTAAAGTATAATACATGTAGATTTGAATTTTAAAATACCATTGAGTAAATAGTACTGAAACCTTTAATCTTAATTCAAGCATTTAATTCTTGCACATTCTTCACTGATTTCCTTCAGTGAAGGTACTTCATTGATTTCCTCATTTCTTGTCCTTCGGCAGTCTTGTAGCTTGATGTGGACTCCTCCTTCACACTTCTTGAGATTAGTCTTTCAACAAATGTTGAAAAAGTTGTTTTGTTTTGTTTTTTTTTAAAAAAGACACATAAAGCTTTGTTTACAGCTCTAAGGCATCTGATAAGCAACATCACTTGTGTTAGAATAAAAAAAATCTTGACACTTACAAGATAATACTTTTAAAAGTTCATTTTTATGAACATCATATACATTCCTTTATGTGTGACAAAGGAATTGATTGATTTGTTGGCTAAACCCAGTACCATTTTGTTGGTTTTTCTGTACAACGTACATGAGAGATTGAGATATAAAGCACTGTCCTAAACTTAAATAGGCTGAAACATACTGGTTGGGGGAGATAGTAGACCATTACTGAAAAGAAAGAGATGCTAGTGATATTCTCATGACCTGTAAAATTTCTTGATCTTGCCTAACATTTCTGTTGACTGTCTATTGCTAGCATGCCAGAATGCCTTGTGACATGGTGGTCTTTGCTGATACAACTAGTGGAATTTGGTAGCGACAGTGCATGCTATTTCAGAATAATAATAAAGGCAGGCATGCAAGAAGGCCTTTAAGGGAGGCACAGAACCAGTTATTGTGGTAGTGTTGTTAAGTGCAGAAGGTGTGGATGAAAGTAGTGTGTCTACTCTGGGCCTTATAAAGGTATGGCCAGCTTTAACATTTGCTGTCATGGTGTCCCCGGGAGAAGGGGAGAGAGAAGATGGGAATCTCCTACAGGGAGTTTGAAATTATTTCTGTAACTTCTATGAAATAGGGAGGAACGACATGAGGAGTTGTGTTGGAGACAAATTAGTGAGCATTAGGGTGTACTGTAAGCCTGACTGACAACGTATGGTGTTAGCTCCCTTTATCTTTCCTTAATGATGTTTTAAGATGATCTTGTGCAAGTTTGCAATTACATGGAGGGCAAAAGGATGTGAGAGAAATTGCCAGAAAGTAAATGCAATTCAGAGTCATTAGTGTTGTTCAGTGTTTTTTGTCTTTCAGCAAAAGGACAGTAGTTGCAGAGGTGAACAGACATTTCTGTTAAAGTCATAGTTCATCTGTTAATTTAGTTGGAACTCTTAAAATTTTAGATTATCATTTTGACTACTTGGACTTCTGTATAAGATGAAGAAATTCTGTAATGAAAGTTTTTAGATGTTGAGGTCTTAGTTCAGAAAGTGCCATTCTGTACTGCTGCTTCTCACAGGAAGTTCTGGCTGTCCTTACAGTAGTGGAAATTACATAATTGAGCTATTTGTGCTGCTGTGTCAGGCCAAACACTGTAAGAGAGAAAATACTAGGCCATAAGTCTGCTTTGTGTACACTTCATAGTGAGTTACTTAAAGGTATTGAAAGCTTATGCCAACAGACTTCTTAAGAGATTGGTGGGGGAGGGTGCTATATTTCCTTAAGAGCTATTTCCAGTGTAAAGTACGGTTGAGCCTGAAGTTATATACAGCATTTCATCCTTGCAAATATAAGACCTTACACAGATTATGAAGCTGCTAATTTATTTTTGAGACTGTATATGGACAGTCCTATTTAAGCTGGATATGCCTGCCAATTTCCTGCATAACTGCAGAGATTGTCAAATTGCTATAGGCTCAGCTAATCGAAAGTAACATTCTGCTGATAAAAATCTTTGAAATCAAAATTTTCTTAAGGCTTTGAAAGAGCAGCAGCTGTGTCTCTGAAGGGCTTCCTTCTCTATAGAAGAGTGTGGATCTCCAGGTTTTTTTTACCACAAGTAATTTATTCCACCAAAGTGGTTTGACTGTGCTTTTTCGTGGCTAAGATGTTTTGTGTGTTATTGGAGTTTTCCTCTAACACTGTTGTATTCATGGCCCATGCAAGGAGCATGTTCAATGCTTATTAACTAGACAGCTGTTGTAAGCAATAATTTGGTTGGCTTTTGTAGAAACTAAAAGAATGGCTTCCCAAATCTGTCTGCAGCTTAAAATAAATTTAAGAGAATGTCATTGAGAAGCTTCACAGATAATCTTTTAGAGTAGTTTTGTTGTGCATTTCTGGATTTAAAACATGTTTCCAGAAAGCCACATGACATACTGTATGGAGCAGAGGTGGCACAGATCTGACTGTTCCCATGTTTGCTTTGGAAGCAAGTTGTCATTGCTGCCTCATGGCAGGCACCTCCTTTTGCTACCAGTTAGTATGTGATTTGACCCTGGCTGGTCTAGTAGGATTATCATCATGGATGTGTGTAATTGTAAGGGCACACTGCCATTGTGTTGTTTAAAATAAAAATAAAAATCTTTGATTCTTGAAGAGTTCTGTCATGCCCTTGATGCTTGGGTAAAACTGATCAGTCCCTACCCTGGTTATCTGTACTTATAAACTAATCATGTTTTTAGTTTTGCTTTGGTAGATTTTACTAGTGTGGGTAATCTAACAAATAATGTTTCCCATGTTTTTCCATATTGACTGAAGTAGTGAAAGCAATCATGTCATGTTTGTTTCTCTTGTTCTGGGAGATTCTGCATGCTTGCTACAAGTACAGCTGTTGAAGTTTTTAATGCATATTTACATTTTAGCTAAAAGCTACATAGATTGCATGACAACAGAGCACATGTTTGGGACACCAAAGGGTAAATGATGATCACTATCAGAAAGAATGAGTCACCTAAGCAGTGCTGGTTGTGATTTATAACTTCATACTGTGTTTTTCAAAAGCAAGGAGAAGAGGGCTTGCTCAGGTCTGGGAGTAGGTATTTGAAGATTCCAGAAGGCTTTGAACAACCTACAGGCATACCTATATTACCTAGATTCAGTGACAAGGTGAATACTACAGGGATAACTTTCCACAGCTTCTTAGGAAAAGACCACTGTGTTCATATGATATGCCATGCTATGTTTTTGGTTTGCTCGTCTCAGTTTATGAAGTGTATATATAGTAGTGTGGCAGACTGAATTTTTCGTTGTGCTGGTTTTGCCTAATAACTTCATAAAACTTAAATGACAGAATAAAGTCTGTCAGGTGGTCTCATCTGATGTTGATGCAGCTTGTGGCTGCTTGTTGTATGCATTTTGTTTTCCTGTTGGAATTCTCTATACTGAAATTTACACTGTCGCACAAGTATAAATGCAAATCTGTAAATGTAAAAATACATTCTGTTCAGTTACAACAGAGGACAGAATGTATTCTGCATGTTATATCAAAAGTCAATTCACGTGTTTTTTTAACTCTGGAATGCTTTTTTTACATTCCCCTGAGGTTTCTCTTTTACATGAGTTTAAAGTGAGCACTGTAGTATATGCCTACTGTATAAAAATCAAAATATGAAGCTGGATGTTTTTTTATTGGTAGGCAGTTGCAGTGTAGAAAAGAAATAGAGCTTGAAGTTGATGGAACAAATGAATCAACTAGCAAATACATTCATAAAATCAATAATGAGTTTATTTTGTTTTCCAGACTCATTTTATTGTCAGTTATGGATGATTTAGTGTACGAGTCTGGTCTTTAACAAGTGATTGTTTCCTTTTAGATCTGTTGTTTGCTGGAATTTTATGCTATTTCGGCATGTCTTTCTAAATGTCATCATGGCAAATTTTCCACCTGTACTACTGCCTGTCTGTAACATTTACCAGTACTACCTAATATTCTGAAATTACTTGTGATAGTAAAGCTAACATTAATTGAAACACTATAGCATAGGAAATTAAACCTTTGAGGAAGTTGTAAAAAAATATGTTTAACATTTGAGATTTCAGATATTTCTTTGAAATTTAATATCCATATTTATTTTGTTGCTTTTATTTTTTTAGCCTGTTTTTTCTTGTGTGAAGTCTTATTTTTCCACAGAAGTGAGATACAAGGTCAGTGCCCAGGAAGAGCAAGAACTTGTTCATAATATTCAAGTTCATAGAGGAGCAAGTTGAGGTTTTTAGAAGCAAAGCTTGTAAAGATTTAAATGTTGCAGGAGAAACTGGCTTGGGTTTATGACCATATATTATTTTTTTGCTTCAGGTGCGAGAAGATGTGTTAAACTCCTTGAATAATAACTTTCTACAAACACTAAACCAAGCATGGAATGATCATCAAACTGCAATGGTGATGATTAGAGACATTCTGATGTATATGGTGGGTATTCTGCTTTTTCACACATTTAGCTTGATGCAGTAAATTCTTTTGACATATGTAAACAAATGAACTCCTGAGTCTGTCCTTTGTTTTGAATTCCCTGTGTGAGTGCAAGACTATTACATGTATGTAACAAATTATAATTGGATCATCTTTCATGTTATCTCATTATCACTTGAAAAATGCATCTGAAAAATGGTTGAATTTTGCAGTTCTTAAAAAATAATTGGGTCAGACCCATTCTGGCATGTTATAGATGTTGCTTGAATGTTTTAGTTCATGTAGTGGTGGTTTCTTTAGTTCATGTAGTGGTGGTTTCTCCTCGAAGTTCCGATGTAGTTGTTCTTTAAGTTTAAGGGCTTGAAGAGGATAACTTTGCTTGGGTACAGTCTGTGTCCTTGAGTGTTAAATTCTAATAGAATCCTTTGCTGTTCTTACAGAGCTTGGGTACAAGATAAAGCAGTGTACACAGATGAATATGTGATGTTTGGTTGCATGATTTTAATTTTAAAAAAGAAAAGCATTCCTTACCTGATTGCTAATGGAAAAGGCCTTTTTGGAAGAGAGGATTTTTTTGTGTCTGGATTGTGTTGTGCTTTAGGTAGTTCCTATAAGTTTAAATTCCCAGAATGGTGAGCATGCTCTAAGGATGCAGAAGCTATTTTTGCATAGCTTCTAGCCAAATGCTTTAACTTCAGAAAAAAAGAAATATATGTTGAGACACTGTGGGGGTTTTATGTAAAATATTTTTTTTCCAAAATACCATACTGAAGATAGTACTTTATGCAGTATTAGATGGTGAAGGACAGATAATGGTACTCTGCTTATTTTTGGTCAAAAAAGATGAGATTGTACTCTATCTGCTGAACAACTGGAGTTAAGATCTTACCATGTAACTTAAAGATCTCATGCTATGAAATTGAATCTGTTTGGATTAGGCTGTGCAGAAATCCTACTTGGTTAATAAGCTACTAAAAGTTAAAGAATTTGGAGTAATTATTGCAGCCACATAGATTCATTTTTTTAAATTATTTTTGAGAAATGGGTTTACTGGCTTTCATGTTGTGGGCTTTGGGGTTTTTTTTGCTGCTGTTGTTTTAAGTTGGGAAAGGACCACATATCTAAAGATAGAGGGCTGAATAAAATATCTTCAATGACAGTTCATGATCTGTGTATCTTATCTTGCCAAAAGGAGGATTGAGAGATTATTCTGAAGATGTACTATCTTTGCTATGAGAAATCCTGGAATCTCTATAATCTGTTTGAAGGACAAATTCCTGCTAGCTGCACCTGGACAAATTCAAGAATAGTTAACAACTAGAATAATTTACCAAAGCTAGTGGTGAATTTTCAGAAACATTAGATGTATTATTTCCTTACAGGAGGTGCTGGATCCTCCAAGGTACATAGATGGTCAGAGTGGAAAATGCAGTGTTATGTGCTGCGCCCCTAAATTCAATACATCTTTGATCCCTCGGTGTCAGAGAAAGCTGGTTTATTAGCTGTTCCAGTTTTAGTGTATTGACCAGTACATTGAGGACCAAGAAGTCCCCTCTTTGAGGAAGGGTTGCATGCTTCAGTTAGCACTTTCAGGGTGAGATGAAAGCTGTTTCGTAAGTATTTTCTGTGCTCAGGAGAGCAGTGCCTTGACTTTTGTTTGAAGCTTGCAAATGCTGTTAGAACAGCCAGCCAGCCTTCTCTTTTCCACCAAAACTCCAGAAGATGGAGACCTGCAGCATTCCTACAAGTGTAAGTTGGAATTCATTGGGTTATATTTTAGATTCAGAACAGGACAGTGTACCTCTAGAACTTAGTCTTTCATGTGCTGCTTGACAGTTCCTATTTATTTCAGTGGGTGTTCAGTTGAGTCCTCCACTTGACTATTTGCTTCCTATAGACTTTTTTCCTTGTACCCAAATGAGACTCAAAGGAACAGAAAATAGACATCTGCAATAAAATGTTTGTAGTTTAACAGTAAAAATATAACAAATTTTTCTTTCAAAATGCTTATATAAACTTGTCAGACTTTAGGAGCACTGATACCTGTCAGTTAAACATCTATAATGTAACGTGGATTTTATGATTATCATTTTAATCTTTATCAGTTAGAACTGTGTAATGCAAGGAGCTGATACAACGGGCAGGCTCCTTCCTTTCACTTGGAGGGGCATAAAACAAACTGGCATTAGAAAATACATCCTTTGATTACAAATTAAAGTATAAGGTATGGTTTTAAGTGGGACTAGTCTTAAAGATTTGCAGTTCCACCTTTGTCACTGGGATGTCTTGTTGAGTCAAACATAATTCTGCTTACTGGAAAGAGACTAAGAGCAGGAAACTTCTGGTCTTGAATATGTGTTCATTCAAAAAGCTTGAAGAAGGTACTGGTACTACAGAATTATGGAGCAGAAGAACATCTGTCAAATATGAGACCAGACTGCTCTTCAAAGAAGCAATTTTCAAGAACTTCATAAAATAAGGGATAATTTGTTATTCTTTTACGTCATTGAGCCTGAATGAAATGTAGTTTTATAGTGATACGCTTATGTCAGAAGTTGTTTATACCTTTTTATTCAAGCATAGCTAATGTAATTTACATTAAAAATACTTTGTCTTAAAAAACCAAATACTATTGTCCTGGTTTTGTCTGGAATAAAGTTAATTTTCTTCCTAGCAGCTGCTGTAGTGCTGTGTTTTGGATTTAGGATGAGAATAATGTTGATAACACTGATGTTTTAGTTGTTGCTAAGAAGTGTTTATATTAAGTCAAGGACTTTTCAGCTTCTCATAGTGCCCGGCCAGGGGAGGCTGGGGTGCACAAGAAGCTGGGAGGGGACACAGCCAGGACGAGCCAAAGGGCTATTCCATGCCATAAAGCATCATGCCCAGTACATAAACTGGGGGGAGTTGGCCAGGGGTCACCACAGGTCGGCGATCGGCTGGGCATCCATCAGCGGGTGGTTAGCAATTGCATTGTGCATCACTTGTATATTCCGTTATTATTTTTTTATTATTGTTTTCCCTTCCTTTGCTGCCCTATTAAACTGTCTTTATCTCAAACCATGAGTTTTACTTTTTTTTCCTGTTTCTCTTCCCCATCCCACTGAGCTGGGGGCTTAGTTGCTGACTGGGGTTAAACCACAACAGTCCTTTTTGGCACCCAGCATGGGGCATGAAGGCTTGAGATAACAACAGATCTGACCAGAGCATGTTAAAACAAATTTGTTATAAATATTCATTATATTAGTTTAATAGTTGCTGGTCACAATGTTGTTTTACTGGTTCTTGGAGCTGTCATGCTCATTCTTAGGGTTGTGTTATGTATCACCTTACCTGCTGTATATATTCCCTGTGCTGCTGCTTATCATCCCTGGGAATTGGATTAAGGTTGTCACTTTGCTGTACTGTGTGACACTGGCTTATGGTATGATAAAATTATCGGTTGTGGGACTAATCTGGTATTTGTACTCAGCATTGCTCCTGGCACACTCCCCCCGGTTTATGTACTGGGCATGGTGCTTTATGGCATGGAATAGCCCTTTGGCTCGTCCTGGCTGTGTACCCTCCCAGCTTCTTGTGCACCCCAGCCTCCCCTGGCCAGGCACTATGAGAATCTGAGAAGTCCTTGACTTAGTATAAACACTGCTTAGCAACAACTAAACCATCAGTGTTATCAACATTATTCTCATCCTAAATTCAAAACACAGCACTGTACCAGCTACTAGGAAGACAATGAACTTTATTCCAGCTGAAACCAGGACAACTGTATAACTCAGCCACCAGGCATTGTTAATTGGTATTCTTGTGTTCCACCAGGAGAAGCATATGCAATTATAATACGTTTATAAATAAAGGATAACCCTATCCTTCTTTTATTTTGTAGGCCATCCCAATTACTTACCCATCAGTTTCAGGAAATGTACCTATTGTTACCCAACAAGCCACAGTGTGAAAGTAAAACATTTAACATCCTCTTGAATTCTGATCTTCCTCTCTTAAATTCTTGTTTCAGCCTACTAACTGTACATCTTAAACTAAACTGTATCTGTTTTCCAGCTTACTTTCACCCATTAGCTCTCATGATCTAAGTCAAAAGGAGCACCTCTCCAACCCACCTTAATCTCTTTCCTCTGTTTAATTTTGCCACTTCTAAAACAAAAATTAATTCAAAAACATATCTTTCTAAAAAAGGTCTGTTTTGTACGATGGGGTTTGCGCATTGTTATGATACTTAATGACTAGAATACTCAGTGTTTGAGGTTTATGACAGGATTTCATTTTATGTGCAGAACCTCTTCCACAAGACACTTGTAAAGCTTGCCTTATAGTTACATTTTTTAAAAAAGCATATTGCCTTTTGTGTTGTGGTTGCTGTCTGGTAAAAGTCTTCATGGTTTCAGGTCTGTTGCATGATGTAGTTCTAGTGTGAGGTTTTGCAACCTGGAGTTGCACAATAAAGTTAAATAACTTTCTTGACATACTCAGTTTCCATAATTGAATTTCAGGTTTACCTAGTTCCCCTGTATTTTGGAGTATACATGCACTAGCTCTTCTCCTTTTGTTTTACATGTTTAGACTACAGTAATGTTAGGTGCCAGAATAGATGTAATAATCTCTGTAAATTCATGACACTGTCTGCAGCAAGCAGTGAGGTACCAGAGCAGTGAAGTCATGTCCTAAGTAGCGTCTTCACTAAGTCAATCATGAACTAAGACATGTTGAAGTAGTGAAGTAATGTACTGCATTTGGGCATGTCTGAAATTCAGTCTCATGACTGCAGCATAGGTAATCATACCTACAATAGGTTTTATTTAGCTACTGTAACAGTAGCAGTGGAGGTGCAGTTGTTCAGTCTTCTCTTAAAGCTACGAGTGTGAGTATTCTTGGAATGTCTTATAGAGACTGGGCTCAACTGGATTCTGTGGTGTCCCTGCTTTACTACTTGCTAAATTTAAAGCAATTTCAGGTATGCAAGCGCAGTAGTCACACCCTGGCTGTGTTACAGGCATATGGGTAGTGCCAGTTAAATACTGTCAGAAGTGAACAATTGTTCTTGCAAATACAGCTGTGTATTTTGTAGAGGGCAGAGCATTCCCTTCCCTTCTCATCTGTGCGGTGCACAAAGCCAGTGTCTTGATTTAGGCCAGCACTGGCAGAGTGGCTATGTGAGTTTTGACCTTGGGGCATATGACAGTCACTGTTCATGGCTTACACAAAATGTACTAGGGAGAAGTGTTGTTTTTATTTTCAGAACTAGGATCAAAGACACTTACTATATATATGCACAACAGTGTCTGAAGGCTGCATCATCCAGGTAGTGCATCCTTGCAGATGTGGGCAAAATGTGACTGGTGATATTTTACAGTAGGTAACTTCCTTTTAGTTGAGATCAGAATTATTTTGCAGTGTAAGCAGCACTGTAGTTTAATTGCTGTCTGAAACTCCACCCTTGTCTCCTGAGAGTTACTCTTACCTTTAAGCACCTGCTGTTTTTCCCTTGGGAAGTGATTGCTGTTGAGTAGCATGTAGCCTTGTCAGTCAAACCTGTTCCCAAATGGGCTTCCTATCTCTAAGACTTTTTTTTTTTAAGTCTGGGAGAGCTTCCAGTAAACAGTAAAAGTGATCTGTTACCAAGGGGAAGCAAATCAGCAGTATAAGAGACAGTAATGCTGCTACTCTTTTGGGCAGAGTGGTCTGGCTTACTAAAGAGGCATTGCTGTTACACTGAGAAGAGTTTCTAGTGCAGTTACTATTTCATTTCATAATGGCAGTGTTTAGCACTGCCACAACAGAAGCTATGCACATGAGTCATGACCATGGCTTTAATCCATTTTGATACCCTGCTGCCTGTGCTTCAGAGGCCTGAATATTCTTTGAAAATAACATTGTTATATATATTATATTAGACATGACTTTTAAGTTTTCTTTCATCTCTTTAAAAGTATATCTTAAACTTGTCTTACATCACATGTACTTCTGTTCTTTATGCATGTAAATAAGTGAGTGAAATAAATAATCCTGTTTCTAAATAACAGAAAAAAGACAGTAACGTATTCCAAAGATCTAGACCGCCATGTATTGCTAAACTGACTTCATGAGACCAATTAGTAAAGTTTTTGTTTTGAGCCAGAGCTGAGCTTGCTTTATGAGCCTCAGAGTAGGCATATCTGACTTGCTCCCATCTAAATTACGTATTGTCTGTCTGAAAGTAGTGAGTGAGAGATCATTCATGAATTGTGGAACCTGATGTTTCATTTTCCTCTGGTCATCAAGTGGTAATCTGTCATATAATTAGTATACAAATAATTTTGCCGTGTAAATGCAGCTGCTAAAGTGCCAAAGGGTGTGGTGTCGTGTACCTTCTGATTTTTTTCTAATTGTGGAATTTATATAAATTTACCATTTTGAAATTTTTTTTCATGATCTGAAGCATGATTGGATTTTTTTGTTGCTTTATTTTTAGTTTAGTGTTCTAGGTGTTAGAGTAACTTCACACTTCAATTCTGACTGTAGTAAAGCAGATAATTGAAGGAACCTGTGAAGCCAATCTTTATACTCAATTTCAAACATTGACCTTCATCCTTTACAGAATTTGATTTTTAAAAAATATTTATAGGTATATAAATTCTCAAAAAACCATATTGCAGTCAGTCAGATTTGTGAGTGGGTACAAAACTTAACTTTTAAAATTTCATCATCCTGAGGCTTAAATGGTAGTAAAGGAGTATTTTTAGTAACTACCCAAACTATTACATTAGTGGATTATGCCCTGACAGAAGTGTGTAAAAAAAAAAAAAACAAAAAACAAACAAACAAACAAAAAAAAACACACAAAAAAACCCCATTGCTCATTTCATAAATAGTTTGTAAAAACTCTCTTTTTTTCTGTTCTATTAAATGATTCTTACCTGGTGCAGCATTACTGGGTATTAAGTGTTTACACTAATTTTCTGTCTGCTAGGTCCTTTAATAACAGTCTTCCCTTTCTAGAGGGTTGGTAAATTGGGAGAGAGGAACAGAAAAGAGGCGATAAATTTTTGGAGCATTTCTTCGGGTAGCAGTAACAAACTCCGGGTGTCTGCTCAGCAATGTCTCTCAAAGTCTGTCAGTTCTATATGATGGTGTTTGGAATATATGGGGTTGGAATACTGTGCTGAGGATCAGCCTTGGTTTGAAACATAGGTAGTGCAGGGCTAGTGGATAGTTGAGGAGCTAGATCCTTCCTGTAGACTGAGATTATGTAGGGAGATAAAATTTAAACCCATATTGAAACATAAAAATTATTCTTTCTTCTCTGCCCCCTTTTTGGGGGGGATGTCTGTAATTAGAATGAAACACAACGAGATTTCCAGATATTTGCTTAAATTGAATGGAGGTGAATTTGAGGGAGGGTGGGGGTGGTGTATGAAGGGGTGTTCAACAAGAGTCCTATGTACAATTCTGCAGTACCAATCCATAAATGTTTTGATTGTAACTATTCTCACTTTGCCTTTACTTTTTTTCTTCTGTTCATCTAATGATGCTATTTCAGGAAGTTTCACTCAATATTGAGGGGGAATTGTCTGCCTAAAAGGAAGTGGTGGGAAGATACAGGGGAAAAAAATTAATTTTTCTTAAAGAACAAAAAGGGATTGATGGAAGGGCTTTGAGTAGATAAGTAAAACCTCTTTCAGGCTGTACCATGAATTTTGTCAGTATTTGGAGATTCCCCTGCCCCCAAACTAAAAAGTGGTAAGGTTGTACATTTGTTCTGGCATGCTTTGGTCATAAACACTGTACTTACACTCTTGAGCAAAGTTGACATTCTGTATAAAAATTTTTAGAAAATGGGACTTATTTTCAGTTGTGAGAGTATTCATAATCTCTTCTTAAGAGGAAAGGAGATACAGTTAATTTGATTATTTCTATACAGTGGAAATATAATGACCAATCTCTTGCAATTTTGAATAGCATGGTGTACTGAATTTAAATTTTTATTGCTGTGTATGCCTTGGTTGTAGGACCGTGTGTATGTGCAACAAAATAACGTGGAGAATGTCTACAATTTGGGCTTGATTATTTTTCGAGATCAAGTTGTACGCTATGGCTGTATCAGGGATCACCTGCGGCAAACTCTGCTGGATATGATTGCACGAGAAAGGAAAGGAGAAGTTGTAGACAGGTAAGATGTTTGTAAGTGACTGTCTTTTGTTGTGAATAATTCCTGTTGCTTTATAAGAATGAATCAAGAACATAATCAAATCATTATTTAAAGCTGCATTTCTGATCACAAGTAAAATTTCTTCATAATCAGGGATAACATATTTCTTTGTACATTAAGGTTTAGCATAATGGTAAATGGGGAAGTTCATTAATTTTTTTTTTAATATTTGCCTTGTGTTTTTTATTAAAACTTCTGTTAAATCTCTCTGTTACTGCCTTGTGCCATTTGATTATAAAGTGCAGTTTTGACAGTTCTCTACCTCTTGCTACACACTATTTCCTCTGTACTGAGAGGCTGCTGCTTTTTTTTAAAAAAAGTTTTGAAGTTTTCTATTTTAATTCTATTTCCCTTCCTCATGTTTTGATCCATCTGTTTCCTGGTAGTTAATCTCTGAGCTTTTAAATATGTTCCTTGTGTTCTCTGGTCAGTTTAGTAGATGTGGAGTTTTGTGCCACATGCTGTAGATACTGCAGCTGAAGTAACTTCAAATTTGCAAGTTTTCATGTGCTTCTCCAGTTACAGAGCAGCTGTTGAGTGTGGAGACATGTAAACTCCATGCTACTTTGGCTGCAGTTCTGTGACTGAGATTGCCCAACATACAGTTTATGAAAAGAAAAATACTCCCTGGCAGCAGCTGTGTATTGTCCCCTGCTGCCAGAAAGTGGATTTTTTTTTTTTCCTGGATGCAGTTCCTTTTGTTGTCACATTTTACTGAAGTGTTTCTGTGCCTAACCAAATGCTTAACGTATTGATACATTTTCATTTTGTTGTTTTTTTGTCGCTGTTTAAAAAAAATAAAAACATCCCAGATTTTGCACAGCAACTCCCATCTGTGCAATTGTTTTGAATTGCTCAATTTCAACCTACATGTGCAGTTTTTAGTTTTCTTTGAAGTAGTATTTTTGGTTATATCCTTTTATGTTGAAATATATTTTTAATAGTTTTCTGAGTTAGTAGAACTTGAGACCTGCTTTCTCTATCATTCTGTTTAAAATACTTAATAAACACTGTCAGCTCCTTAGTTTAGAACAAAACCAATCTTGCTTCCATAATCTTTGAAAATCTGTCATTTACCAAACAGATTTAGGATGGATTTTCTATTATTATATTTAAGTTGATAGTATATTCTGAGTTGTTATTTTGCTGTGTACTCTGTTTTACAAGCACATAGATTTCTCAAGTTGTTAATAACTTACTTTTTGGCAGAGGCGCAATAAGAAATGCTTGCCAGATGTTAATGATTCTAGGTCTTGAGGGAAGGTCAGTCTATGAAGAAGACTTTGAGGCTCCGTTTTTGGAGATGTCTGCAGAATTTTTTCAGGTAAAGCAGTGTTGTAATATCATATTTGTAATGTGGTTATAATTGCCTGGAACTGTGAGAATTGGTGATGCTTTAATTGCTGCTTATTTGATGAGTGTGTCTATCTCTGTTAAATAAGAAAAAAAATACTAACTTTGCAGGAAAAGTAACGTAAATTTTACAGAATTGCCATAATTTGAATGTAGTTTTGAGCTATGGGTGCCAATAACATGTAAAGTAATTGTCACGCTAATCTCGTGCCTCCTTTGGGCTAGTTCATGCAACTCAGTCTGTCCCTGCATTGCAGCCACAGTCTTTTGAAATACCAGTAGCATGAAAGGTAATTCAAACTCTTTCAGGCTGGGAATGGAGAGGGGAGACTACCTGTCAAACTGCCTTTGAGGAAGCTTTGTTTCCTGCATAGTTTCTACATTTGTGAGTTACTTTTTGCAGTAAAATGAACTGATTCAAGAAATAAGTATATCCAAGTGGCTATCCAGTTGTTGACCAGCCACTGAATAACACAGTTTATTTCCTGAGTCTTTTTGTGATAGAGTTTCAGGAAAAAAGCCACTTGAGTGGTTGTTGAGTGTAATCATGCTCATCTATTGTTGGAAATTGATAGAAATTGTAAAAGCATGTTAAAAGATACTTAGATAATTTGTCAGTCTCCCCATTCTTAGGCAGGATGGACTGTCTCATATCCTCTGACCACCAGACTTCTTTGAGGATCAGAAGCATATGTTGCACAACTATTTTAAATTCATTGTATTCTGGTTTTCATTGGTGCTACATAAAATTAAGAAAAATAATTGCATTCATTTAAATTTTATTTCTTAGCTCTACCTTAAAAAAAAAACAAAAAACTTTCGTCCAAAAGACTGTGCTGACCATTATGGATAAAACCAGTTTGACATGAAATAATGAGCTCAGCATTGTCCCTAATGAGAATAAAGAGAACTATTGATCTTCACAACTCATAAATATGCCATAAACTGGTATTTGAAATGAATTTTTTCCTCTTCTCTATCCCCATCCTTCTGTTTGAACCTGTGGATAAAACTCTGCTTGGTAACTGGAAACTACTAGGTTGGCTTAGGTTTCTTTAGTGTGCAAAGTGCCATGTTCATATTGCATGTACCTACTCTTATGTATGTAACACAGTTTGTGTAATATAACCTTTATTTTCCGTTAAGCATGTATGTAAATCTTGAGGGTATAATGATCTCATTTGTTGGATATGCTGGGTTTGATTTGAACTTGCTTGTAAGTACTGCTCTGAAATAACTGGTAACTAATAACACTTCCTTTTCCCCTTTAAAAAAAAAAAGTCTAAAGTATTAATTTGTGTTAATCACAGATGGAAAGTCAGAAATTTTTAGCTGAAAACAGTGCTTCTGTATATATAAAGAAAGTAGAAGCTAGAATTAATGAAGAAATAGAACGGGTGATGCATTGTCTGGATAAATCAACAGAAGAACCAATTGTGAAAGTTGTTGAGAGGGAGCTTATTTCCAAGCATATGAAAACTATAGTGGAAATGGAGAACTCTGGGCTAGTTCATATGCTGAAAAATGGGAAGACAGAAGGTAAGACTGCATCACAGAAATGCTTATGATACTGCTTATTGTTTTTAAACATAGCATAAGTCAAGCTTAATGTTTATGTTCCTGTGTAATTGTAAAAACACTTTGGTGGCACCAGTTTTTGCAAACATTTAAGAATATTACTTAAAGGCTTATAGAGGGCTTTTAAGACAGATCCCATACATATAACTTGTTTCTGTTTAGTACCAGATACAGGTACTTTTTTTGGTAAGCCTTTCTTAAGAAAAGTACAAAACTATCGTAGTAGTCTTTGTTTTCTATGAGCCTTTTTTATATTTTCATTTCCTCTACTATGTATCTGTCAAAACACCGAAGTTTTCTGGCCCACAGGCAGCTATTTTAAAAGTGCAAGAGTAAATGGCTTATTTAATAGAAGTATTGCAGGACCAAATCTTGGGGAGAGAGCTTTGTTGCAGGATTAAAGTTGGCTGTTTTAAAGGATAAGCAGCTAGCTTATCAGAATAGTTGAAAAAGAAGGGCTTGGCTTGATGTGGTTTTCCCTAATAGAGGTTAATGTGGGACAGAATGATTGAATGAAAGGTACCATAGAAAGAAATAGAACATAAGTTTCTAAAGCAACGTAATGAAGAGAGTGATTGTAATGTCTATATTTATAAATGGGTGCTCACGCT
Source organism: Athene cunicularia (assembly GCF_003259725.1). Lineage (NCBI taxonomy): Eukaryota > Metazoa > Chordata > Aves > Strigiformes > Strigidae > Athene > Athene cunicularia. The sequence goes on from NW_020799110.1 coordinate 19,568,039, forward strand.
AAAACGATAAGAATGGGAAACAGACTTGCTTGTTAGATTAATGGCCTTTGTTCGTTAAAGCAGCTTCAAAATTACTAGGTGGTAGTGACAAAGTGAGCAAATTTCTTAGCTGTAAGGAAAGAGAATTACTGTATTGAAAAGGAAAGTGATGATACTAAACACTTTTTCTTTAAAATCCAGTTAAGATAGCCTTCAGGCTCAGGGCACAAAAATAATGAACGGTATTCATAAGATACAGGAATTAGTTTAACTTGTGTAGGCCTTGGTTTGATTTAGTTAAATACTAGAGAGGAAATACTTGATGCATTGTGAAGATGAGATTTCACATAAATGTACAGGGATGGATTACTGTTTTGGAAAGCCATGTTAACCTAAGTCACTTCTCAGGATTTTTAGTTGGGTGAAACAATGTAATGTAAAATTTTTATGGCTGACTTTAAGACAAGTATGAATTAAACTCCAATTGTTTCCAGGTTTTGCTTTCAATACAGAAACAAGCGTCTCATTAGTGTTTTCCTATTTGCTTTAACTTAGATTTTTCTTATAACTTTTAATACAGCATTTGATTTTTGGGATGATAATCTTGGAAGCTACATTCTTAAATACCACTGGACAACGTGCATCTTACTGAAGCTTTAAGTGCACCATCCTTTAGCTCAGCAAGCGTCAACTTTTGCTGGTCCCAGGATCAGCCATAATGGATTCCATGCCATAAACAACCCAGAATAATTAAATACAATCTTTGGTTTTAATTTTGTGGCTGCTGTGATCAGCATGTTGTCAGGGGTAAAGAAAAAGGGACATCAGAAGATTCTAGTGCCTGAGCTGTTACGGGATGCTTTTTGTGGCTCAAGTGGCTAAACTTTTACTGTTGTCTTTTGCTAGGAGATGAATGAGTTAGACAAATAACAATCAGAGGGTGTCCTGCATAATGTCTTATTCTTGTTTCCAGACCTTGCTTGCATGTACAAGTTGTTTAGCCGTGTGCCAAATGGTCTGAAGACAATGTGTGAGTGCATGAGCTCATACCTGAGAGAGCAAGGCAAAGCACTAGTTTCTGAAGAGGGAGAAGGAAAGAATCCAGTTGACTACATACAGGTAGTAAAATATTTTAACTCTCTTTTCTTCCATCTCTCCCGCATTCCTCAGAGTTAACTACATGATTGATAAGGTAAACCTTAATATTGATTCAAAAGGGATTACTACTATTATTATTATTATTATTATTATTATTATTATTATTATTATTATTAGTAATAATAATAATAATAAGCTACATTTCTATTTTTTCAAAATGTACATTTTCTGAATTTTCCTCACATGTTTAGAATTCTTAAGTTGCTTGCAAAGTATATGCTTGGGTTTTGTGCTTTTGGTAGCTGCTTTTACTAAACAACATATTCCAGCTAATTATCTAACTGCTGGGAACTTTTTGGATTATCCTAAATGATATTATCCTAAATGCCTTGAGTGAGTTGTGTGTCTGCTGGCAGTTAGCTTTATAGTGGTTTATATTTTGTTTAATTTTATGTATTGTTAGCTATCAGTGTTTGAGACAAAAATCACATGATGGTATTTCATGGCAAAATTAACTGTGACTGAGAGGTGAATGTGTTACAAATCATAACAAATTACTGGCTTCATTCTTGATCTCCCTGAGAAACAGAACACTTCTGCATGTTAAAAGATGTAAGTGTTCTTTCTTTCTTTGTTCTCCATCTCTTGCTAAGTGATGTGTACCATTGATTTATCAAGATCACTAAATATGCTTCAGGACTGTTTGTCATCTTTTCTCTTCCGCTTCTTCTACAGAAGATGGTTTTAAATTTGCACATAAAATCTTCAGAGTTCATTGAACTTTAAGGAAATGTTTCTATAGCTGGAAGATGTTTTATACTTAATGTGAAAATGTGTGTTCATTAAATGTCAAGGGTTTTTTTTTAAATGTGTAGTTGAAGTCCTTTGTCTGGTCTTTATGAGAAACATTTAATGCTGTATGTCTATTATGTCTAGTTTTATTTGAAATCAATAACTTTGTTAGAACTGGTTACTGCTAGAAGAAGCCATTTGAGTATTGAAACATTTTTGATTGGATTATTAATTTTCTGGCAATGCTGAAGCAAATTTCTTGCTAAGCTTGGACAAGTATCACCTCTCCAAGGATTGATAAAAAGAAGAGAGAATGCTCTTTGAAATTTATTAGGTTTAATGATTAAGGGCTGTTAGGTTTTTTGTGGTGGTATGATTTTTTTTTTAAAAAAAGCACATGTTATAAAAAATAAGTGTCTGAATTACTTTGAAGTAATTTTCACTCCTTTTAAATCCTGATGGACCTAAAAGAGTATCATAAAAAAATTAACTGAGTGGAAAAACTTAATTATAAAGATGCTATTGATGTTTCCCGCTACAAAGGCGAATAGCATAATGAAGCTGAAGACTTACAGCCTTACTGCATGTGCATTGGCAGAGCTCATCCTCTCAGCCCATCAATGTGTTCCCCAACCATCTCATGAAGGTGTTCTAGGGAAGGGATTGATGCTTGATTACCACTAAACCCACAAATAGGTTTATCCTCCACTTCCATTGACACGATGGAAGAAGATAAAAATACCTGTGAATTGAGAAACCACCTCACTCTACTCATCTCAGCCATGTTCATATGACTCTTTCAAGGACTTAAATAGCAATAAGATGACAGACAAGGAAGCTACATTACACCATCAAGAAAAAAACTTCATCATAGTCCAGCACTGCTTCTGCAACATAACCTCACCAAACCCTGAGCATATTTGGTGAGATGATTGCAAAGCATTGCCAGGGGATTAGATTTAACACTTCTTATAGTAATTTGAAGGGATGTTGAAATGCTGTTGTAATTTAAGGTACTAACAGTTTCTCCTGTTTAACGCCAGGTTGTTCAGATGGTGTACTCCTGGAGAGGAGACATAAACTAACCTTGGTAAACAGAGAGATAGTGGGATTTACTTTGAATTTAAAATTTCTAATACGCATTAATTAGCCTGTGTAAAGACCATTCCTTTAAGTGAGATGGTGAGTTCCTAAGAAATGTTACTACTTCTTTGAGTAATTCTTGAATGGCTTCTTTAAGTAACCACATATAAATAACTTCTCAAGAAACAGAGGACTTGAAGATCATTTTACCTGAACTGGTTTTGTAGGCACTTGTTAACCATGATACATTTAACTCCCTAGTAAAATTTTCTTCCCCCCTTCCATGAATGCTGTCTTAGTTATGTCTAAGCCCTGTGCATATCATATACTCAGCGAGGTGCTCAGGTGATTTTTTAAGATGCTTCCCCTTCCTGCACTCAGTTGTTTTAACTCTGGGTGAAGATGGTGGAAACCCTAAAAAATGATAAGAATCTGATGATTTAGCTCAGAGGAAGTGGTTCAGTTCAAGCCTGTGAGCTTCATGCTGTGGTAATTGGCGAGCTAATGTTTGTATCTAACTTTAATATGTTCACAGTTATTCTTAAAGATCACTAAGAAACATGCAACTAAATAATGCCGAACGTGTTCCTGTATTGAAATTATTGGAGGGGAAACTCTCTAAAAAAAAAAAACCACCAACAGGTTGCCTGTTGTTGCAGCATGTTTTCTTCGCAGATTTGTTTAGTAGCTCTAGGGATGCAGTTACTGGGGGCTTAGCCTCATCCTTCCCATATCCTCTATTTATGATAGTGACTTTGTCAGCGTTATTTGAAATAGAAAAGGCTTAACCAAGTACAACAGATATCTCCTTTAAGTTGTGGATTTAATTATACAGTAAATCAACCTGTTAAACAAGGGTGATTAAAAAAAAATTCTTAATCTTTGAGTAGCCTAGTACAACAAACTGCACCAGTATTTGACACCAGCATTTTAGCCAGTTTATCTGCAAATTGCTTCTCTAAGAGATTTACAGCAGCTATAGATATTTTAAATGGGAATGGAGTTTCAGATGCTTTCTAATAGTGCCAGAGAGCGCTTTGCAGAATCTCTGACTGTAGATGTGATCTAATCTGTGACTTCATCTATTGTTACTGTTTTACAGCTTACAACCTCGAATCATGAAAATGTTTTTGCTTTTTTTTTTTTTAAAAGGGTTTACTGGATTTGAAGAGTAGGTTTGACCGTTTTCTTCAAGAATCTTTCAATAATGATCGACTATTCAAACAAACTATTGCGGGTGACTTCGAGTACTTCCTCAACCTCAACTCTAGGTCTCCAGAGTACCTCTCATTATTTATTGATGATAAGCTGAAAAAGGGAGTCAAAGGAGTAAGTATAAATTAAATTAAAAGGTCACACTCTTTGCTGTGTTAACTTGGATGAAATTCAACTAAGTTACTTCCTAAATATTATTTTTATATTAAGATAAATGGCAATATTGCCTTTAAAAAGGTATATGTAACACATCTGAGCTCATAACACTTTATATCTAAACTTACAGAAATGTAAGGCACAAGATCTCAAGATGTTGTGTGGCTTGTCCCCCATCTCTGAAGCAGTATACCTGGATTAATTCTGACAGATACCTACCCCCTCAAAAAAAAAATTCCAGTAAATTCTGCAGTTCTGTTCCTTCAGAACCTTTAATTTCCTTAATTATATTTATAGTTTGGCGGATGTTCTCAATATCTAATAACTTCTTTCGAAAATTAACTCACTTGGGTAGGGAAAACAGTTTGTCTTTGCTTCTTTTTACTGTTTTTACATATCAGAGGACTATTATCATATCTGTCTCTTCTTGCTTAAGTACAGCTGTTTCCTTCAGTCTTACCTCATAGCTTCTTTCACGAAATTTTTTGAGGTGCAGTACCCAGAAGTGGACAGGATGGTTCAGCTGAGTCTTCAGCATCTCTGAATAAAGCTGAAATTATTGCATGCATCTTATACTTTGGGAATCAAATAGTAAATTCTACTTATTTATAAAATAAGTAATCATTTCATTTGTTGAAGCACTAGACAGGCTTTGCAAACAAGTCTTAACACTTAAAAGCTTTCATTCCAAGCTAACTTCTAAAAACCCTTGATACTGGCTTCCATCTGTGCTTTTTTTAAAAAAAAAACACCACATAAAAATTTATCCAGGAACTTTTACTGTGTTTATGCAGGCATTGTACCCATCCATTGTCTCCCTTTCCCCTCAAGATTGCTTTTCTCTCCATCTATTTGTTTCTCCACTCTGTTGAGTTTGTGCACTGTTCTTCTGGCTTAATCGTTCACATGTTGGACCAGTTTTGTTGGCTTCTTTAATAGGCTACAGTTAGACCATATGCTTGCTATAAATTACTTCAAGTATTTAGGTCATATAAGATACTTGTGCTGGAAGGTTAAAACCAGCTAATTATTTATTTTACAGCTAACAGAGCAAGAAGTAGAAACTATATTGGATAAGGCAATGGTTTTGTTTAGGTTTATGCAAGAGAAAGATGTTTTTGAACGCTATTACAAGCAGCACTTGGCAAGAAGACTTCTCACAAACAAGAGTGTTTCAGATGACTCTGAGAAAAATATGATATCTAAATTAAAGGTAAGACAGTATCTGCATACTTTTTACTTCATTTTTTTCATAAATAAGGTTTCTTGTTTTAAATAAGGAATATATAGATAACATACATCTTGATTGCTGTTATACTAATTTGATTTTTAAAGCCCCAACAGAAAAAAAAAAAAAAAGGCTTTTCTGACTTATTTTCTGGAAATAAAAGGAAGGAAATACTGGAAAGCACTTGTGTTGAGACAGCGATCTAGAAAAGAAAACTAATTAATTTCAAAATTTGTTAAGACTTGTCAAATAAGCTCAACTCCTGTGATCTAGTGACTGGATTTAAAGACAAGATGGTGTTTTATCCTATACTTTCTGTTACAGTAGAATTTTTTTATTGAATGCATTGTTGGTGGGTTTTTAGTTCCATGTGCAGACTGGTGATAATGCTCAATTCCTTTCTCATTCAATAGTTTAAGATAGATTGGGGGGGGCGAGAGATCTTTGTATCGATGTCGGGAAAGATGTTTTCCTTAGTTGGTTCAGATGTCTCCAAATTATCGGTATTAATTCCTTCCCAGTTACCTCTCCACTTCTTCTAGCCTGGTGATTTAGAAGGCCCAGGGCATACATTTCCAAGATGAATTGGTGGACCAGAACTGCCTACTTTTCTTACAGTTTTGCACCATGATTAGGATGCTGAAGCTAACACGCTTACCTTAACCATGTATGTTAAAGTATGTGTTAGAAATAGGCATGAAGTCCTCCATGTGCAAGTGTAATGTTTGTGTACAGGTGTGTATATATATATATATATATGCATATGTCCCCAATTCTCAAAAGATATAGTAATCTCACTTGGTAATCTACAGTAAACCTTTAAAGTTGCACTCTCAGGACAACAGGGTTTTACTCTGACACAAAGTTTGTTTCCCTTTACAGTATCATGCTAAAAAGCAGGTGAAAGTGTATGCCTTGATCTGATAAGCTCTTACAGATTTATTTTTTAAAAAAAGATGAGATAGGAAGCTAAAAGGAAATGAAAAATACAGTAATGGAGAAAAGAGAAGAAAGTTTTAGTATGTGTAGGGCAAACTCTTACATGAAATAGGAGGTTCTAAAGGTAATGCAAATGGGAATCCCAGTAACCAAATGTACAGAAATATCATTTTTATGAGATTTATAAACTAACTCTTAGTCTTGCAGTTCACCAGAAGCTCTGTTTTCATCGTGCTGGCACAACAAGTTATTTTGTTTATTTTTAGACTGAATGTGGATGTCAGTTCACATCTAAACTGGAAGGAATGTTCAGGGACATGAGCATCTCAAACACGACGATGGACGAGTTCAGGCAGCATCTGCAGGCAACTGGGGTAAGAGTGTGGGGGTCTGTGTACTTTACTTCAGCACAAACCTTAGACCTTTATCAAGAATTTGTTAGCATATGTGTGTGGAAAGGATTTTGTTAGCATGCTCAAATCATACTACTTCTGTGTTTCTCTCATCCACACTTTGTATTTCACGAAGTGCAAAAATCAGTTCGAAGCTTGTTCCACAGCTTGTGTAGTGCCAGTTCCAGTCCATAAAATCCCGTTTCAACTCCTGCGTATACCCGCGTTCTGCAGGAAGGGGACGAACGTTCCCCCGCGCCCGGGCCCGGAGCCCGCTCAGCGCCGCCGCGCCCGCCAGGGGGCGCCCGCTGCCCACCTTCCCCCCAGCTGTGCCGGCTGCCTTCCCCCCACAGCTGGGACCGGCTGCCCGCTCTTATGTGCACAGAAACACAGTGTCACCAGCACAGTCCTCCCTTTCTCACTCTGTAAAGGTAATCTTTGTTGTGACCCATGTTTTATGCTAACAGCAGGAAAAAGACTGCATGCTGCAGGGTTTTGACAAACATACCATATCAAGTTTAACTTCCCTGATGCAGTTAATGCCTTTACTAAAAGCAGAACTAACATTTTACTTAAATTGCTAAATATGGACTTAATTGTTCAATCAGGAAGTGTTACAACTTGTTGTAACAGCGACCCCTGGAATATTGCATAACGGAGAGATCTCTTCATTTTGAGATATCAGATTGCTTGCTCTAAACACTTCTTTCTATACTGATACTCACTAGGGCATAATAAACAACCAGGTAGTTCCCTGTCTGCAGGTAAGTCAACCATGTTTGAATCAGTTTTGGAAATCTGAATGCCAGGAATATGTCTGTGGATATTCTCTGCGTAGTGTCACTGGTTGTGTAAGGTGATCTGAAATTTTTGCTGTCTTGAAGCAGTCACAGCTGAAATCTTTCTCATAACTGTGAATCATCATGAGTGAAAGAATGGTATGTTCTCACAGTGGATACAGAAAAGGTTATAGAGGATATGGATCGATATAAAGGTGTTTGTGGACAAGCAGCTTTACTACCCCTTTTTTTCTTTGGAGGTTAATCATGTTTTCTTTATAGAATGCTTGAAATACTAATTTCAAGAAAAACTTGTTAGAGCATTTGTAGTTCTTAGGTAGCAGACCAAACTTGTACAAGGGTTTTTTTTCTTTAAAGATTCATGTACTTTACATGACAGTTTTACATTAATTGAGTTAACAAATGATTTATCCATATTCTTTTTAGCTATTTACAGCTAAGAAGATAAATCTAAAATGTTAACAAATATTCTGCTAGGCCTTATTTGAAACTTAATCATTTTCTTGGCAAGGCATCAGCAGTTCACCTGATGGTTACCTTTTGGTCAGCCTAATCATGGCCTTTTAATGGAATTTCTGGAGTGTTTATTTATGATGGAAGTGTATGTTTTTCTATTAGTGTCAGTAATATTTGAGAGGAAATATAAACATGAAGATTTTGGGGGTTTTATGTTACACTTTCTGGCGATACTGTGTTTTATATGAAATAGTCAGTTCTATCTTTTTTAAACAATTTGTCTACATTGAATATGTATGGTGCCCCTGGAGGAGTTGGGCATCTGTGCTTCTCTAAATAATCCTACCTGCAGAGTCTCCTGCTGGATCCTATATCCTGAAGTACAGGTAGTGCCAAGGACTGCATAGATAATCGGTTTGCTATCAATATGTGGAAGGCTCAGCAGTAGGGAAAGTCCAAGATAATAGATTACAACTAATTCCTACAACTATGATTTTGAAACTTAAGTGTGTTGGAGTTTCATGGAGATTAGATCACTTAAAGGCACTGTGCATTAGTTCACACCATTTTTATGCTGAATGGACATCTTGTAAAATAAAGTGCTTCCAAAACTTTTTCAAATTGCAGACTGTGCAGTGCTCTGTGTAATCTATGATGTGAGGCATTCTAAATTAATGTTGTCTTCTGGTCTGACTAAGACCGGAAAAATTCAGGAAAAGGTTGCCATTTCAACTAAGACATTTCAGTTGGAAATGAAGATATTTTCTATATCTTTCTGTGTGCATTGATGGCCTTTCCCTACACCTTGGCTGGAGGGAGAAAACTGTTGAAGCTTTTTTTTTTTTTTGGTGATTCACAGATTAACTAGTCTCCTGTGTCTAAATGGCTGTTTGAATTTCTCTTGTGAGCCTCATGACGTTGGTGATAGGAAATTAGAAGCATGGCAGTAATGCTGGCTACAGAATAACCTTTATATGGGTATTTGTGTGCTTTTGCAAATTGTTCCTCTTAAACCTTAAAAATTCAGTCAAAGCAATTTCTGTATGAGTAGCCTGTCACCAGTCTGTCTAGAATTTTCAGAAGTTTCCTAGGTACAAGTTTGTTGATACACACAGGCATTCAACACACAATACAACAGTTCTTCCATAGTGCATGGAAATGCTACTTTGCTATTTAATAGTGGAAGATTCTGAGTTAGTATGACGGTTTTAGACCTTCTAAAAATATAATGTGCTCTATTTCTATGTAGTACACTTATGTTTTTTCTTTTCCATAATGTGTGTGCTTTGAAGATATTAGTTATACCTCCTAGAGCTGAAAGTAGTCAGTTTTAAATTTAGTAATATTTAGCTTAGTTGAGCTGATCCTCATTATACCTAATGAGGATTATGCCTTGCTGGTAGCCAGATGTTTATCACCTACTACACAACTATCAGTACCTTAGCTGCAGAATGTTTCCTAACCAGTGCTGAATATTTATAGTAAGGCGTGTCTTTAGGGGAAGTGGCTAGGTTGTGAGTAACTGTTTACACTGCAGTCTAGAGGTAAATTGCAGGAAGAGCTCCCTATGGTTTAACATTAGATATTCAGTATTTACTCTGCTTCCAGAGAGTACATTTATCGGTTTCAGATTAACTGTTTATACATTTATACTACTGGCTTTACTGTAGGTCATCAAAAACCTCTTCAGAAAGAATTGTTACATGTATGAGGAGTTCTTTTTATGATCACAGACATTTCATTATTGATTAAGAATTTATTTTGTACTCTTAAACAACAGAGGGGAATAATTTGGAGAATTTTTGCTGTACCATCTGCTCTGATAGTGGTGAATTCACTTGTCTGGCTTTGTAAAAATAATGTTTATAGATATGTGTCTGGTTTTGTCTTTGTGAAAATTCTAGACATTCTACACTGATACAGAAAAATGGTGAAATGTGGTCCTGTTTTAAATAGCGGATGTTTTCTTCAATTGTCCTTAGGTCTCATTAGGTGGTGTTGATCTTACAGTGCGGGTCCTCACAACAGGTTACTGGCCTACTCAGTCAGCCACACCAAAGTGCAACATCCCTCCAGCTCCCAGACATGCTTTTGAAATATTTAGAAGGTATGTATTAAAACATTCTTAGGTAGAGATTTTAAGAAGAAACTTTCTAAACTTAACTTACAGATGTGTTTTACCATTAAAGACATGCTAGCATACTGCTCTTCACTGCATGTGAAAATCAGAGAATGCAATAGTCACATTATGAGGCTTGAATTTTTGGGAGCTTTTAGGTAGAACTCTAACAAGAGTTAGTGTTTTGAAAAAGCAAAAGTTAGAAATTTCTTAAGAGTATTCTTAATGGCTATGGAAAGTCTATGTAACTGTTTAAAGCAATTTCCTCTTAGATACAAAATGTGAACTACGTATTACTGAGTTTTCAATTCAATTATATTACAGATTTTATTTAGCCAAACATAGTGGGCGACAGCTGACACTC
>NW_020799110.1:19578709-19581402 GCF_003259725.1 Athene cunicularia
TAGATAAATATTCCATCGTATAAATTTTGTCTGACATAAAATATTTTGCAGCGGAGAATAATCTAATAGTAGTTTTGGAACTTTAAAATAGGAAGATGGCTCAGAGGTTGGCGTAGGAGGTGCCCAAGTAACTGGCTCAAATACACGGAAGCACATATTGCAAGTCTCCACTTTCCAGATGACGATATTAATGCTCTTTAACAACAGAGAAAAATATACATTTGAGGTAAGTGGTGTGGTTTACTCACCTGATTTTAAATAACTGTTCTAGGCACTTTCTTGTCCTCTTGAATAGTCATTTGAAGACCAGGTATCTCTCATTCTATTTGAGTATGGATTAGGCCAGTAAATACAGGAAGCAGATCATTAGCAATGCACCTGGGAAGCAATCCTAGTGGGGAAATTATTTGTGAACAGAAGTTTTCAGAAATGATGAAGAGAGTTGTGAGTGTGGTTATTCCTATGCCATGGAGCTATAGAAAAGCTGAAGTTGGAATGCAGCAGGTGGCTCCATTTGCTCATTTTATCTTTGAGAAACTGGATTTAGAGACCAAAGGGTGCAGAAGGGTTTGTGTCCTGGCTTCAATTGAAGTGCTTAAATTGGCAGGCTGGAGCGAGTTGTAGGATGAATCAAAGAACTTTCACCCCTTCTCTGAGCTGATGAGCCAGAAAGGGCAGTGAAGAAGGTCCAGATAGATTCTTAACAAGGAGACTAGAGGGGTATTGCTGGGAAAGGTTGAAGTGGTCAGCTGATAGACAGTAATGAAGAAGGTTTCAGGAGTGTGGATCCTGTGCCATGAGGTTTGAGCATCATATTGTTAATGTCAATTAATGATTTCAGTTTAGATATTACCTTCTGTTTGAGGAAGCATTGGCAGCCTTGAAAAGCAGTATGGGTGCAGTTTGAAATGGATTGGATTTCCAGGTTTTCTCATCTACTTTTGACTGCGCTATGCATAGTAATTTATTTGTCTTTTTGGATTTTGCTTTCAGCTTACTTGGCATACTCCTAGCCTGTTAATAAAAAATGTTTCTTTGAAATGGTCTCAGTTGGAGTTAAGGAAGGGATGGTTTGATAAGAGGCTCTTAATAAACTACTCATAGTTCAAAAAAAGATTATTTTGGAGCGCAAAGCCTTGTGTGTTGTGAAATCTATTGGAGGAGCATTACAGCTTTGAGCACTTTCCCTGAAGAATACCTGGAGCAGGGGGGGAAAAGAGGGGAACAACATCTCGGTTTTTTTCTTGAAACTGGTGTTGAAATGGGACTGATGGCTATGTTATTCCACAGAATTGTAGGCTTTATGATTAGTAAGCCTCACACATATATGAATAAAATAATACATGGTGGAGTGAAAAATTAATTTTTAATATATGCTCTAAATTATAATTTATTTTACTAAGACCAGATGATAGAGAAATGTCTATGTGCTTTTAGGTTGTGTAAGTTTTGTTTATTTCAGATTTGGGAGTTTTTATTACTTTATGTCTCACTGTAACAAAAACATTAAGGCGGCACATTGGTTTGGTCTGGTTTCTTTGGTGAAATGTGTGGGAGTTCTCTTTAACTCCAGCCAGGAAAGCTTATCAAAACTTAAGAGTAGAATGAATTTTATATTTGTTCATTGATTATTGAATACCATGATTAATTGCTGAATGCTGGACAACTGTTATTTTTCTGTCATATCAAATTAGTGCTTTTACTGCGATATAGCATGAGAGATGATTTGTGGTGTGTGCTTCTGTAAGCATAAAACTGTCTGATATACAAGTGTTTCTGCAGATTCACATCTGAACAGATTAATTTGAAGTTCCCTTCACAGTTGAACAGACTTTGCCGTTTTGTTTTGCATTCAGTGTGATTATTAATTGCAAACTCAACAAGATCCTCACAATAATCCTAATAATCATTAAGCCATGTGATTAAGAGAAAAATGGGATGACGATGGGGCAAAAAGTATGCAAAAGATGCTACAGAAACTTAAAGCATTGTTGCATAGCAAAATTCTTTCACAAAAATTTACTAATTTATTATATTCCTATATAGCAATGTTTTATTTATATATGCAAAAGAACTGGTGGCCATACAGGTCTAGGTTAGTGCTACTTGAATGCAAGGGGAAGGATCTTCATGCAAGCCTTCAAAGAATGCTAATTTTTTCAAAGAATTCAATTTCTTTTAATCAAGTGTCATCTAATACTCAACATTTTTCCTCTTAGTTTATAGTACATCTCTGTATTTTTAAAGGTGAAATGCACAATTTTTTAAGCATGACATAAAAAATAAGGGGAAAATTTTTGGTTCTTTTGGTTTTTCAAACAAGGAATACAACTGCAGCTGTAGTAGGAGTAAATTTGTTGAATTATTCCACAAAAATGAGAGATTAGAACTTAAAACTATCCTGTTTTGTCTTTTGCTAATTTCTTTGGAAGATATACAAGTTGAAGTCTGTAAATAAAATATTTTATCATTTCAACAAAATTACATAATGGTTTTTTCCTTCTAATTTCCTTACTTTCCTTCTAATAAATTACTTTCTGTCTAGAACTGGACAGAGGCAATTGCATACCCAGAGTCATCTCTTGTAGCCTCCAGATAAAGCTCATGTGGTAATATTTTTAGAACTAGGATTGTATAATCAGTTCTGCTCTTGTGCATGACTCTAGTGTGGTCTTTAAAATACAGCATTTGGG
>NW_020799110.1:19581452-19591619 GCF_003259725.1 Athene cunicularia
TGTGTATAAGAGACAGGGGGGGAACCGTATACGTTCTTCACTGTTACATCAAATTTCTATATAAAAATATTTTTAGAAAAATGATATGCTACAGACTGAAGGAAGAAGAGAGCACAGGAACATCTGTTATCCCCATTTACATTCATAGCTACACTTTTTTTATCCAAGTTGAAGTTTTTGCCGCCTTCTGAGGCAGCATATTGCAGTGCAGTTCTTTCTGTGGTTCATATTTTCATGCTAGCTCATTCTGAAACCCAAATGGTTCACATACGTTAGTGGCTGAGTTGGCTAGAATGTGAAGTAAAATTAACACAGAAATATATAGTGGTTAGTATAAGGATGTTTAGCATCAAAAACCCCTCAAATTCCATTTTGGCTCTTTGTTTTTGTTTTCAGCAAAAACAGTATATATATTTCCTTATAGAAATGATTTTGTTTTGAGAGGATTAATTTTAGGTGTTGATCAGAAATCAGAGTTTGAGAATGTGCGTGTCACAGGCATTACGCCATTAATAAACTGGATTTGGTTTGTAGCCTTGAGGCTTTATATTTCTGAGTCCTAAAATCTAAGTGTCATCTTCCTTTGGTTTATTAAATTTATCAATCCATTTCAGTAAGACTTTTTGTTGACCATGTAAAGGATTACAGCAATTTGGGGTTCTTTTGATACTACTTTGTGCTGGATCTGGAAAAAATATGTGAAGGTGACAATTGTGTTTTAAATAAAGCAACAAATGAAGAAATAGTAATTTCTTTTGAGCTGCTTGGGAAGGGGCATTTTGATACTAGCAAATAGTTAAAATATCTGCATACATATCACTTATTTCAAATAGTATGAATATTTCTGAATGCATTATGCTAAGAATGCTCTTAAGTTTAAAAATGCTTTATTACTTCACAATCACCCATAAGCAGTAGGTATCAAAAATTCTGACATTTTTTCATTTTAGACTTAGTAATTTATTTATTAATTCATCTAAAATGAATTTGAACTCTTGTCAAAACCAGTTTCACATGATTTCATGTTAAGTCAACACTACATGTAACATTGGGTCCTTAGTTGAAAGGTAAGACTTACTCTGAGCCTTGGCATCAAAGAGACCTGGTAATAAGATGTTGTATGAGATGCACTGTAATTAATGACAGAGTCCAAGTAGAGGCCAGTACATCCAAATTATTTTGACTGCATGTTGTCAGTGGTGGATGACCACTGAAGTGGCATTTTTTTCTGGATTATTTTAAAAAAAAAAAAAAAAAAAAAGCTAAAAAGCTTGAGTACATTCAAGAAATAATATAGTTTAATAAAACTTAGTTATATGCTGAAGGGGGTTTTTTTTGTGGGCACTGTTTAAAGAACATTTTTAACAAGGTCTTTATAGTTCTTTACGTAGCATTTTGATCACTGGGGGTTGTTAGTACTGCTTTTAGCCTGTAGGTCATCAGTTTGATTTGTGTGCCATGAGAATTAGGAATTTATGGGGACAGTGTAAGAGCTTGATACTGCTCTTGGAACAGCTCTTGTGCGCAGTTACATGTCTGTGAGGCTTATTTTTTTCTGTTTGGTGGTTTAATCTTTAGTTGCTAGAGGTCCTTCGAGTCTAATGGGAATGTGAAATCAAAGATGTTTGCAGTTTCCTCAAACTAGAAAAAGGAAGAAAATAGAGATAAGGCTAAAATGAACTTCTGATGAATGGGAGCTCAGTAAGTTAGGTTTGAGGAAGAAGTAGTAGTTGGCCTAGTCCTAGAGCATGTTAAGGCATTTTTCTGCATCCAGGACAGTTCATTTGCAAACTCATGATCGCTGGTGACTTACCGAATATATGGCTCTCAGCTGAACTCTTAAGAATACTGACAGAGGTGCAACAAGTTATATATGTGCTTTTACAAAGGTTGTTCTTCAAAGTTCTTATGTTTGCTGCACTATGATGGGGTTTTTTGTATTTCACCTGGAGAAGTCCTAGCTGAGGGCATCTGGGCTGTAAATAAATTGTTTCAGGTTTATTCAGAAATGAAGTGTAATCAATCTAGAGTATTTCTTGTGTTATGGTGAAACTAGGCCTTGTTTGCTTCCATTTGTGAAGGCCCTGATTTCAACAATGCTGCTAAATGCAAAAGCATTTATGCAGTGCTTTGTCAGGAATGCTCAGGAACATTACTGATGTTTCCTATCACTGAGTTACTTGGAAGCTTTGGATTCACTCTCTTCAGCAAATGTTGGAGACAGTGAACAAATCCTTTCAGCCTTCTCAAAAATCACACTGAAGTGAAACAGCTGGCTGCTCATTCTGCTTTCAGCTCATGGTGACTATTTACTTGACAGAATTTACTGTCTGCATTGACCCAGGTAGATTGTTTTGCATAATACATATTGAGACTTTGCTACTGAATGAATTCTAACCTTTCAAGCTTCAGAATTTAATAGTAGTGTTATTTTGGACGCTTTGAAGGTGGATATTTTAAGCAATCAGTGCTGTTGGTCGCAAAACGTGATACTTACTTCTGTCATAGCCATAAACTAATTAAGATATTTTTCTTTAGGAAATTCAACAAGAAACTGATATCCCTGAAAGAGAACTGGTTAGAGCCCTACAGTCCCTTGCATGTGGCAAACCAACACAACGTGTTCTTACAAAAGAGCCTAAGTCAAAAGAAATAGAAAATGGTCATATATTTACAGTGAATGATCAGTTCACATCTAAACTACACAGAGTCAAGATTCAGACGGGTGAGTGACCTCCATATTCTACTGTCTTGCAGTCCCAAAACTGCCTTAAAAAGTCAAAGTATCTTTTGCAGGATCGATGTCCATACGAGTAAGAGGAAGAGAATAATTTATGTTCCTGATGATTGGCTGCATCAAAATGAAAATTTAAATATTGAGAAAAGGAAATCATAGTTAAGCCTTTTACTTTACAAAATTTGTAATAATCCCTTAAAAGGAAATGTTGAGAAAGAAATAAAATTCAAATTAAATGGTAAAATTAAAAATATGCTACTGATTGATTCAAAAATAGGAAAATTGCCTCATAAGTTGCTGTACTGCTGAGAAATTGAGTGATGTTTTTAGCCCATGATACAACAGCCATTTCCAGGTGCCAGGTAGTTAAAAAGTTTTGGGGCAATGACTTGGGTTTAACAAATAAGAGAAGCTGATTGGTACGATACCACCTCATTAGCTCAGCAAAGTGTTTTGTACATTAGCTCAGCAAAATGTTTTCTCTTATGCATAAGTTTCTATATAAGTTTCTAGACCTTTTGCCTAGAAAGCTCTCTGGAAATAATTTCTGAGTTGTAGCATTGCTGTGAATACACTTCCTAGAGTATTTTGGAAGATTAGTTCTTTCTTTTAGTACATCTAAAAATATTTTCTGACTTTGCAGATCTCAGTACATAAAATACACAGCATCATGGGCAGTATTTTAAGTGCAACGTTGTAATTCACATGGTTTGTTGCACTTAATGTAACTTGTTGGGCTTCTGTGCAGCAGGCTGTGTCCAAGGATGTAGGCATGTAAAACCCAACAGTACCTACATACATTCCATTGCACCTATCCTTCTGTGTCAGCCATAGCTAGACTGCCTTCATGCCTGTGCAGAGTGCTGTGGTGTCAACACATTTGCCATGTCTAGAGAATTTCCCTGGGGAGCAGCCAGATGAGGATGTTGAGAACCCTCTGATCAGGGCCCTAGGCACTTCCCTGGCATAATTAAAGTGATTTCTGTGACAGCTGTTTGAGCTTTAGTTGAATTTTACTTTTTCATTGCCACTCCACATATGTCTGTGAATATGATGGGGGGTTCAAGATGGTTTAGGGGCAAATTGCATACTTGTGTTTTTATACCAGATACACAAAAAGATTTCTTACATGTATCTCTTTAAAACTGACAAATACTTGCAGCTTTAGAGTGAAGGGGGAGAAATGGTACAGCAGTGTGGGAGGAAAGCTTGGTTATAATGATGCTCGGGTGAAAGTGTAAGAAAAGCTAGACATAAGGGCAGCAATAAAGCATAAATAGAGTACAAAGAATATATTTGAATTGGAGAGGACAAAGTTGGACTCTTTCTTCTGACCGATGAACTTTTAAAGTATTTAACTAGTTTGTGAAGTAAATTTTCAATCTTTTTTCTATTTTAATTAATGGATTATTTGCAATATTAAAGAGAAAAATACTTATTGGGAGTGTGGGGGTTGGTGGTGCCTGTAAGTAGATTTGAGTACTGTTCAAATTTTAGCATAGCAATAATTAAATAACAGATTGTTACCTTGTCAGTTGCTATCAAAATATGCCAGAAGGTGTTAATCTGTTCTTGTGGCTGCTTTTCACAAAAAAAATCAAGTTTGAGAATGTCAAAACTCAGGAAAATATAACTTGATGTCTAGATGAAATAAATAGTGAAGCTAACACACAATTTTAATTTTGCTAACGTACTTTACATTCTCTTTCTTTTCTTTAAGTTGCTGCCAAACAAGGAGAATCTGATCCAGAAAGGAAAGAAACAAGGCAGAAAGTAGATGATGACAGAAAACATGAGATAGAAGCTGCTATAGTTCGGATAATGAAATCTAGAAAGAAGATGCAACACAATGTGCTAGTAGCAGAGGTATACTTATATAGTTTTGATATGAGCTTGGGAATACTTTCTGCTTTCCTATTAATTCATGGAAGTTAAACAGCTCTCACTAATATGATTCTGAAAGGCTTTTGAGAGATGCTGTATTTAATCCATGCTTTTTTTTTTTCTGTGTATTTGAAGACATCTGAACCTTCCTTCCTCCTTTTAGTGCTATTATGATGCTATCAAATGTGTTGAAACAAGTTGATGACAAAACCCACTGTACTTAAGACCAAAGCAGAAAATACTTAATGTTGTTACTGTTTGGTCCAGGTTTGAGAGATTTTAGCTCTTAGCAAGAGAAAGAGCTCTGCTGCTCTTAACTCCTGACAGCTTCAGGAGTAGTACGCATTTTCCACTCTTGAACTCCCTTAGGGCTGTGAAACTGAGAGGATTCTCAGGTTGTGACCATGCCTCAGTGGAGGCTAAGTACTTTGAATCATACCCAAGAATAAACAAGCAACCAACTGATGGGTGGAAAAAAAATGTCAGTTTGCAGACTGCTTCTGTAGTTTATGGCTGTAGCCAGCCCTGTCTAAATATAATTTTCTCATTGTTTTGGTCAGTTAGGATACTTAATAATAATATGACTTGTCCTGTGATCTCATATTAATGGGTTTGATCTTATGTTTTAGGTAACTCAGCAGCTGAAGGCCCGATTCTTACCAAGTCCAGTTGTTATTAAAAAACGTATTGAAGGACTTATTGAGAGAGAATATTTGGCACGAACACCTGAGGATCGCAAAGTATACACTTACGTAGCATAAAATGCATTCAGAAAATTTGATTTATTCTTGGACTATACTCTTCGCATGAACTGGGAAGTTCTTTTAAATCATTAATATTAAGACGACCATCTCTTCTATTAAATTACAGTACATGTTCTAGACCATTCAGATCAAGGCTTCTACTCCTTTTGAGAGTTTTCAACATCGATTGATTGAGCTTCAGGCTTTTCAACGTTATCCCTGTAGAGATCATCCTTACAATTCTTTGGGAAAATGTGAATGTGCCGCGTTTGTTTTCAATACTGTATGAAAACAGAAAAATAAAAACAAATTTAGAAAATACAGCTCATTTAAAAAAATAAAATTGTTGGAATTTCATTTCCCCAGATCTTCAGTGTTGATGTAAATGTGTTTCTGTAGTGTTGCTTAGCACTTCGCGCATTGTATTAAGTTGGGTTTAAAAGAAGCCACAACTGGTAAGGCAAAATTCCCAGTTATATTGCTCTGCTTCAAATGTTTCTTTAACTAGCCATGTTTAATTTAAATATTTGGTAATTTCTTGAAGACCCAAGAAGACAACTTGAGCATGTTTCACTCTTCCAGCTGCACTCACTGTTCCAACAACATGAATGAGGAACTTCTGGGGGCTCAGGAAAGACCGTAATAATTTTGGCTTTCCCTTCTGTAATTTGAGTTCTTCTAAATTAAACTCTATATTGATTAGGTTTGTCTGGTTTCTTTATAGGAAAAAGGAAAAGATTTAGTGTGTATAAACTGTATAATAATTTTTGCTGTTGTACTCACTGCTGATGGTGGATTGTACAGGGCGTTGTTTTTTTTTCACTAAATGTAGACAAAATAAAATAAATGGATTTAGTGTACACAAGCAACTAATTCAAGTGTGTTAGAGTACAGGGTTGACAATCTTTTGGAACTAAATACTGTCCCCTGGGGAAACATACTGGGATTATATTTTGTTAATAAACATCATAGATGGATCTGCAGCCCCAGGGCTTCCCATCATAAGTGCATATTTCAGGAGATTGAAGTGAAGCCAGTGTGCACTATTTGTTTTTAAAAATGCATTTTAAACATGCAATAAACAATTGTTACTGCAATGAAATTTTTAGTTCTTACCCCAGGACTTTTTTCTTCTTGTCAGTATGCTGCAAAAATAGATTAAAAATTGCAGTTTAGTGGCATCATTATTCTCAGTTAAAAATTGTCTGAAGGATGCATTGCACAGCAGAGTTCTTATTAAACAGTATTTCTAACATTCCATTGCACATATTACATGGTTTCTCTACCATAGCTATTCTTCTGTTTTAATTCAAAACAGTTGGGGGTTTTTTCTTGGTTCACATTAATTTCATCCGTAGGTACTGAAAAATACAGTTGGGATGAGCTTCCCACTATGTACAGCTGGAGTTGAAACAAAAAGAAAAATTTGGTTATAGAGCATTAAGATACTGCCAGAGCATTTCTTGATTTAGCTGTAATAAACAAATAGGTGGTGGTGGTGTAATGTAGCAGTGTGATTGGAGACTATTTTTCATAATGTGTCCCCAATTTCACCCCTCTCCAGCCTGTTAAGATACAAATCCTGGCTGTTGTTCGGTTCATGCAGACCTGTGTCTCTGTAGAGCATATGAAAAATTCAATAGAAATGTAATTATTGTTTAGCCATAGAACAATACTAAATATAGGTTGGATGAGATCTGGCTTTTGGAATGTGTCTTAAGTCATCAGAAACATCTCATTCTTGCATGTATCAGTATGAAGGGGTTTTTTACATATATCTTATTCTTTAATAGCATGAATGTTGTGATAATTGCATGCAAATAATTTTCCACGTGCTTTTCAAGGAGAAATGGATTCATGTCCTTCCCTGTGAAGCTTATAGAGATACTAATGTTGCTATCCATGACAGGGGGACTTTGTCCTTAGCCCTGTGATTGTACTTCTGCTATAGGAAGCTTTCCGTCTCTGGTAGCTTTTGGAAGTGTTGAGACTTGAATGTTACATGAATCACTATATAGTTATGTGTTTAAGGGTGGTTTTTTTTTATAAGATATGTGGGCAAGAGTGTTTGCTAAAAGAATAACAGGTGGTGATGGCTATTGTCAGTAACAAATACTAAAGCGTATAGTTTAAATTATAAATTTAATAGAATTTTGAAGACACTGATTATTCAGGAAGGGACTTTTGCTGACATGACCTTTTGGAAGTATGCCCTTTACCATGGAAAAAAGAGATCATGATACTGAGGATTTAAAGATAGAGAATGTGAAAACTGGTCAGAGAAAGTAAGACATCACTAGGACCTTGCTTGAGGTGAGTTTGATGCTCATGCCTTTATGCTGTTCATGTACATGAGTGATTACTTTTACAGTCCATAAAAGAATTCTGCTATGCTTTATCTAATTTAATTTTTGCTTCCTTACTTAATTTCCACTTAAGACATGTTTGTAATGTTGTTTTTAACATCTGATCAGTAGGATCATAGTTACATGTATAATTATCAGTAAGTTTGGTTTCTTTGCATTAATGTGCAGTTAAATGCACTAACAACATAATAAACATGGAGTTTAGTTCTTTAGAATTTTTAAAATTAAAAGTAGAGTTTGAGTTTTAGAGCTATTTGAAGGTACATAGGCATGTACTTTCCTTGTAGACAAGTTTATTTTAAAGGGTCAAGAGTACACTTCATTTACCATGATAACAAATAAGATTATCCTGTGTATCCCCGATTTAGTTCTTGTTTGTTTCAGTGTTAGCTACCTTTACAGCTTTGCTTTGTTCTTTCTGTCTCCTGGAATTAATCTGTGCAATTTCCCCATTTGTTACAGAACAAATGAATGCTAAGCATGTCTGCAAAGCAGATTGAGTCTTGGATGCTAAGCTGCTACTGGATGAAATGTATGTCCTCGCTCCCTCTCATAAAGACAAACTTTGCCTGTTGACCGTAAAGCTTCCAATGTAATACTGTCTGTTCTTGTTACCTTTGCTCATTGAGAATTGGCAGCTACCATAAGATTTACTTTCTTGGACCTGTAAAAACAGAAGCACTGCACGAAATATTCTGGATGACTGAAGTATTTTTATTTGCATGTATTGTAATCAAATTGTACAGTACCTGATAGATGACACATATATATGGTAATAGAGCCTGTCGTGATGCATAGTTTAGGGGATAAGCTTGCAGAGATGGTGTTCCCATTTTGTCAGAAGTAGCAAAAACTGGAACTACTTGTGGCCTCTAGTTATATGTCTAAAACTGGCCAGAGCCTTTATAGCTCAATCGAACTCCATAACTCTGCTTTGTTCCTCACAGTGGTTAGAGGCGAGGTGGGCTCTGATCATTAACTCCCCATTCCTCAGAGCCCCTGTGGCTTACAGCAAGGATTTGCCCATCTAGAACCAGGCTCACAGTAGTGTGTAGAGCTGGTAAGAGGCATTGTCTTGCATCTGTACCATAAAGTCCAACTTCTGTTAATACTCATTTTGATAACTTGGATAGTAAGTGAAAAAAACAGTATGCTCAGTCCGAAGTGTGAGTTTAATGGCTCCTTTGTCTTCTGGAATGTGTCATGTGAAAAGTTTATAAAATGCAGAACTTGCTCCTGTTCACCTTTCAGTTGGATAATAATAATTCACCTTTCCGTCCTTCAGTATGTAGGGAGGTGTTCATAGACGTTGCCTGCAAACTGGATTGAATATTCTGAATCAGGTGGCTTTGTCATGTCTTGCTCTTTCGCCTCTCACAGGCTTTATCCGTGTTTTAACTGCATCTAGCATGGCAGAAGTGAATGTTAATGTTGGAATGGAGAGATGCCGATTTAAATTAAAGTAGTGGCATAGCTTTAACAAAGCTGTGACGAACAGGCAGCGCGTGACGGCCCCCACCTCTGCAACCTGGCGTACACTGTGGGCATGGTGGTCTCCTTCGGAGCAGCAGGTCTCCCAGAGGTGCTGTGGTTCATACGTTTGGTGTGACCTTACTGACGTGAGCAGCCCCCTATCACTGCAGGAGGGTGCTGCTGGGTTGGCATTACTGCAGAAGTTTATAAAACAACTTCACTTCTGTCAGGGTCTTGCTCTTCATTTGTCCTCCAGAACTGGAACTTTGATGGGGGGTGAGACCACAGGAGGTAATGTGTCTAATATCAAGATGAACATGAGGTTTATGGATAGGAAAAGACATAACATTTAAGCGTACAGCAGTGATGTTTCATTAATTATTCTTTCTTCTGCAGTTCAAAACTTCTGTTCCTCCTCTTTGAGCACCATGTTGCTGCGCTTCACTTAATTTGTATGCCTTATCCTCCAAATGCTGGCAAAGCTTTGACGTTTGATCTGTCAGAAGCTGAAGCGAAGGTGGTGTGGTGTGTAGTGCACGCTCAGGAAAGGAACGTTTAGGCAGCGGAGTGACGTGTGTTTGCAGCGTGGGGCCGCTTTGCTGTCATCGCAGTGTGTCAGCTGTCATGGGGGGAGGAAGGTGCATCTCGGGCGGGGAGAGCAAGGGGGGTGCGTGGAGCAAAACTTCTGAAATTGTGGTGGGTGTTGTCAAACCTTGTGCAAAATGTACGTTTAGTAACTTGTATTCATCACGTGTTAAGCTGTGCTGCTGGCTGTGGCATGCCCCATGGCTTCCAGCAAGCAGTAAGCCTTACGGGAGAGCTGCTTTTAACCCCAAACCAGATGCTGCAGTTCAGAACTGCCTGAACCTCAGAACTTGCGACACTGATGGAAGCAGCGGCAGCACCGCGGCGGGGCTCTGCGGGGGCTCGGCCGGGGCTCCGCCGGCGCCGCTCCGAGGCCCCA
>NW_020799110.1:19591669-19601092 GCF_003259725.1 Athene cunicularia
GGGGGATGGCGCGGTCTGACGGGGGCGCCGCTGCAGCACCGGGGGCCGCCGCCGCCTCCCCCCCTCCGCACGGGGCCCTGCTATAAGCTTTCTTCTTTCTTCTTTTTCTTCTCTTTCTTTCCCTTGCCCCGTCTAAAGCTCTATCAAACATCCAGTAACGCCTTCAACAAGCTGCTCCTACAGTTCCTGACTCGAAAGCATGTGTTTTGGACCGGCAGGGATGGGGCAGAAAAAACAACTTCTCTCCCCGTTTAGCACGAGGCAAAGGAGGACTGAGAGTGACATACACAAGGTCAGGTGATGAAACAAAACTGCGTTAGGTCTGTGAATTGCATCTGAATGTCATGAGTTTTCAGTCTGGTCATGGGACATCGTTTTAAGTTAAAATGCCAGATTTTTAGTTCCTGAATGTGTTTAAGAGCTGAAAAAAAACAACTTTGAGACTTCAAAAAGCCACAGAAATTGTGTTGTTAACAGTGATAAATATATTTGTTATGCTTATTATTTATTATCTAGTTATTTATATTCCATTCTATCTAGTGTAACCACCTCTTTGGGTAAGTGTTTAGGGAATTGAGGTAACCTGAGTTGTAGCATGTACTCGGAGCAGGCTTACGGAACTGAATGTAAGAACACTAAGGAACCCTGTCTAGACTGAAATCCTGGTGTCCTGAGCTCTGTTGTTCCAGCAGTTGGCCTGCAGTTACGTGGTCTGACAGCACTTGGGCTCACTAGTTAGTGCCTTCATAAGGAAACGTGCATTATGGAAATCAGGAAGGGATTCACCCTCCCAGGAGGAGTATTTCCAGAGCTGTTGGAAATGCTTGGTATCTCCTGTGTATGTTTCGTGTTGAGTGATATAACAAACTATGATTTTGTAGTTCATATTGTTTCTTAACATCAAGCACTGCATTGGGCAGGAGCACTCTGATACTGCAGCTTGTTCCAGAGGTGCATCAGGCAGCAGTAAGCAACTGCCTAGTGCCTTTAATATTCACTGGGTGGGTGTGAAAGGCAGGGGCTGCACTAAAGAAAAGGTGCTAGGAACAAGGTACCCGCTGGTTTCTTTAACACTGAGCTTTTGTGAGAACCCTGTTATATGCACATTCACTACAGGCACGTCTCTGGCGGACACTGCCCAACACTGGAGGTTGGTATGAACAGTGCTGTAAAGGCATGTTGACCAACACCATTGCTGTGGTTTGCTCTGTGTCTCATAGCTTTAACTAGGAAAAACACCTCTTGAAATCTATAGGAATTCATCCAAGTTCCAGGCTGTGTGACAGTGCTGGGTGCTCGACAAAGAGAGATCTCAGTTGCTTGTTCCCTTGAAGGAATTGATCCTTACTGCACTCAGGTGAAGCTTGAAATTGCATATCTCCAGGGAAGCAGATATCACAAAGTAGTGAGTATAAACTCTAGTTCTAGGACGTCTTGATTCAAATTAAGCCTACTCTTAGTCTTTTCTGAGCTGGAACCCAGGTGAGGGAGTACTGTCTGAAGCTGCACTTGTCTGTCAGTTCGGTCCATGTGTTGTGATATAGAATAATATTTTATACTGAATCTGCTCAGGTAATAACTGCATCATAAAATGAAGAGCAACAGAAAAGTGAAGTTTTAGCTAGAAAGTGGTGAATAATAGACAGAAAAGAGTGAAAATACTATTCTAAAGGGTAGGAGATATGCTCCCTGTTCTCAAATCACTGTGCTTCTGCACTTTAGCTGCAGTAACAATTGTGCTCTGAAAATCAAGTGGTCTTATTACCTGGGGACAATTATGCTTTCTCTCTGGTGGGCTGCTAGGATCATATTTAGTCTGGTGGGGTTTTTACCCTCTTGTTTTTAATCTTAGTTTTTCATTATTCTCATTATGTTAGTACCTGGAGCCTCTGTTGTGATCACATTGTATTTGTCCTATATGTGAAAAGCCACAGCACTGGTTCTTGCTTTAAGGAGCTTCTTAATGTATTTATATTTCATGTGAATGTCTTTATTTTTAAAACTTTGAAATTGAGCCAAGTTTTTCAAGGCCAGCCTGGCAATTTTAGGGAAGTGCACTCACAAACTGTGGTTCTGCAGCATAGTATTTCTGCCTCATTCCACACTAAGGCAGATACTTCTGGTCCTTCAGTCTTCTCATACCAAACACAATCTGACCTTAGTTTTCACAGTTTCTGCCTGCAAAGAAAATCTTGCAAATGTGGTATGACTGTAACTAAAACAGCTCTGCCTGGGTCTTCAGATAGCCTGACATAGTCTACTTGCTCTCAGCAGCTGTTTATCCTAAAGCAAGAAGACATAATCCTGTTGAGGAGAGTCGGGCCTGTTTCACCTCCTCAAATCCTGGAACTGCTGACATGGATTAGCTGTGGACAAGAGAAGGAAATTCTCTGGGGAGATGATGGTCTGAGAGCCCCTTGCTTCTCTTTGACTGAGGAGAAGCTGGGAGGGAAGGGGGATCCACCAGTAGGTACAACTTCCATTCACTGTTTATGAATAGCTTTTAGCAGTCCTGTTCTTGGGAGGAAAAAATCACAATGGGAAGGGAATTCCTGAAGTCCTCAAAGTGAATCTTCGTTAGAGCCTGATAATGCCTTACTATGGCCTTTGAGTTTATGTGCAGCTTTGTCTTTGCAAAGTTTGCTAGAGCATGCCTCAAATCCCAGTGACATCCGAGTTTCTTGGACCTTGTAAACTACTTCTGCTAATACTTGTTTGATGTTTGGCTATTGCTCCTTTTGAAATTCTGGTAAAGATGAGGCTAATAATCTCCTGCAGCTTGTCTGTCACAGCATGTGTTATCAACTTCATTATGCAGATCTTCAACTCCAGCATAATGTGGGATCCAGGTCAAAACTGTTGGTTTGGGTTTGAGTTTTTTTTGAAATTAGAATTTGGGCTGTATTGTTCTGTATCTCAGGAGGGTTGCCCTCAGGAAAGGGAAATTGGAAGCCTTCACACTGCATAGATCTGACTTGTTCCTTAAGCTGGAGCTTGGAGTCCTCGGACTCTCTTTCTCCTGGTGACTTGCTCTTATTAATGCTCAGTAGGGTGCAGTTTCTCTCGGCATCTGCTGTTGGCCTTCCAAGAATTTTGCCTTGAGTTGTCTTCAACAATGCTAAATGTAAGCTGATTAAATAAATACTTCACTGGGCCTTACAAGTCTCAGTTTTATTTGGATGTGTCTGTTTTCTTTTTCTGGAAGGTTTTTAATTGAAGTGTAATTTATATTAAAATTCTTAGATTAAATCTTTCAGCAATGAGTCCCTGAAGCTAGGCACTTAAATTCATATGTAGGCAAGCTGACACCGCCCCTGTCCCACACTGACCTGGGTGGGAGTGGGGTTGATGCTGGGGATGTGGGCAGGGGACTCCCAAAGATACCATCTCAGGTCAGGGCTACATTTTGGCTCTGTGTAGGACTTGACTTTGGTTTTCTGATACTGATTTCTGATATAACCTCTTATTGGCTCATTATGTTTAGTGGATTTTGGATTGTATATATGGAGTGCTGGGGGGGGGGGGGGGGGGGGGGGTTAAATATTTTAACCAAACTGAAAACTAAGGAAGAATTTGTCTGCAAGCACCCCATAACTTGTTGAGGACATACAGCCCAGGTTTGGTTGAAGCTGAACACAAGAGATGCCTCAGCAGGTTATTTAAATAGAAATCTCACAAACTTTGTATTTGTGGCTGTGGTGGGATGTCTGTAGCCAGGCAAGGACATGCAGTGCCATTTTGTTATACTTGCTACTAATAGGAAGCTATAAAGGGCAAGGCATATTTTGCAGTTTTTTGGGGTGCGCAGCATGTCCCCGTTGCTGCGAGCCAAGGCACGCCACCAGTAGCAGTCAGTACGGGAACCTGGCCACGCCAGCACTGAGGCCTGAAGCATGTAAGTGCTTATTTGAAAGGCTTTCCACTTTTCTCTGTGCTCAAACTGCTTGACTTTAAACCACCTGAAGGACTAGAGCAGCCTTCTGCTGTCCGTGCCTTCTTCAAGATTTCCCTTTTGCGTAGCTGTCGTGGCCATCAGCTGTGTGACTGGAAGGAGGCCAGTGGATGTCAAAGGCATTTACAGAATCACATGTCTTGGGCATCTTAGGGCATCAGGTGTGGGAAAGCTGACTCAGGCTTCAGGTACACAGAGATTCTTTGCTCTTCTCCCCAGCACCTGTCTTGCAGCTGGATCTCGTGCACCCACAGAGCACAGAAGAGGGGCTGGGGGAGGGCAGTGTTCCCGTGCAGTTGGAGCTGTCAGCAGACCGGCTCTTGCCCGACGCTGTTACAGACTGCAGCAGCATCCTCTCTCTCCCCATTGCCTTTCCCTTCGCTTAAGCAAGGAACACGAACTTGTGCTGGGGTTGGCAGCTGTGGTATCAGCCCAGTTGGCATCACTGCAGTAACCCCAGTTTAATGTAAGGTTTCCAAGATCCTGTTGAAGTTGGTAAGTATTTAGAAACTCAGTCCTCAGTCTAGGCTCTCCTTTTCCTGAGAGATCATTCAGATACCAGTGGTAAAAGCTTGATTTCCTCTAAGACTATGCCAGTTTTAACATGGGCTTCAACAGGGTCATGGTTTGGTCTGTTGCTGGTAATCTCCCTTGTCTCTGTGTCTCAGTGCTGCTCTCCCAGCCTTGTACTTGCACCAAAGTCCGTGTTGCTTGAGGATAACTTCTTTGCTTTACTTCTGTAAATATAGTCACTAAGCATACAGGGAAAATGTGGTTTGATCCTACCTGTCACTCTGACTGTGTGTGCTGTTGTACTGTGAGGATGCCTGTTCCCTCTGCTGTGGCTGAGGGTCAGGAGGAACCTCTCTCATTTTAGTTTGCATTTTTATCTCCTGTGAGTCTTGAAATTCTATCTTGCCCATGCACCTCCTAGCATAGTGTTTCTCACGGCAGGAGTCTCAAGTCGCTGGGTCCCGTCAATGGGAGGAGTCGCAGCCTGCTGTACCGATGCTGCTGCCAGGTCAGAGCTGTGGCTGCGGCAGTGGCCGAGGGTCAGCCCTCCTGGTAGCTCTGTGAGGTAAGACAGGCTGCAGCCTGCAGCAAGCTTCCTGTCCCTCTTCTCTTTATAACTGTATTTTTTCTTTTTTCTTATTTTTTGTTTTTCCCCCCGTTTCTTTTTTGTGTGTGTGCTCAGAACCTGATTCACAGTGTGCAGTGGAGTTCTCTTATTTTCTGTGTCTGCTGGATTCCTACTCTTTGTTAGCTGGTTAAAAAGAAGAAACAAGAACCATCTGTGAGAGAAGTCTACTTAAATAAATGCAGTAGGTTATAATTATTTTTTCTCTTTTGGTCATTGGGGTTTTGCTTTCCTCTGAAGTGATGATAAATTGGAGTCACAAGGTTTGGAGCAGGAGACAAACTCTTTGAAAAGCTTATTGTATTCAAGTAAGACATTAATCCCGATTTTTGTCTCAGTGCTGTCTGTGCTGTAGATAATTGCTATCTAGCAGGTTAATTTAGTATTTTTGTCCTTGTTCTAGGCAGAGTTTGAGATTAGTGTAAAAAAAAAAAAAAAAAAATCTTTTAAAAGTTAGTAAGCCCAATACATTGCATGTATTTAATGAGGCCTTCTCCTTGAGATGCTTAGGTAATCCACACTCAGTCTCTCTGAAGTTAATTATGTGCTAGTATACAAAGCCTAAATCCTTATAAAGTAACTTCCTTACAGATGTTACTATGAACTTATTAAATCCTGTGACACATCATCAGTCTTGTTGGTGTCAGCCAGAGAGAAGGGCTTGAGCACCACAGAGGACTAGGCACATAGTGAGAATTCATTATGAAAAGGAATTTTTAATTATTTTGCTGTGCTTTTCCACTGTAAGATTTTAAATATACAGCAGACAGTATTCTCTGAGGCTTCACACAATAAAATGTTTGTTAGTTATTTGTATTTGAACTTTATATTTGTATTTGACCTGCTCTTGCACAAAGGTGGGCTACCCCAGCAGTCTGCTGTCCATTCTGCTGTGTTGCTGGTCACTACCATGTGGGAATGAGGCTCCAATATATGTTTTTGAGTACCGTATCAGAATTCCGCCCCCCCGCAGAGTGACTTTTCACATAGGATTGAACTGGTATTTTTCTAATCTCTTAAAGAAATCTTTCTTGGCGTGTTCAGTAGGTCACTATGAATAATGTGCTTTTCCATTTGGCAGCCAGACTGGAAAACTGGGGGAAGGGGAAGCAGAGAGGAAGGGCAAGGACTCATTATGTTCAGGGGTCGGAGTGAAACTAGCACTTTCCTTTTACAAGATCCAGCAAAAGCCAACACTTTATGATGGCTGTCATCCCTTTACCACCTGAGACCTTTTTGGTGCCTCTAAGAAAAGCAGCAGATGAGGAGGAGGTCTAAACTCACCAGGCTGCACAGTGAGTGTCATGGCATCCTGGCTTTACCCCAAGGTTTAGGGAAGCAATAGATTGGAGACAAAGTGATGGTGTGAGAATACCCCTGTCCAAGGTTGGGGGAGCCTGGGTTTGAGCCCTTCCCTGTGGACATTTAGATGTGAAAGCAAAGTGGAAGAGGAGCAAAGCACTCCTCTATTGGACAGGGCTTGGCCAGGGTGGTGGGGCTGCCCTCTGAAAGAGGGGTTCAGGCAAATGCTGATGTTGAGTTCATCTCATGCTCCTCATGGTAGGAGGGGTGTGTACCCCTGACCTGGAGCTGCTGGAGAGTTTAAGGGTCTGAGAACCAGGCCTAAAACTGTGCTCCAGGCAGCTCCATCAGCTAGAGCTCACAGGTGAGACTGCTTCCCCATCCCACTCCAGCAATCACGCTACTCACAGAGGAAACATGGCATGGTGGCAGGGTTCAGGATTTGGCCCTTTTTGTGAGTAGGCTCAGTTTCTTGGCTGTTATAAAACCTGGTGACACTTGAAATGGATGGCAGTTACGTCAGATCCCAGCTCTGCACAGGAAAGATGCCGGTCACCTTCAGAGGTTCTGTGAGAGGCACCTGCCCATTTGGAAACCAGTTTGGCTCCCACTAGATACAGTGGGAGCTGGAGGGAGACGTCATGTCTGCATTGTTTCCGAACTCCCTCCTCCTGGCTCACCAGCCCTTACTCTCTACAACTGCTTTGCAAGAGTTCACATTACCAGTACTTTATCTTCTTCACTGCGATGCTGCTGCCCCCACGGGAGTTTAGTCAGCCGGGCTGATGCGATTTGAGTGGGGATGGGGGCCGAGAGCTGCACAGGCCCGTAGTGATCGATGGGATTGCACAGGGAAAGTGGCACTCGCCAGCGCTCGCTCCCTCTTTGCCCCCATGAGAATGAATGGTTTGCCAGTGGAGGAGTGATGGGGTTCTCTGCTCTGTGGGAGAAGTTGAAAGGGGGAGCGGTACCCGGGCTGCAGTGTACTAGCAGTCCAAGGGGGTGATCACCTGGGGAGGGAGCGAGTGTGTGGATGGGGTGAGCCTGCTCCGGGGGCATGGTGGAGCAAGTGCTCTGCGATTGAGCAAACGCACATGCTTTGTGTTTTCAGAGGCATTGCAGCGTGTCCCTGAACTTGGCACCCAGCCCCTAGTGATGTGGTAAATCCTACATCCGTGCATGTGCTCTGTAACCTTCCGAACTCCAAAAAACTTCTGCCATCATGTGCCTTGAGCACGTTTAATGATACATGTGAAGTGTTTTCTCACTCTCGTGGAAATGGATGTTGCGAGCTGCAGTTGATCCCCTCACTTCTTTTTGGGACGGTACTTTAACCTGTGCATGCCCTTTTATCCTCTTGATGCTATTCATAACCTTATAGATCATATATATATATATATATATACACACACATATCTATCTATCTATCTTATAGCATATCCTGCCATGGTTCCTGCTCCAGACTGAAGGTTCTCATCTGCTTGCTCGTCTCACCAGAGTGAGTGGCTTCTTTCATTACTCTCGTTTTCTTCCTCCTGCTTTCTCCCTAAATCTCCACATCCATCTCATTAAAGGTCAGCTGGAACAACAGGTACTATTCAAGATACAGATGCGCTGTAGATTTATAGGTTGCCATATGATGTTTTCTGTTTCCTTCCTTATTTCTTTCCCAGTAATACCACTGTTTTGGGCTGCTGCTGGCTGCAAAGGTGCTGCTTTCACCCACACAGCTGCTCAGCCCCTGGTAGCATTGCTGGGCCATACGCCAGCCTGTGGTCCCACCACTGTGTGCGCAGGGTGAGGATTGCTTTTCCCCCCTGCCATATTTATATCCACTCATACTTACCCACCTTGACGTTTACTGGGCTCTGCTCATGTGCCTGTCCCCAAGGCAGCGTGGCAGGGGTGGTGCATTCCTGCAGCATGCTGCTTCTGTGGCCATGCCGGGCATCGATGCCATGCACAGCACCATTGCCTCTGACCAGAACAGGGACCCTGAAATGCCACTCGCGCTTCCAGCTACAGACCGAGCCCTGATGAACATTCTTAGTTTCAGTGTTTTCTTGTACAGGCAAAATTACCCTTTTGCTCACATGCAGGAAGGCAGATGACTGATTGCCTCTGCCCTGTAGCAGAGTTGATGAATCATTTCCTTTTCCATAGTTTAGTAAAATTGTTAATTTTTGTTGTTCAGAGCTCATCTAGAGTGGTTTAATGTTTTGAGCACTTGCACTCTTCTCTTTTGTTCTCTTCCTGCAATTGTCCGAAGACTGGATTTTTTTTGTCTCCCTCCCACCAGTTGTTGTTACTTACTCAGAATGGTTGTGGATGGGTTTGCCTCTATCAGTGCAAATTAATTTTTTTCCTCATTTTCTAGTCGCCTTTTTTTATTGTACTTTGATGTCAGCGCGGTTTTAAAGCATGAATGTGTATTTCTACCAGTGAAAGCGATCTTCTATATAAAGGAAACCAAGGTAGTGCTACTCGTACCTTTAGACCTTGGAGATTTTGCTCTATTGAATATAAATCTACGGTTGGATTAAAAAAAAAAAAAAAGTTCAAAGGTTTGAATAACAGACTCTTATTAATGCAGGGGTTTCTGCACAGTGAACCACTGCTTTGTGTGCTTGGCTGTTTGAGAGGAAAATTGATATGTCAGCAGAGAGAGATGTATTGCTCTTAATTAGATTGAGCTGGATACATCATCAGAGGCCCCAGTTTTGATTTAAATACTGGCTGCAGTGGGGGCAGTTCTGTATAGAAAATGGGGACTGGCTTGATTTGTATGTATTGCTCCTGGGTTGGCAAAATAAAGAGATGAAGGAACAGTGTGATTTATTATCTAGACACTAGAATAGGCCTTGGAAAGATGTGTATTTTCAGCATTCCTATTGTAGTGTACACAATAAGCTAAATTAAGTACCAGTATGTCAACACAAGGAGCAAGAAAGAAAACCTGGAGCTTGCTTAAGGGTGCTGATTACATGGGTATCTCAGCATCCAAAAGAAAAAAAAAAAAAAAAAAAAAAAA
>NW_020799110.1:19601142-19610666 GCF_003259725.1 Athene cunicularia
GGGGGGGGGGGGGAGGGAAAGAGGCAAACATAGCACTGGAAGGGGGAAGCCTGGTACCTGGCTTTTATGGTCTATGTATGATAACCCAGGATCTGGTTTCCAGCTAGGAAGTAAGCTACCAGTGTTGTAAAGTGCATAACTAGGAGTCAAGGTTTTTTCACAAAGCTCCACTTTCCTGAGGCTGATTCATATCTGCCCTTATTGTTATCTGTTGTGTTCACATGCGGTTTTTTCTTTTGTTAGTCTCTTTTCCTTCCTTGTTTTTAAAGAATAGCTTATCTATATGCCCCAGAAGGGTGTGACTCACAAGGATCACAAGCTTTTTACAATGAGCTAAAGCCAGCCTGCTGACTACAAGAAAATATGCTGAGGTTTTCAATCACAAGTGCCACATTACCTTTGGAAAAGGCAGTGGTCACACCGAGATGCACACTGGTGGGACTTGGACGGGTTCGGAGCCTCCGTTTCCACTACTGACAGGCAACTGTACTTACAAGATTATCTCATCTTGGAGTTTTACTGGTTTTGTGTTTCAGTGCTCTTCATCTCTGCTGCCCTGTGCTGTGAAGGACAGCAGCAGTAGGACACAGAGGTGTTTCTGAACACGTGGGTTGCATGGATGCAGTGACCAGAGCTCAAGCCTTGGAGTTGGAAAACGAGCTTTCAGCTGAGCTCTGCTGTGATGTGCGTGACCTGGGACCAGTCACATGGCTTGTCACTCATCACCTTCCTCATTATGTATATTAACTGTGCATACCTGTGTATTTCATTGGGTTATTGCAGAGCCTGCAGAAGATTGAATTAATTCTATCAAAGTCTTAAGAGAAATCCCTGTGTTACTGAAGCTTCAGTAGTAGGAGGAAGAGAGGGGGGCACCAATTTGTCTTTTTATTTTTTGTCAGGACCCTTTGCAATGGATGACAGAGCAGACTCTCTGATGACTGTGCATCTTCTTACCAATTTGGGTCACTCATTGCCTCTGCAGCAAACTCTGGATCGGCTTTTGGAGTGGATCTGCCTGGACATTCGCCTTTTCCTGGTGTCTGAGCGAGTTACTCCACTGAAATACTATGAGAGGCATCGTAAGAGAAGCTGCAGTTTTCCTGGAATATCTGTCCTCCTTTTTCTACATGAAGACTTGGGAGAAGAACGGATTTTCCAGGTCCATGAGCAATTCCAGCGTTTGCCCTGGCGCTACCAGTGTGCCCAGATTGCTAATGGGCAAAGCCACCCCTATGCCCCAGCTCACCAGGACTTCTATGGCCTGGACGACCAGATGCCTGTGTGGGGCATCAGGCGGGTGCACTGTGGCCCCGAAATCCTGCGTGTCACCCTCTACTGCACTTTTGATAACTATGAGGATGCAGTGAGACTCTACGAGATGATCCTGCAGAAAGAAGCAACTATGCAGAAAGGTAACTTCTGTGTCTTTGTGTTGTACGCAACACAAAATGTTGCTGTGCAACTCTGCTTGAAGCAGCTGCCCATTGGGGTGGCTGCTGAGCCAAAGGAGTCGTCAGCCTTGCAGTTCAAGGTGCAAGAAATCGGGCAGCTGGTGCCTCTCCTGCCTAACCCATGTATTCCTATCAGTAGCACCAGGTGGCAAACACAAGACTACGAAGGAAATATAATTCTGCTTCAGGTACGTGTCTGTGGTGCTCTGAGAGGAGTTTTTTTTTGTTTTTTTCAAGGAAAGCAGAACTGATTCAAAATGGAAATTAAGATTTTGCTTGTTCATGTTTTCTTTTGAATTTGTGAATGCAGTAATTGGTATCTGCCTGTGCTGTGATGCTGTTCATAAATATAAGCACAGATCCTCATTAAATTAACGTCATACTGCTTGCCTGAAATTGAAGGTATTAATGCTTTTTTTCAGCAGGCTAGTTTAACATCTTCCCTTCCCTGCCTGAAATAAATGATTATAGCAGCCTGGTAAGTCGTTATGTTATACATGTTTTTGAAAGCAGATTTTTAGTATCCAAAATCAGATGTATTGTAAGTATAGTGTTGATACAACATCGCCTGCAATAGATTTTTTTGAGCTCTTGAGTGAGTTGCAGTTGGGCAAAAGTGCCAAAGAAATGTGTCATAGGAAATCTCTGCTTTTTCTGTTGAAGTGTGCGGTCCAGAGATGGTATGAATAAAAATAAATAAACAACAAAAAAGACTGATGAGATGATACATAGAGGGAACTATACATGTGAGCAGGAAGGCAGTTTAGCTCAGTGTGCTTTCTTTCCATTGTAACAACCCCTCCCCCCTCTGATTACTTTTTCTTGTAATTTGGATATTTAAATAATTTGCTCATCCTGTGATTTTTTTTTTATTCCTTCCAGAGCTCATTTGTTACAAATCCAGTTAATTATTCTGTATGGCCTATTTTTATGCTACTATGAACACTAATGCTCAGGGCAGCCTTTGCATACTTCTCATTTGGTATCACTTTATAAACTGGTTTGCCACCCACTTGAACAAGGCCCTGAGCATCTTCATGTAGCTTTTGAAGTTGGTCCTGCCTGGAGCAGGGGCTGGGTCAGATGACCTCCAGAGGTCCCTTTTTTAATTACTCTGTGGTTCTTCCTGCTGTAGATACAAGGTCTTTAAGCTGACAGACGTACATGAATTCACTGGCAGGAAATTCCAAAACTTTTTTGAGGTTATAGCTGTGCTGCACTGTGCTCTTAGCAAAGGAAGCTGGAGTCCAGTTGAACTTGAGGCGGTGTATCTCGTGTCTGTGCTCTACCTGGGACGCTGACAGTCTAGCACGTGGTGCTTTATTCTGCAACTCTGTGGTTCACACTGTAAATCTTTATTCTAAGTACCTGCAAATTATTTATTCCCTCCCCAACTTTTTGCCCTATTGCAAACCAAATCCAAGGGTCTGCTCATGGACTGCCACCCACATGGAGTTGTCATTCTCCTCTGAGCCTGCAAGAACTCTTTTCTTGGTTTTATTGGGGAAGAGATAACACAGGCCACCTAGTTTGATAAAGAACAAACCACATCCTTTCCTTTTTTTTTCTGAAGTTGCTCTTTAATTACTGTTCTATTCCATGTCCTTTCTCTGAGTGTTTACAGGAGATCCCTGTTGCTCAAATTTTACAAGTTTAGCCTTAAGACCCAAGTAGGCGTCTTAAGTAAGAGAGTATGATCATCTCCATGTGCCACTTTGTAAATAGACATGAAGGGTGTCTCTAGTCTTGCAGAGGATTGGTGAGGCTGGTGCCTTGCTCTGGGCTGGTGTCCCCAGGGACAGCATGCTCCATGGGAACAAGTGGGATGTGCTCAGCAGGTCCCAGTCCCGTTGGCCTTGCTAGGTATCTCCTCCCTGAATTAGCATTACCCAGCCATTAAAGGAATGCCATTTGATCCAGAGCTTCCTGACCAAGTTTCTTTCCAAAAAACAGCCAGGCAGGATTTGCAGATATGAAGAAGCCTCAGTAGATCTGATGCCTCCGAGAAGGTTCTGGGACAGGCACAGCTATTTGTGTGTGCTGTGTTTAGGTCACCTGCAGCAAATATGTTGTGTATGTGCACTAGTCCTGAGAGCCCTCTGAAAGCTGCCCACAAGCACCACAGCCTGTGCATGCTGCTCTCAGGAAAATCCCAAACAAAGGTGGAAGGGCTTGGAACATACTATGTGGTGATTCAGGTTTCTTGTCTGGACTGGGTTTCAGCCACAGCTGTCTGTGCACAGCTGGCAATAGGTGGCTGCCTTGGCAGAAGCAGCAAGAGGACGAGTACATGTATTACACCCCAGTAATACACACCTGAGCTGCCTGTTTTAAACTCAAGGGTCTTCTGAAGCTGGCTGTGGTAACTTGCAGTGACCTTCCTTTCCATGTGTTTATCTAGTCACCCCTAGAATCCATGTGAACTTTTTCTATCCACAACATCTTTGGCAGGGACTTCCCCAGGTCTCCTGCCACCTCCCTTTAATTGAAACTGGCTCCACCTGGCTTCATTTGATGGCCTCTGCTTCTTGAATTGCAAATGGCAGGGAATGGAAAATACCTACCTGTTTCTCCAGGTGGTTCATGGTGGTTTAGCCTTTTATCCTCTCCCTCCCAAACTGAAATTCCCAGCGTACATGGTTGTCCCTTTACTGTAGTTGTAATTATCCTTGTCCATTTCTGAGCATTTCCAGTCCATGAGACTCTGTTGTGTGCTGCAGGTGAGAGACAGGCACCATGGTCCAGTTTTGGGACCAGAGCTGCACTGTGCAAAACAGTGTTCTCAGTTTTGTTTGGAATAATTCTTAAGATTTCATTTGCTTTCTAGACTGATGTTATACACTGAACTGATGCTAACACAGTCCTGTCTGTCACAGAAGTGACACCTTGGGTTACAGTCAACTCACAACCTAGCATTTTGTATGTGAAGCTGGGATCGTTTTTCTCCATGTGCATCGCATTATCTATGCTAGGTTTCGTCTGCCATTTCTCAGGCTTGTAAGACTCCTCTGCTGTTCTCTAGTGGGGCTCTGATGGACTCATGCTGTGGATGATTTCAGCACAGTGACGCCGGGTGAGACAATCATCACTTGGTCGAGCTAGAACAATAGGTTAATGGGGTTCTCTCCAAATTTTCTTCAACAGGTTCAAGACAGCTTCAAGCCCCGTGAAACAAATGTTGGGCTTTTCCATCAGGGTAATGCCGGTAATGAAAAAATCCTGCAGGACTCTGTCTCAGCCCCTCTCCCTGTAAAGTGGGGTAATCCTGGGAAGAGAAACCAGGAGGTCAGAGCTGTGAAGGGTAAAGCAAAATCTGACACAAGTGAAGCCCTTGCTCCTGAGCAAGCCAGCCACGACCTCCACAGGCAATTCTGCTCTTCTCACAGTGGTGCAGCAGCCTGGTCGTGGTGGGATGCCACCTCCCTCCGCAGGCAGGTGAGCAGCAAGCTGCAGGCTTCTCTCCCAGAGATCCGTGTTCGTCGGCAGGCAGCGGAGACCAATGTGGACACCGGGCTCACTGTGGCAAATCCTGCGAGCGGCCGCTGCCTGCTGAGCCGCTTCTCCAGGGACCTGCGGAGCAGCCTCCTCCAGCCACGGGCACCCATGGATGGGGCCGGCAGCGCCCTGCCCTCCCAGGACAGGATCCAGCTGCTGTTTGCTGCAGCCAAAAGGAGTAAAGGAGGAGGAGGGCAAAGAGCTTCAGGCTTCCACTCGCAAACAGCACGAGCCAGCCCTGCAAACAGAGCGGAGGATGAGGAGGAGGAATTCTTTATATGACTGAAAACAAACGTGCCAGATGTGCTCTGCTGTCATTTGTAAATGATGAGTCTTTCCATGTGCATTGTGCTTCCTCATGCTGTGACTGCTGATGCTCGGCTTACCTCTGTAACTGTGGCATTTCAGTAGTGGGTTCAGTGCTTACTTTCCATGGAGTGATGCTAAGGAGGCTGTGGGCTGAGCAGGAAAAACAACACTGTATTTACAGATAGGTTTATTTTTTTAATGCAAAATAGATTGGAGTATTGTTGTGCAATGAATAGGAATAAGCCATATAGAGCTGTTCTAAGATGCTAAAAAATAGCCAGTGACATCCTCAGATGGGGTTAGAAGGCGCAGTTTGCCTGAGCTGCCCAAGCAGCTGGGTGCCCCCAGCCATGGAGCCTCATCATCCCTCACCGGGCCATATTGGAACATGGTAGCGGCATGGTCACAGTGCTTATGCCAATTTTCCTCTGTGTTCCTTCTGGCTTGCCCTGTTGTTGGTATTTAAAAGGTATCAGTGGTGCCAATTTTATGCAAATATGAAACTTAAGAATGGTCTTTTAAAATATTTTTGAAGAACAATGTTTCTGGAGAGACCTTTTCCCCAAATTAACACAGTACACACACACAAAAAAAAGCAAACACTTGCAGAGAATATTTTGAGCTGTGTTTATGTTCCAGTAAGACCTGCTGTTGCTTCTTCATATGACACTTTAAAAAAAAAAAAAAACAGCATCAGGCCAGGCTTTTAGACCAATGTGCAGTTATCAGCAAGCAATCCTAATTGGTTTTTAATTAACAGAAGATAAGAGAAGTTAAGAGTCTTGGAGGGAACTGCTGAATGCTGGAGAGTACAAGGGATGGGAGAAATGAAGTAATGTTTCAGTGACAGATGCTGAAGTAACTCCCATCTTGATCAGCAGATTTCTCAAGTAGGATTAAGTAAATCTCAAAGGGAAAGAGATGGAAAGGGCATGACAGAAGAATGAAATTTTTAAAAGAAAAGCCAAATCTGATCATACTTACCTTCCAGACAGCACAACAAAGAGGTATTTTTTCCTTAACTATAGCTGAATTCTGCTTTACACAAAAGTCTGAGTTTGTTTGGAGAGTGCCTTCTCATTGCTGCCTCTTAGTTCATAACTCAGGTTTGACAGGCAATGGCTTCTTGCTGCCCAAAGGGAGCAGAGAGTGATGGGCAGCAGCAGAGCCTTCCTGCAGGGAGTTCTGTGCAATTTTATGGGTATTTACTTGTCTGTGTGCCAGATGAACACAGCCCACGCTGCACTGCATGAGCTGTGTTACCCAGGGAATTCCAAACCCTCCCCTCTGCTGCTGGTGGGCTGTGCAGCCCAGTGGGACTAGAGCGCGATGCTGTGCCTGGATGTTAGCTCTGGCTTTGGGAAGGCCCAGCCTGTTGGGGAAGTCTGAAGGCAGAGCTGAGTTGGTCTGAAGAGCTGCGGGTGGGAATAGGGCAGTCCCTGCTCTGTGCCTCTGCAGTCTCACAGCTGGTGTTGCCCTGGAAGTGACGCTCATGTACCCTTCGATTCAGGGACTGAAACCTGCACAGAGGAACAGGACACTTATTTTACTGAACACTTACAAAACTCTGCTATGTTTTCATAAGCTCCATAAAAATTGTGGACTTTTTAATAAATCATACTGTGATATTTACATCTATGAGTGATTATTTAATCTTACCTAAAAAAGTAGCCAGTGCTTTTCAGAGCTGGAGAAAATGTTTGGTCAACTAGGAAAGCAGCAAAGAGGAGAGCTTGTAGGCAAGTTTAACTCTTTGGGCTCACTGGTGGGTGTGAGGGCAGGCTGGGAGGGACAAGGAGAGAGGAGAGGGATTGGGGTATCGCAGCAGCCTGTAAACATGGGGTTACAGCCCTCGCAGTGGGCATGGGTGGGATAATCATGAACCCAGGAGTAAAACCAGAAGTGGGCTTCCTGGGAGAAACAGCTTTAAAGAGAGATTTCATGACCGTGTCTCTACTCTCATGCCAAAAATACTCAGGATTATGCTAAACAGTCACACTTGTTTTACCTAAGAGTGTGCCTAAGAGGTAGAAGGTCAGTATCTAGCATGGGGGAAATGCTCCATGATTTAAAACAAAGAAGAAAATAAAATTATATGTGAAGTTCAACTGCCTGCAATAGATCCCAGAAGAGAAGGACTTCAAGTCAAAGGAAAACTACTCTGAAAATATTGCTTGTAACAGTAAGAATATAAAATCCATGGATTCTAAGTGCAGGATGCACCTAGTGTATATGCTGTATTACACAGGAAACTGTTGGGTCAGAGGGCACAGTTTCTCTCTGGTGGATTCGGTAGTGGAAGGCAAAGATTCCCATTTTTCATAGGTTGTTTATTATCTCTGGAAACCTTATTTTACATTTTTTCCTTGCCTACTATGCCATTTCTTTCAAGTTTTTAAAAAAAGGCTAATAAGAGAGAGCGCAGGTTGACAGGGGTCTGCTGAAGCTCAGTGTCCCAAACAACATGTGAGGAGCTCACAGGTAAGCACCCAGACCTGGCAGCCCCTTGCAAACGCGTTGCGGATGTGGGAGGTGTGTGGGGTTGGCAAAGGTGGCAGCGGGCTGAGCCAGGGGCTTCTCTCCCCCAGCTCCCATCCTGTGTGCTGGTCCCAGCAATGCACGCAGCAGAAAACAGTCTTGGTGGAAAACTGATGTAGGAGTTTTAAAAAGCTACGCTTAGAGTTATGATGGCATTGCAACCCTGCATGAAGGGAAATGAGATGGGGGTTTTTTACCATTTGTATGTGTCATACTTGATATTAGTGATTTAGTCTGGTGGGAATGGTTCTGACCCAGCTGTGACCATCAGGGGTGCTGCTGATGCTCTGATGGGCAGTGACGGACAGCAGCCAAGGTGGCTGGCATGGGTTGGCTGACCCATGAGCCAACAACTTGAGATGTGCACTTCTTCATGGTGGCGGGCGCCCTGCATTGTGCCAATCTGTCTGTCAGATGGTGTCACACCCAGGAGCAGGAGCATGACCCTGAGACTCCTGTGAGCCATGATGCTGGGTGACCCCGCTCCCAGGAGGGAGCAGATGCTGCTGTGGCTGTGCTCACAGGGGATGATGGTGAACAGTCCCAGCCCAAAGCAAAAGGCTTTTCTCCTGGGCCGGTTGCACAGTCTGGGTGATGGAGGAGGAAAATCTGCTCTTGGGGGAGGAGAGTGTGTGCTGAGAGCAGGAGCCACTGGCAGCAGGAGTCCAGAGAAGCAGGAGAGCTCGCTTAGGAGTTGCCTTAACCCATCCTGCAGAGATGGCTGCTATTGCTTTGGTGTTTCAGCCCCTGGCTACAGAAATGGTGTCTTTGTATCCTCTGAAGAGAGTACAGTGGTATTTCTGAGTTGCTGGGGAGGAGTGGGAGAGCTCCTCGATGCCTGGATACGGGCACAGAGGCGGGAGTGCTCTCCTCACGCCCGGCATGGTGCCGTGGCACAGGCGGGCACCCAGGCAACCCGGCCTTGGCAGGCAGCCGCTGGGCTACGATGCCACAGCCTTGGCCTCTCGTATCAAGAAGTTGGCAAGCTTCATTCTTTTGGGGAAGCAAATGCTGAATGCACTTTTCCTCTCTGAGTTTTGGGTGAAATTCAGCTTTCGGGGATGCCTTGATAAATCCTGCTGTAGTCCAGCAAGCACAGCCGAGCTTTTCAGATTTACACTGGTGGCTCTGGGGTGGGAGTTTTTCTTCTCTCAGCTCAGCAGGATATTCTTCGTCTGTGTTGGTGCTGTGCTCTGTGCCCAGGACACACAAAGTTTCATCCTTGGTGGAGGATGAACTGTTGCATGTACCAAAAGTCCCACATTTGTAACGGAGACACAGAAATTGTCTCTTTAGCCACAGACGAGTGCGGCAGCTCCCGTTCCTGGGGGGGGGCTTTGCTGTAGAGTGTTCTGGGCACCTGCACCGCGGCCCGGGCGTGGAGTCTGTGCTGCTGTGAATGGCCTGTGAAGGCTGTGCAGTTGCTCACTGATGCGTCCCTCTTAATCTGTGCATCGCTCTAGCAGTGATGTTAATTTTCCTCTATCGCCTCTCTGCTGTATTACTTGAGTCCAGTCAGGTGCCCTGTCCCCCCATCACTTGGTCTTTTCAGTTTGCCTTTTGTCTTCCCCGGGTCCCCCCGTCTTTCTTCGTCTTTCTTCGTTGTTTTGTCTTTTTTTCTTTACTGTTTTTGGGTCTGCCTCCCCCCTCCTCCTCCTCTTTCGGCCCCTCTTTCTCTTCCCCCCCTCCCTCCCCTTCCCGTGTCGCCTGGCTGTCGCGGCTGAGCTG
>NW_020799110.1:19610716-19687074 GCF_003259725.1 Athene cunicularia
TCCCTCCGCGGGTCCGCGCCCGGGGCGCTGCCTGCCGCTGCCCCTGCCCCCGGGGGTCTGTGTGTCCCGGCCCCCTCCGGGAGCGCGGGCTGCGGGCGGCTGCAGTCTGAGCTCGGGGTCTTCATTTGCCTTTTCATTTGTTAAAGAGGAAAATCCCTTGGTAGTCGATGTCACAATTCGGTATGAAAGTAAACCAACATCTTCAGCAGGCGCAGCAGCAGAGAAAATAAACATCAGCTTCTCAAAGATGACGTGTAAGAACTGACAAATGCTACTGTTACTAAATTTATGGGATTTCCTTGGGTGCACGTGGCAAATGGTATCAGGGCAATTACGAACTGTTGATGGAATTGACGGGAAATGGTTGCCACGTTTATCAAATTGAGCGCTAATTACAGCGGTAGGTACGGTAGGATGTGTGTTAGCCAAGGCAAACGTTGTGAGATCTTAAAGAGCTATTGTACCTGATCTATGTTCTGTAATGAATTATTTTCAATAACTACTTCTATCTATGCCTTACTAGTAGGGTAGATCTAACCTGACTCATGACAAGTAGGTGAGAGTTAGGCGCCTGGGGAGAACAGAAGGAGCATTGAAAAGAAACTATTGATAGTACGTAGGGATATGGGCCTCAGAATCATGACGTGTCATTTATTCTGGTAAAAGGACATCAGTTACTGATTTGAACAATGAGTTACTGATTTGAGCACGGGTGGATGGGCTTGGAAAATAAACTTAACTTGGAAAAAACCCATGTATAAATTACATGTGTTTGATAAATAGTCCCAGCATCAATCTGCCTGTTGCCTCCTGCCCCATATTGTACAGATTTTCATGGGGAGGAACCACCCCATGCTGTTAATCCCTGCAGCTGTTCCCGGGATCACACCAATGATGTTCACGCAGGCACTGCTATGTCAGTGGGGAGGTGGGCAGCTGCCCGCGGCCCTCTGTGGCCTGGGGTCACTCCACCAGGCTTTGCCTTTCTGCAGCATCAGGTCTCCAGGCCCAGCTGTGGTCTGGCTCACCTGAGCTCCTCACAGAGCTTCTTGTAAGACTCTTTCGTTCCTCCACCTTCCAGTAATTGAGGCTTTTAATCCTCACTTTCATTAACATTAAATTAACCTGATAGATAAGAAAGCAGTAGAGATACTAACAAAGAAAGCCAATTTATCTCTCATTAATTCATTTTCTCTGCCAGCAAACTAGTTGATTAAGGAGATCTGTCATCTAAGTGACAGAGAAAAATAGAGTCCTTCCTTAACATGTTTTATTGTTTTGATGGCAGCCTCAGACACTGATGCTCTGAAATTTCATATGCAGTTGTTACTGTGTATCTGCTGAGTGTACAGAAAAATTAAGATACAGTACTGGCATGCTTGTTACAAAGACATTTTGCTAAAAAAAATGCTACAGCAGATCAACTTTTTAGTGGTAATAACAAAAAAGTAAACTGGGGGTAATTTCACTTCAAAGTTAAAAAAATAGACTTCTCCTATTCTGCTTTATGGAGGTGATGGTCCGTTGTGTGATGGAGTGGGGCAGGAAGCAGGACCTTTGCTTTGGGGCAGAGCAGGAGGAGATGCAGAGCACGCCAGGGTCGTGCCTGCAGTTGCTCTCTGACTCGTAATAATGGGGAACAGGAAACTTCTGAAACCAAAACAAAGTCAACCAGAGGTCTGGGCTGTGAGAGGGAGGCAGAAAGCTTGGGGGGTCCCCATGGCACTTCTGCTTATGGCACATGTCCTTCTCTCCCCCCACCATGCCATGTGGGCTGGTGGTTCACCCGTCTCGGCACCGGAATAATGAAAGGGTGGCTCAGGATCGGGAAGATTCTTTGTGGCCCCTTTTGCCTGCGGTACTGCGAATGCTGTTGGGGGTGGAAGAAGGCCCAGTATTGCCCTCTTGCACGCTGGGATCTCCCTGCCTGTCCCTCCTGGCACCACTTGCACACAGGCCTGGCTCTGCAGCAGCTGTGTCGCAGAGGTGGGAGATCTTGCTGCTGGATTTTGCTAGAGAACCCCAAGTAAACATCCAAATATTAGTTGTGTTGGTCTGACAGGCTGGATGGCATGGGGCATGCAGGAGTGGAGTGGGAGTGGCACGCATCAGGCCTGGGGGCTCAGCTTGTAAGGGAGCTGCCCAACTTTCATGTGTTCCTAATGAGGTGTTGCTTTTGTCCTCTTCTCCAGTAAGCTTTTTCATGCAAGACTTGCCAGGACCTTTCTT
Source organism: Athene cunicularia (assembly GCF_003259725.1). NCBI lineage: Eukaryota > Metazoa > Chordata > Aves > Strigiformes > Strigidae > Athene > Athene cunicularia. The sequence continues at coordinate 19,612,946 of NW_020799110.1, forward strand.
TCATCCTTAGGGAGGTGAAAACTTGTATTTCCTTCAATCTTTTGGGCCCTGATACACTTAAGTGCAGAAGGCACGTCCCTGCCTCAGGGGCACTTCTTGCTTTCGGACATCAGGAAACACGAGGTGCTGCCTGAGGATGGGGTAGGCTGTACAGGAATGACTCAAGTGCCCCATTTGGACCTTGAGTATGATGCACATTCCTACAAGCAATAGGACAAGAGGGAATGGCCTCAAGTTGCACCAGGGAAGGTTTAGACTGGATATTAGGAAGCATTTCTTTACAGAATGGGTTGTTGGGTGTTGGAATGTGCTGCCCAGGGAGGTGGTGGAGTCCCCATCCCTGGAGGGGTTCGTTTAGGAGTCGGGTTGACATAGCGTCGAGGGATCTAGTGTAGCTGGAAACTGTCAGTGTGAGGTTAATGGTTGGACTGGATGATCTTCGAGGTCTTTTCCAACCTAGATGATTCGGTAATTCATTCAGCAGAAGTGCCTGTCTGGCTGTGGATTTTCTTTCTGCACAAAGCTGGTTCATCCCTGCAATGGCTCAGTGCTTTGTAACCCCTGTGGCCAAACACACACACGAGAGACAAAACGCCTTTTGAGAGACCTGCCTGACACGTGCAGTATATTTCTCAGTGTGGTAACTTTTATTCAGGCTGCTTTTCTGCCAAAGGCAGGTGTGCCTGCAGCCTGGCCTTCAGCAGCAAGTGCTGTCCTGGATCTGCCCCGTCCTAGTGTCAGGTGTTGCACATCAGCTTTGTTTTCAGTAAGAGCTGCTCATTTTCTGTGTCATATCTCTGGCTGAACACCCCAAATCCTTAGTGCCTCATGAAAAAGAAGTGTCAGGGGTATTTCCCTACCCCCAAAGGATAACAGTTATACAGAATAACAGCTGTTACAGTAAGTGATTTCTTTCCTGTTCCTATGCAGGGGGTTTCTTTAAACACAGAGGATACATCTGATCAACCTGGATTAAAAATTCACTTACCCTATAATTTACAGGAGAAACAGGGATCACACCCAAGTTTCAGGGGGTGTCTGGAAGGAAAAATTAGTGTGTCAGGAAGCAGTCGGTATGGGTTTGTGGTCCTGGGCACTACCAGAAGGCAGTGATACTTCCCCTGAATTTCTCAACCTTCTCTGTCCGCAGACTCCTCCCAACACCACAACTGCATTGCAGTTTGCTGTGCTTCTCTTCTAATGTTTAATTCTCATAATTTAAGAGAGGTTTTGAGAGGTTTCCATCTCCCATGGAGCACTTGCATTAATATTCCAGTTTAGGATCTCAGTTCTGCTGCTGATTACAGGCAAGGACAGATCCGATTCCTATTAGTGTGAATTAATATTCTTTAAGAGTCCCAAAAGCTTTCTTCTCCCCTATCACCCTCCTTCAGGCACTGGCAGCCCGGCTATGCTGGGAGGTGATTAGGTTTGTAAATTTGTTCCTGCAGACACTTGGTGACACCATTAGTTTTCTCATCTCACTTGTGCAGCTGAAATTGTGACAGCCTCGCTTCTTTAATTGGGATCATCTCAAGTTGCATCTCGGCATCAGAAGGAGCCTTGTAGGGTGCAGGCCTGGGTAGGCATGGAGCAGACAGGAGCCGCTGGGGCTTTTAACTGTCACAGTTGGTAAAAGATTGATCCTCACTTTCCAGAACTGGAAGATAGGATGAGAGATGCCCTGACAACTGACTGGAGGTGGAGAATGTTCCTTGCTCTGAAGTACCCCCTCTCCTGTTGGCACAGCTGGGATTCCGCACCTTGGTGTGGAGGAAGAGAAAGTCCCTCCTCTTCCTCTTGCCTTAGGTTTGGCTCACTGCTGCTCCCTTGAGAGTGGCAGGAGAGACAGAGGGAGGAGGAGGAGGAGGTGGTACCCGAGGTGTCCCAGCCCTTGTGCCACCGTGTCACTTGTGCCCTTGTGTCACTGGCTGTGATATGCTGGGTGTGGTGATGGGGACAAGTACAGATCCTATATCATCTCTCTGCACTTGGGCATCTGGGATGGGAAGGGGCTCCTGTGACTCTCTGATGGTGGCTTGCCCTGTGCCTGGGCCACCTTTGCCTCTTACTTCATGTGGTGGCAGCAAGTGCTCCCACTGAGCTGGGGGAGCAAAGGTCACTGCAGAGCTCCATGGGGCCCCGAGTTACCCTTTGTCCCTGAATGGCAGGGAAACACCCTGCTGCTGCTGCAGGCAGCCAAGCGGCTGCCTTAGCTCTTGCTGGCTCCTGACTCTGCCTTGGGGAGAGGGCTCTTGTGTTTGTTGGGTTGCCCTCACTGCTGCCCAGGAGTGACTGCTATCAGAGCATCTCTTCTTGGCCCCAACTTCGTGTTCCAGCACCACCATTTCTCCTTCTCAGCTCCTTCCTCTGCTGTCCCGCAGATGATGCTCATCAGGTCTCGCAGCTGGTGTGCAGGAGAAGGGTCCAGCCAGGACCTGCAGCGTGGGGGCAGGAGGGCATGTGGGCAGCTCCCTGCCTGTGCTGTGGTCAAATGGCAGTGCCCTGCCACTGCTGCGGTGTTCCAGGAGGAGAGAACAGGGTGACCTACTTGGTGGGAGCTCAGCCTTAAATCCCATTGTTTAAGCACCAGTAAGGAAAAACCCTGAGGTAAGCAGCAGCCTCTGCAGTGCCCCTTTTGATCTATTTGAAAGAATTTTTCTAGGGTCTGAGAATTACTGGCTCGTGGGATGGGTGACTGAAGCTTAATGTGATACTATATTTATAGGAAACAAAATATTAAACTGCAGCCTAATCTCCCCTTGGACCTCATAGTTTATCCATTCCTGTCTGCTGGTGTTGTGCTACTTGGTCAGAGGCTGCAAATATAGGAGAGCTGTCATCAGCCTCCAGCTGGAGTCCACCATGCTCATGGCCTTCACAGAAATGACTGAACCAGGTGCCTGGGCCATAAATGCTCATTTGTGTTCCTTTCTCCAGGCTGGCTAGGAGACCTGTCCTACCGCTGGCCTCCCCAGGGGCTGCCCCCAGCTGTCCTCTGCTCTGAGCTGCCCTACCACAGCGGGACCCTTCCTGTGTGCTGTCTGTCCCCCAAGTCCATCAGCTGCAGTGGGACTCAAGGCTGCTTCAGGGGCAAAAGGGCAGTTCTGAGGGCTGAGAGTGGGGAGGCTGCAGAGGACAGCCTCATGGTGCCATGAGCAGGGCTGCTGGAGCTGGGCTCCTCTGGGGACGTGGCGGCCGGTGATCCGGGGTGAGCACACTGGCTCTCCTGGGTGCAGCACGTGTGCCCGCCGGCTCACTGATCCTGCCAGGTCTGCATTGTGCCAGGCCTGGGCACACAGCTGCTGTTGTTAAACACCTGCCTGTTCCCATGGAATGATCTTTCACCTCACTGCAGAGGGAAGGCTTTCCTCCTCTGTGTTTATTGTTGCCAAAAACCAGAGCTGGAAGAGCATGTATCAGGGTTAGGGTGGCCAGGGCACAATAACAGTTCTTGCCTGCCCTGGATTTTGACAATGAGCCTGCCTGGCTTGTTGGTCTTTCCTCTTCAGCTAGATACCGCGGCTGAGCAAACGCTGCTGCTGGCCATGTGCTGAGTGCCAGGCTGTGTTCTCCAGCAGTGTTCTGAGCCAGGGAGCACAAACCCCGTTGGGCCCCGGGGAGCACGGCTGTGTGCCTTGCCCTACCTCCCTGCACAGGCAGCTGCCTGTCCCTGCCTGGCAAGCAGCAGGGCAGAGCGCGAGCTGTTCCCTCACTGGTGGCAGAGAGAGATACCTGAGCCATGGTGTTCCCATGTTGCTTTTTGAATCTGAAGCTTCACTGGTGTATGGCTGCAGTGGAAGCGTGGTTTGTGTTTTTGCTTTTGCTTCATCAGATTTGGCTTTAAATGCCCCAGGGATTCTCAATTAAAACAAACAAAGGAGTTTATATTCAAGGAAACTCCCAGGACAACATGAGAGATGTAATTCTGAGCGTGCAGTGAGTACAAAGGGAACGTGTTCTGGCCATCTCAGTAGCTGGAAGTTTTGTTTCCAGCCTGGCAGTGGATCTAAGCAAGCAGATCTTGGTTGTGTTCCTCTCCCATCCTTGTTTGTTGGTCGTGTTAGATGGAAGCATCCTCACAGGGTAACCACATGTGTTAGGAATGGCACCAAGAGCAGCTTCCTTTGAACGCAACTGTGGGGAAACTGGTAATGGTTGCTGGGATGGGTGTAAGTAGCTGGGCTGAAGTAAATTAGTGTTATGAAACCTTGGTCTGTAGATCAAACGCAGCATTTCACAGCATTAATATCCTACTTTCCAGAGGCTTCCTTACCCACTGGGTATCGTCCGTGTTGTATTGGCCTATGTGGCCTCCTGCCAGTCCAGCCAGTGCTTAAAAATGTAGATGCACTTTCCAGAAGCGAGTTAAGTTGTTGGAAAATGGCTAATCAAACTGGTTCTGGCACCACTAGAAGTGTCTTGGTGGATCAGATGCTGAAGGCCGATGCCTGGGCTCTGCTGAGGGTCCTGCTGGGTTCCCACTGGCCTTGGTGGGGGCGGTTTGGCCACCAACCAGTTTCATCTGTAGGTTCAGTGGCCTCACACTGAGGAGGGCACTGGGCTTCCAGCCCTCCAGCCTGGCTCCCTGAAACCTGCAACCCTGACCTACGCCAAGCTCTGAGGGTTTCCAGCCTGTCCATGTGAGCTGAGAGACCAGGGGAAGGGGTGCAACGGGAGCAGAGGTTCCCTGACAATTTCACTGTTGTTTTTCATCTTGATTTAATTCAGAGCTACTGGGCTTTGCAGAGGGAATAGCTGATTGCAGAAATGCCTCATGCTGATGTTTACCAGATATTCTTTTCAGATGGGAAAATCATTCTGTGTCACGAGAAATTTTGCAAATGTTAGTTTTTGTTGCAAATAAGAGTGAAACCATATTTCAAGAGGTTTAGACTTCTCACAGGCTTGGAGTTTTGGCCACCCTTAGCTGCAGCTCTCTGACAGCCTGCTTGAGCTGCTGAGCCACTTTGTTCTGTTGCACATGGCACAAGGTATTAAAACAGTTGAGATATGTGCTGTGGGAAGCCAAACATTTTCTATTAAGGAAAATCAAAACTTTTACTTCTTGTAGCTGTTTTGGTTCAGCAATTGTCTTAGTGGAGACTTCTTTTTTTCAGTTTCATTGTTCGACTCTGGTAATAACCACTGTTGTGTTTGCAAGTTTTAAGTGATGACAGGCCAAATGCCTCCCCAGCATTTCATTTCTTCCTGTGTCAGTGTGCTGACTTTGCCTGGCTTCATCAGAACCAAGGGCTTTCTCTCTCTTGCTCTGCATGACATGTAACTGAGCTGTGGACAAGCCCTATCTTGTACCATGCTGGCATGGGATACATGGTCCCTGTGTCTCCCCAAATGACTGGTGTCTCGAGGCACCTCTCATTCAAAGAGATTACATTTGGTCTGCAATTTTTTTGGCATCAGTAAGGCGGGTACTTGATGTGGGGATCCTTAATGGCCTTCATGCTCTTTCTGTGCCCTTTTTGTATTTGGTTCCTGGGTTTAGTTTGGAAAAAGAGAAGTGCTGCCAGTGCGTTGGTGGGAGCAGGAGGTGTGCGGGTATCAGAGGTGCTGTAGACGTGGCAGGCAGGCTCACGTGGAGGGGTTGCCAGGAGCAAGGATGGTGGTGGGAGGACGTGCCAGGGGCTGGCATTGGCCGCTCTCCACGCACCAGGGCAGGCTGGCCACGGCATGTGCCAGGAACAGCTCCTTCTCCTCCTCGTTGTCCACGTGTGCTGCTGGCACAGCCTGTCCCCGCCAAATTCCAGCCAAGGGAGCGCAGCACAAACAAACCCAGCAGCAACAGCCAGTGTGACCCAAGAAGCAGCACACATGGCAGTTGGGAGCAGAGAGTGCCCGGGATTCGGGTTTCAGGGTGGGAGCTGCCGAGTCATGGGCTGACGTCAGCCAGCGGCCCCCCACGATACCAGACATCCCCGTCACTGCCAGGCACGCACTTGCACAAGCTGGGTTACTTAAGCTCATGAGTGATGTGGAAAGCTGTGTCCCAAAGAAAACCTTGTGCGTTTAGCCAAAAAAAGAAGGGAGGAGAGGAAGGAAGGAGGACCCAAAAAACACTTTCCTCCAACGTCTCACAGATTCACAGCCCTTGCCCCACTTATCTTGTTGCTGCGTTTTATTTTCAGCTGTTTGAATCATGAGAGCGTGTCTCAGTGTTTGGAAGTGTGCAGACTACTTCTGTCCCCCTGGTGACTCACGCCATCCGTGGTGAGCCAGCCAGGTAGCACTTCCACAGCCTTGCACCCCGAGGAGGGCAGGAAGGGGTGTTGGGAACGTGGGGGCTGCCTGCGCTCCAGGGGTGCTGCAGCGCTGCCTGGCCAGGCACCTGTGCAGTTTGCTGCAGTTGTATAGCACGCAACTTCACAAAAACAGAGCAGGGTGGGATTTTTCCAGGTTTAATTTGAGCTTTTCTTTATTACAGTGTAACTGTGAGATTTGATGGACTCCTGTTTTTCCCATGTTCTGCTGTGTTTTTATGGCAGCAGCAGTGACAAGCCTCACACTGTCATCAAAACCTAGTTTTGAGCTGTTTGTGAAGGAAACTGTGACAACTAAAATACTTGTGAAGTATTGCAAGGCCAAGTTTGAATGGGGATCTCCTCCCTCTACACCCACCACAGAGATCTTGGACCTCCGCGAGGTGGGTGAAGATGGCAGCAGTGGCTGTCCATGAGCAGCTGACCCATACATGGAGCAGGTGGCCTCCTGGGTACTTGTCTGGCTTTCTCAGTTGCTGTTCTGGGTAGGATTTGTCTGCAAAAGAATCTATCATGGTTTTGATTCAATACACAGTTACTGCTCAGAGAGTGATTATTTGAGAGCATTTGTTCTATATGTTTCTCCTGTGTGTTCTGTCTTGCTTGACCTACACACAGAAATGTGTGTTGGCAACCTCAGCCTACCCATCTATTATCATTAATGCTCTAGCATGTGTTTTTACTTTATGGAGGACTGCACGGTGTTGCTGATGGTAGAGGGGAAAGAGATGTTATGGGCATGCAGCAGCCCCTTTTAACATCTACAACATCTTGGCCAATTTTGAAAAGCCAAAGCAGTCACTCATTGTATGTTCTAAAAGTTATTTGTCTGTAATCTTAAATTGTAATAATAATAATAACCTTGCTGATGCAGAGGATGTGTGGGAGAAACAGGCCTCCTTGAAAACTTCTTATGAGGCTTTGGCAAGATTGAAGTGAGATTTTTTTTTTTCTTTTTTTATGACTGAAAACCATTTCTCACAGCAGTGGGTAGCAGTTCCAGCTGCGACATGTCAGAGCTGAGCACAGGATCAGGCTCTGGAGGCCGTGCGTCTCTGTGCTATATCCTTTTGCAAAGTGTGTAGGAGGCAGCACAGTAATTTCCCCAGAAATGTGGGAAACAAAGCCCTGGATGCAATTGCTCTTTGGCCCATCAAGGCGTCAGCAGGGCGATCCCATCCACTCCCAGCCCAGCTGTGCCCAGCTCTTGCACACGGGCAGCTCACAGAGCTCAAACTTGGGCTCAGCCTTTCCTCAGAAACTCCTAGTTCATCCAGCACCGAGACTGAAACGCCACTTATCTATCTGGCTGGAATCAGGATGCAACGCACCAGCTTGCTCTAAAGAGGCGGCAGGTTAAAACTTGGTTACCTCTGCAGGTCCATGGAGGTCTGAGCTGCATAAATGCAATCTAATGCCTTGAAACCCAGCATGCGTGTGGGTGAGCAGGGCAGAGTGGGAGCTGGTGGAGGTGCAGAGCATGCCCCAGGCTCCAGCCGCCCCTGGGATGCTGTGCTGCGGTGCAAAATTGATGAGATTGTCATAGGCGCAGCAGTGCGGTCATGGTTGAGGAGGTGTTCTTGTCCTCAGCCCCTCTCCTGGGGCTTCCAGCCTCTCCAGAAAATTACCCTGTAGAGTGTAATTTCTCATGCTTATTCTTAGCCTAATGGTGTGTAGTCCGTTTGGGTTTTGGAAGTTGGATGAAAGTCAATTAATTTGAGTTAAAAATTCAGTCAATTGGATGTGGTTGCCTGAGTGGCTTTTTCTTTCACCTCGGGCTTCATAGGTGTTTTGGTGGTGGGCATTATGAGCATTACAGCTGAAGTGATCTAAACTTCTCCACTGGGTAGGAAAATAGTATTATTTCCATTTTATTCAGAGGGGAATTAAAATAAAGGGATTTTATACAGCTTGTCCACATCACAGGGAGAGTCCCTTTAATAAAAAAACAGATCTCTCATCTCTTAAGTCTTATACATTAACTGTAACAACATCCTTCTTCCTTAATCATCCTTTCATACACTTCAAAACTTTGCACTAACAGTTTGTTTTTATTGGGCATGGCCTTGATAAGTGATTTCTTTGAACAATAGCCAATTCACTGGCTATTGTTCAGTGGTAATGAGCTGGCTTAAGTTCAGCAGTATGCCAAGACTTTGCACCTGAATAGGCATTCAGAGGTCTGAATCCTATGTCTGATATTTGAAAAAAATCTCCATTATTGTTTGGAAAGAAAGATGAGAACAATTAGGAAGAGGATGAATGCAGATGTGTGGCATAAATGCGAACTGCAGTGACCTTAGGTACTCAGGCTGGTTCCTCTGTTTTCTTATGCTGTACTATTGCTCCTTGTTTCAGGCTTTATAATTCCTCTTTGTCAGAGGGATGAGGACATGATGAAGTTACCTTTAATCAGGGATGCTGTAGGGTGAGCTCATGTAGGCTAGGCAGTGGTGGGCAGAAGGAAAGGAAGTTTTGGCATCTGTAGGAAGAGAAGGGGATTTTGGATGACAGTGAAGAAGTTCTCCTTGATTGGAGGAATGATGAGGTATTTACTGCACCTTTCTTCCATCTAAAGTAGGAGTTGGGAAGCCAGCTAGACTATGGTTAAGGCACTTCTTAGTGAATCTGGGCATTCCCAGACAACAGGGTATCTCAGAAGGATATGAATGTTAGGATCAGAAATAACTCATGAATGTTTTTATGTCCATGGTCCTTATGTGTTTACTTGTGTTAATGGAACTATTTCTGCCTTTTTCCTGGCTTTGGAGGTGCTTAATTACTACTGGCTGCTGGAAGATCCTGGGGAGCAGATGGTCCTACTTTGGCAGGAGCACTGATTGTGCTTGGAAGTTAAGTTCTGGCAGCACTTAGAATTTTCACCCTTTCCCTAGTCAAGAAGCACTTGTTACAGTTGTGTACGGTGATTTGGGTACTAGGGAGGTAGATCCTAAGGTATTCTTGCTGTGCTTGTCTCAGCTGATGTATTGTTGATGTTGCCTTTTAGAAGTTACACAACTGCAGTAGGCTTGCCTCCTCCTTCAGTGCTCTGACGCTGAGGAAGCCCCGTGTCCACCTGTGGGTGCTCTCCTTGGCAGGCAGGGAATGCCCATTCCCAGGCTCCTACCTGACAGTGGCAGAAAATGGATTCTGATCCAGCAGCACTGGGTATGGGCAATATTTGGGCTACCCTGGCTCATGCGTTGCCCCGCAGAGTTGTGTTGCACTGCTGGTTCTGCAAAGTATTACTGTAACTGATTTTGTTTGTTGTTGTCCACAATAATTTTCTTCTAGGGTCACAGATTAGGCAGTTTTGGTTTGCTCTTTCTTCAGTTTGGTTTTAATTACTATTTGAGCTCCTCGCTGCTGGGTCTCTTCTGCACTTGCTGTATTGTAGTCGTTTTGCTCTGGGCTGTATTCTGAGAAAAACTAGGACATACTCAGTGCCTTTAGTAGATGTTATGCCTGGAAGGTGGCCCAGTGCTGTAAGAAATGCTCCTGACTGAGTAATAAAAGCCAAGAAATAAAAAGTTATGATAACGTTCCAATTAAAACATGGGAGTACCTCATACAATTTCAAAGTGGTTTAGCCTGTGTCATCAGAGTACCAAAAGAAAGGCGGGTCCAAAGCACTGCTGTTCCCAGATAGCCGGCTGTATAAATAATTACTTGAATTAGGAGTTTTCGTTGATAGCCTAAAACCACACCTGCTGTCTTGCCTATGTCCTTTGCTAGTCTAGCTGGCAGACAGACTATCCCTTCTCTATAGGATTTACGTGCAAAGGATATAACTGCAGACTCAGTATTTATCAAGAGACCAGGCATTGCCCGACTTTTTCTAATGGGTGTAGTTTTACATCTAATGTTTTGTTCTGCTTTCTGTGTCTGTATTTGCTTAAATCTCTTCCATGTGTGTTTCCCAGAGTGATAAGATCTCAGCAGCACAACCTCAGCAACAACAATTGAATTTAGCCCATCATCTTTCAAGAGCCTCTGCTGTCAGCAGCTGCCGGCGGTTTCTCCTCACCGGGTGGAGGAGCTCCCTGGGAGAGCTGCCTGCAGCAATGTGCACCACAGGCATCGCGCTCAAGCAGCGAAGCTGGACTGGGCCATCCATGAAGGCAAACAGCTGAGAGCGGGTGATGGAAATGTTAAATGAGATATCACAGAATCATTCAGCTTGGAAAAGACCCTTGGGATCATCAAGTCCAACCATCAGCCCTACTCTACAAAGTTCTCCCCTACACCATATCCCCCAGCACTCATCTAAATGACCCTTAAACACATCCAGGGATGGGGACTCACCACCTCCCTGGGCAGCCTATCCCACTGTCTGACCAATATTATTGTTCCTTTTAAACCCTCACCTGGGTTACACAGAAGGTCAAATGTTTGTACAAGGTAAACAAATGACACATCTCTTAACCCCACATTTAGAGGGTGTGATGGTCATTACCTCCAAACCAGAGTTACAGGACACAGAGCAATTTAGTCCAAAGCTCTTGGTTTGACCCAAGAGCTGGAAATACCCTCCTGGAATAACAGGGATCTAGGTGGGTAAAGGCAATGGCGAGAGAACCTTTGGTGGAGATGCCTAGTTTAATTGGGATTTTCTATAGATGACTTCATTGCCTAGATCAGCCAGGCTCCAGTGTGCTTTTGTTAGTGTGACTTTTCTTGATGAGAACTGGGTCTTCTGCTATATGTTTGTACAGTTCTTCATTGAACAGAGCTCTGACTTGTGGGTGAATATTGAAATTTTATTGTCTAGTGCTGAACAGGCATAAACTTGATATTTTATCATCTCTACCAAATTATTCTTAGAATGTTGTTGAATAAAATACTAACTTTTCAGCACGACTTCATTTTTATTGTATTTGTGCATTGCATCTATCCTACAGACAATGGTGAACTTTGCACTGTGCTGTGGAAATGCTCCTATTTGTCTTGTGCTTTTTTAAACAAAGCAATCTGTGAAGTGTTGATCTAGAGGCATAAATGCCCCCCTATAAATTGATGCATATTCCAACTTTACAAGACTTGCATATTAATTTGCTTATTTTTCATCTGAACAGAGGATCTCAGGAACCCACAAACATGGTCAGAATCATCTTGATCCAATTTGCGACATAGTTGTGCTTGACTGCGCAGATGTTTTCTGTGTGTTTGGCAAAAAAGGGGTCAAACCCTGTATCTGGACCTACTATTTTTGGCAAAAACCCTGATGTTTTAATCCTGTTTGAACATGAATATTCCGAGAGCTTATTTTGATTTATTAACCTGATTGTTTGAACACAGAGAAACAATCTGGAACTGTGACCTTCGTTCAAGAAAGTGCGTGCTCAAGTATTTCTGCTCTGAATCCCTCCAAACTCAGTGTGAACTACGTGAAGGACCCTGATGTGCACAAGGCTGTTCAGAGACACAGGTAAGCCTGTGCATCTCCCTCTGCAAGGTTTGGGTGTGGTTGGCTTTTGTGGTCTTCATGGGGTAGTGGGGCGGGCACCATGCCATTGCCCAAACAAGGTCTGATGGAGGGCTCTGATTGTATCAACAGACCTCCCCACAGTTGAGGAACCCAGCCCGGCCACATTGTGTGGGGCCATCTGCTCTGGAGCAACGTTGCCAGAGGCTGAGCTTGCCTGTAGACCGTGACAGGGCGCTGCTCCGCACCTACACACTGGCCACTGACAGGATTGCTGTCAAGAACAGCCAGGTTTTGGGGGATGTCACCCCATGCAGTTTCATTGAATAATCATCTGTCTCTCTAAAGATAAACCTGGAGGTCACCTCTTCCCGTGTGCTTTGGGAATGTGTTGTGAAGAGCGTCAGTATAGCTCCCATTCCCCATTGTCTTGTGACGGTATTTGAGGGGTCCCCAGCGTGGGTGCTACACAGGCACAGCACAGAGACAGATGCTGTCCCCCAGAGCCCTGCAGTGAAAGTGTATTTCCCCAGTGAGTGGCAGAATGAATAATGCTCTTAACATTTTCTGTGGAGCTCCGCAGCCTGTGTGACGAGGCAGCAGTCATCTGGGTTGTTATACCTCCCTTCCTGTTACTCACAGAGTTACTGACTAATTCACACATATCTGGCCAACGTTTTTCCAACTTGGCTGCCTTAAAGAAGGCACCTCTGGTGAGAGTGGCTGGGTTTCAGAAGGTGCTAGGGAGTCCCTGTTGCCAAGCAGTCAAATTCACAATTGCTGGCCTACATTTTCTTTGCAATGGCAAACTCTGTGAGCATTATCATTGCAATTGGCAACAGGTATTTGGTCTTTAATCCCATGGAACTGATGTGAGTGTTCTGCAAACAGCCCAGACAGACTGAGGAGCAGCGAGGACGTGCGTGGGGACAGTTCCCAGCCCATGGCGGAGCTGTCTCTGCGGGGCAGACCACAGTGCAAGTGCTGCTGACAGGGTAAAGTACGTGGTGGATGTCTGGGGAGGTGTCTGCTGGAGGCGATTAGTGCTTCTTCTGCAAGCTGGGTGTTGGAAAAGGAAACCGATGGAAACAATAGCAGGAACCAATAAACAGCCTTGTATACAGCAAACTTTTAAATTCTCCATTTCATAAGAAATAGAAATTGTTCAGGGCCAGTATCATAAACGCCCATCTTGGAGTGCTGCTCTCCACGCTGACGATGACCAGATGTTTAGTCAAATCTGACTAACCTCTGTTTCACAAGTTCAGGCTTTTCCTGTGCTCTGGGCCAAACCCAAAGCTCATGTGTGTGATGGAGGGCCTCCGTGGGACACAGGGGCTTTGAGATGTTTTCAAAACTCTGAGGTTGTTCAGATAAATATTGTAAAGCAGTTCTCAGGCAGCTCTCACTGTTTTTTGAGCGCTATTCACTTCTGGGCTTTGAAAATGCTTCAGATGTAGACATCAGTAAAAACCCAGTATTGTGAGTGACACTGGAGTAAAACCTGGGGATGGGGAAAGAGAGAATTAAAAAAGCTTAGCTCATGCTGCTTGCATTATGTCTTGAATGCATTTCTCTCCCTCTCTTCTCCAGAGAAATCTTATTGGGCATCGCAGAGGTAACTGTGTTTCAGACATTAGCCGAGGATTTTGTGGGCTGATTTAGGGAAAATGAAATTTTGCCTCTGTCTGCTCTTTCCCAAAGCACATACTGTAATTATATTTTTGATTTAGGAATGATTTGCTGTGGCTTTTAATTATCAGTCTTGACTGATCCTGATGTGGCTTTGTTACCTCAAGGAAACCCTTTTCATCACAAAAGCTGCCTCCAGGGCAAGCTCCACAGGCCTGAGCGTTAACTCCAGAGAGGCAGCAGGTCTCGTGGTCTTTTCATCTTGTTTCTAACCAAGAAGAGTGGAGCCAGCCAGCCGGTGGAATGGGGACGATTGCTGCCTTTGGCTCGCAGTGACAATGAGATTTCATGTGGTTGTTTCCGAAAATCCTTTTTCTACCAGCGATGCTCTGGCTGGTGGAAGTGGCTCTGAAGGAGGATCTGTACCCAGACTTGGATTCATCTCTGTTACGGTGATCTGCCTAATGACCAGGACTGAGAGATCCTTAGGTGGGTCGAGACTGAAAAGGTCTGGGACAGACATTACATTTCATGCCTCAGTTGCCTCCTAGTCAGCATACAAAAGCACAGCGCGATTGGCTTGGGCTTAGAGCTTGTTAGGGAAATTTCTCTTTTAATCCATAAATGTAGGGGATCTGATAGATTAAGTCTGCTTTCTCTTGTCCTGTGATGTCTACTGTGGCCTCCTCTTTGAAGTGATGGTATGGCTTGGTGTCCTTTTGACAATTGTCCAATGTGTAGGTGCTTCCTGGACATGCACAGTGAAAACCCAGGATATTTTAGTGCAAAACTTCAGTGGCTAAACTTCTAATTCACATACTCATCTATAAAATGTTCAAATATATACATTTTATTCTACCCCTTCTCCTGCCTACCACATTCTCATCTTTTGCACCCGATCATAACAAGGCTCAGCAGAGTCAGTGAAAGACTTGTCTGTAGCATCTGCAAGATGGGTCTGTAACCGTACCTGGGTTATTTTCCACCCATCTAGGGAGTCCTTAAACTCTTAAGTATTGGATATGCACACCAAACAGCAGGTTAAATTACCTTCTTTTCCATTAAGCTCTGATAAAGACAATTTTGGGACTGGGCTGTATGTGCTTTTTTGAACCACCATGTGTTTTCCAGAATTGCAACCTTCATGGCTATAGCTCATTTCCAACTCAGGAGAGCCACATCCAGGAGCTTGAACTGTGAAGTGATGAGCAGAACCCTCAGCTGTCTCATGTGTTTCTCCCTGTAGAAAATGATCAGCACAGTGAAGCAGGCTGATGTCTCCAGGTAAGCTAAGAAAAGGTTCAGCAGGTCAATAAATAGCCATCTGTTAGAGAAACTTGGGGTGGAGATCTTTGTGGTAGAGAATGAATCACAAACTTGTAGACTACCCGGTGTTCTTGTCTAAGAAAACAAACTATTTGTTGCCAATCTGGACAAATAGTGATTTTTTTCAGCAGGACTTGTTCTAAGCCAATGATGACAGCATGTCTCACCCCAGGTTGTTATAAGAAATTCTACATTCAATTCAACTCTCTTAATAGACTGCCTACTCATCTACTAGGAACAGAAATGATAGTAAATGCTTTGTACTGTTTTTTTCCCCCACTACTGGCACTGATGGCTTGCACTGGAGCATCCTAAATCCAAACTGTAGAAGCAATGTGCTGCTGTTGACAGTGATGCTAGCAGGATTTAAAAGGCTGGTTGTTGCTCTCCTGGCAAGTTCTTTCAGGTTGTTTGGTCTCTCTGTACAACCCCATCCCCGAAAAGCCAGGTGATGCCTCTTGGACACACAGGGCTGCACTGGGCAGGGGGGACCTGAGGGGACCAGAGCTGTGTGCCCCGCCACCTTCCTCTGCAGCACCCAGCCTGCGTGCCGAGCCACTGCAGGGCAGAGGAGAGCTGACCTCAGTAGCATCATGGGCCACTTTTGTCCTCAGGTGGTGATTCAATGCAGGCCAAAACACCTGCATCACACGATACCAAAGCTTGCAGACAGCACAAGTGAAAAGTAATCTCTGTGTACCTGATCAGTTGATTGATCGGTGTTCCTCTGGGATAGATAAAGCTGCTTGTAGGTCTGGCCTGGCCTCTCGCCTCCCCTAGCAGAGGGGAATTGAGCCATTGGTGTCGGTTTGGTTTCCACTGACTTCTGAATTTACCTGTATCCTATGGAGAATGAGACCTTTGTGCACCCCTGATGCTAACCATGGTAGGATGAGGCATTAGTTTTGCTCCCCTCTACTTCCAGGCAAAGTTTTTATGTGTGGGCAGAAGGAAAGCAGTTTGAGGAGTGCTTATCCCTCCTCAGACCTGTGCATTGGGATGCACGCTGCTCCCTCACCCCTGTTATAGGGTGATGTACAAGCTGGTCTCATACATAGCTCTCCATTTCTGCCCGTGTGTATTCCCTAAGAAGGAGGATCTCTGACTTATCACTGACTGTAAAAATTAGGAAATGTTGGTGTTTTATAGCTTGGCAGGCGTGGAAGCTGGGGCTTGACCGCTGTGCCGTGAGGGGACAGCATGTCCTCCCTTTCACTGTTTAAAATAGGTTGATTTGAACACTATAACAGATTAAGGCACCGTGGGTGTTTAAACTTTCAGGATGATTGATCACCTCTCAGAGAGAGGCAGATGGTACCGTGATGAGTTCCAGATCCTTTCAATTGAGCATCTCCAGGGAAAGCTTTATGGACCAGGCTGGGGGGAGGGTGCTCTTAATTTAATTATTTTTTTAAAAACAATGTAGGATTTCAAATTAAATCCTCTTGGCTCATGAACAGTAACTCTAAAAATTGACTCTGTTTATTTAAAACTGCCTGAGCCACTCTAGGATGTGGGCCAGGTGAAAGGGCCTCTGTTCACAGCCCCCCAAAGGCTTTGGGAAGACTTGGAGTGGGTCATACTTTGTGCTGTGGTCTCACCCGAGTGCTGCTGCGTGGCCCCTGAGGGGAGCCCAGGTCTCCTCCCAGCCACATGGCCTTGGATGATGACCACTGCCAGCTCCCGGCTCTGCCAAAAGCATCTGCATTAATGCCCATTTGGATTATCCTACTTACAGGCTTTTGATCCCTGGAGTAGGAATGTGCTTTCAGACCCACTTAGAATATTCCAGTGGCTGTACTGGGACTGTTAGCCCAGTAACCCCATCACAGGACTGACACTCAATAAGTTATCATTGATCTTCATCAGTGAAAAGTAATGAGCAACTAATGAGCAAAGCTCAGCAGCTTCCCAAACATGTTCCACCTCTCTGCTGGCCTTGGTTGTCTGAGGAAGGGGAGAATTGATTAGAAAGCGCCACTTGCCTTGCTTTCTGGCATAGCTTTTAACACTTTTCAGCGAGTGTGCCATGCTGCAGTCAGCCTTCCCTTCATCTGAAGCAGGTTCCCCCCGAGCATCCCCTGTGGCTTGGAGCAGAAGTGTGTGACTCTGTGTCAGGGACTGCATCTCCACGTTCCTCTCGGTCCCTGCCATTTGCCAAGAAGGCTGGGAAATCACACACTGGCTTCAATTCACAAACCGTTAACTGTATGGGCGTTCAAGAGCCGGTTAGTTTTTCGAAGGCAGTTTCTGGGCTTTACAGTGATGTAAAGCTTCTCCGTAAGCCAGTTGGCAGCAGCGCCTGGGTAGAAGCCCGTGCTGTGTCACTCTTCCTTGAAGTGCACTCCCAGCCTGCCCCAGTCCCTGTTTGGGCTGTCTGGCTTGACTTCTGCAATTAGTTAAAGGTTATTGTAGGTTTAAAATGTTGCCTGCTTTGGCAGTTATCTGCTGTCCCTTAAGGCAAAGATGCCTGTTTATTGTTACAACACCGTCGAAGCACAACACAGAAAAGTCCCTGTAGAAAAGAGTATTTCAGTGAAGTGGATTTTTTTAAAAAAGAAGACTTGGCTGGCCTCTGAAACTTAAATGCCATTGGAAACTAATACTAAGTTTATTTTTTTTCCTCTGTAAATCACATCTCAGAACTTTTGTTATTCTACTCTCCTCCTGTGGTATCTTCCCAGCGCTGATAATGAGCACTTAGCTGCTGTCCTGCATCCCCAGGGGGTGAGGAAAGCTCCCGGGGCTACTGGTGGGATTTCTCAGGCGCTGGGCGAGCCTGTGCTCTGGCCTCCAGGCATCGCGTGAGATCAGTGGTGCCCCCAGATGATGCTACGGTCAGTAGTTAGTTGCAGCACTTCTGCCACACGAGGCTGCTTGCAGACTGACTTTGCCAGCAATGTGTTGGGCTGGGAAAAATGCTGGGGAGTAACAAAATGACTTTCCACTGGCAGACAGTCGGTCTTCGCTAGGTCCATCAACTGTATTTTGTGCCTTGGGTGTTAGGACAGTCCACCTGTGTAGTCTTGTTTCTCTATGCTGGAAATGGAGGGGAAAAACCCCAAATAATCTCTCTCTCTTGCTGGCCTTGGTTCTCTTTAGCACATCTGTGGGACAGTCAGGGCTGCGTGTGTTGGGGGCTTGGTGGTAGCATGGCTCTTCTCCCACAGGGTTGCGAGCTATGTGGGCTGCTGAGTGGCCTGTGACTACTTGGCCTGCAGAAGAGGCAGAGGAGACAGCGTTGTCACTCCCCATGCTCCGGGGGCTGGCCTCGGCTCAGGGGTGCCTGCCTCTGCTGGGGGGTCTGCTGGGAGCCACCGCATCCAGAGCTCCTCTGGGGCTCAGTCCTTGTAGCACTAAATACCCAGCCACCAGATCAGCCGTCTCCAAAAGGAGGAAATCCCACTGTGGCATGGGTTTGCGTATGAATTAAAATAAGCTAATGTCCTGAAATCTATTTTGGGTTTATCTTCAGAGGAACCAGAATATCCAGTTGCGTATGAAAATCCCTGTATCCCTCAGTGTGAAGCAAGGGATGACTGGGAAGTGAGAGTTTGTTTGTGAGGCTGTTTTAAGGTTTGAAATGCTTGTGCATTTTTATATGACAGAGTAAACCCATATATATATAATATATGAACTGTTTGGGTTTTTTCCCTCCAGCACCCAACTTTGAAGCTTCCCCCGCACTCCACTGGGGCTGTGCAGAGGAGGAGCCAGCCCAGCGTTACTGTGTGCCTTTATTTCACACACGTTGTCATGAAGATGCTACATGAGAGGAGAACTCAGGCTTCCTCCCACTTGTGCCCGGGTGGGTGCAGGTGGCAATCCTGCCGTTCAGAGGGAGGAATCACGCTTTGCTGGGCTCCGAAGCATTTTCTTATTTCTGATTACTCTAGGCCAGTTAATTCTGAATCATTGGGATAATGTAGAATAAATACTGATGTCTTTTTAATTCTCCAGCTCACTATAGAAGACACTGATGTATCATTCTAATCCTTTCCTACTATTAACCATCAGGGTAATCACAAGTGAAATGGAAATATCTCTGTATAGATAGTGCCTGACTGTACAGACTGGGTGCTGCCTGCCTGTGTTACCTATTGAAGATTTTCCAGTGATCTGGAATCATATGGCATGCGATGAACTGGAATGATTTCTGATTTCACTCCTGATCCTCCTCCTCATGCATGCATAATTTAGCAAGAATAATGAGCCAGATCATCATGTCTACTGTGATACACCAGCTGATGAAGTGGCCTATCATCTCTGCAGCTAATAGTGCGTCCTGGTGTGAGCAGTGGTTTGAACGTCTTGGCTTTTACTGAGAGCACTGAAACTTCTGAGTGGATTTATTTTGCTTTTCTCCTTGCATTTGATGTGAACTTTATGCTAATGCATTTCAACTCTCTTGATGTTCCTGTCAATATTCCAACTTTCACATCTTTGCCAGTGAGGAGCAAATCAATTATGTTCCTAAAACTTCACAGGACTGATGGTTTCAAAGCAATTGCTAGTAAACACATTACTCAAGAAAGACTATTAACAGAATATTCATGGTATAGTTTTATCCCTCAGAAGGAAAAAATTGAGGCTTAAATATTTGTGTGATTATCTGCCATACTTTTCCTTTTGGGGCTCTGTAACTACTATATGATATTCTAATATTATATAAAATTCATCTTTTTGAAGAAAGAGATGTAGATGAAATATCTGCCTAAATTCTGAATTCTGCTGTTTTTTTCCTGCTTTGTTAAATAGCAAATGTAGTTAATGATCTTTTTTGAGGATGAGGTTTTAATAACAGTGTATATTATACCACTGTTTTCCTAAAAGCATGAAGTGGAATTTACACTTAAATTATCATTTGATTACAAGTAGGATTATGTGAACTCACAGTAATGATCTTTTAGCGAGGATAATTTCTCTCTTATCTCTCTGAGGGAAAGCTAGGAAGAACTCTCCAGGAATAAGCAGGGTCACAGTGTTACTGTAAAACTCCCATTGCTTTGAGAAGAACTTGGGACAATATTTGTTGGAAATACAGTGCTGATACATGCCTGTGAAGTTACAGTACATCCATTGCCCTTCCTTCTGGTGGGTTTCAAAAAACCCTTTTGACCTCTTTTTGGTAAAGGTGAGTCTGAATATTGTGATTTTTTTTTTTTAAGACCTTTTAAAGACTTTTTACAGCCAGCTCTCAGCTGGGCAGGAGAGGGGGGGTTCCCCTGCAGCCCTCTGCTCAGCAGCGTCCACCACTTCACTGCTCTCTCTCTTATAATCTTTTGTCCCTTTGGCCATGCAGTTTACCAATACTGTGCTGCAACCCAAAGCCTAGGACACGATGCAGCAGAGCCCGTTGAGCCACTTGAACAAGAATCATCTGCTCTGCCTTCTTCAATCTCTCTGGCTTTAAAGATAAGCTGCTTTTCTTCCAGCTCTGTTCAGATGCCATCTTCAGAGCTTCTTCCCTGCCTGAGAAGACCCTGTAGGTAAACACCTCTCTGGCATCTCCTCACTAATACACAGATGCCTTGCACGCCCCAAGTTACCGAAGCAGAGCTTCACTACGTTGTACTGGGAAATTATGGGATCCTTTGCCATGGTGCATGTTGTGCCTGAAACTCCATCAGGTATCTGTCCCACGCGCTGTTAATCGACCATGGGACCAGCTGGCATTTTACAGGCAGCTGAGGGGTGAGTACCCTTGCAGCTTGTCATTCACAGCTTGCTGGCTTCCGCTAGGGATGTAGTTTGTTGCAAACATAGAAAATTCTTTGGAAAGAGCTTGGCAGGTTATGTCCTTTGAAAATTATCTTTGTGCTATGGGCCTTGTAATAAATTAACTTTGACACAAATGTTATTTTATTAAGTTTGATGGGAGAACTAAACAAAATCTTTTTGGGGTAGTTATATCAGCATTAAGCTGCTTTCCCATGTTAATACCCCATAAATTAAAAAAGACAACATATTCTTTGTTCAGAACTATATACAGACTGTTGCACAATACCCTTGCTTACTGCAGATGATTTTATTTTCTATGATTTTTGACTCACCATGATTGGAGCTGGGTCTGAGCAGAAAACACTCCCCTGGGAGGAGGAGAGGCCGGTGGCAGCAGCAGGGCTGGGATGGCAGCAGGGGTGGCCGTGGTGGCAGGGCAGGGGTGTGCTGGCTCTGCTGGTGGTTGCTGCTCTGGGTACATGGCAGGAGCCATGCCCTGCGAGAGCAGGAGCAGGTCTCAGCAGAGGTGCTCCCACACATCCACAGCAGTTGATAGTGTGCAGTGGAAATGACTGGCAAGCGCAGTGTTTTCTGTGGCAAGATTGCAGCTGGTGGCTTAGGCTGGGGATCAGTGAGAGCTCAGTAGGAAGGGGACATCTCTGTGTCCTCCCAGCTGACTTCCAGCCCTTTGCCATATTGCTCTACTGGTCCGCTGGTGTCTCGGGGTCCCCGGGGTTATCTGGCAAGAGCTGCATTCATGTCCTTGCCGCAGTGGTTGCTCACCCGGGCTTGCTGTGCCATGCTGCCCCCTCCCTCCACCCTGTGGGACACAGTCCGGCACTGCAGCCCCTTCCAGCTGGGAGCAGCTCTGCTGGCTCACAGGGCTGATCCTATAATGCCGATGCTCAAAGAGAGTGATTTGACTGTTGCCATTGTTTGGATGCACAAGGGATCTCTAGTCTTCATGAGTCCTGAGCAGCAGCAGTCTGTGAAGTGCTGCAAAGTGGGATGCTGGAAAGCAGCTATCCGGTGGGGCCGTAATGCTGAGGTGAACCTCCTTACCCTGAGGCTTCGGGGCCAACGACTCCCGGATTTACGCTGGGGTATCCCCAGAATTAAATCATGTGCATGGAGTTGCTTTAGCAGGCAGGCAGAATGCTCTGCTCAGGGTAAGTCTGTCCTTAAATCTGTTATTCAAATTATTTCCATACTCAGCATAAAAGTACTGAAGTGATGTAAGCACACTTGGGCATTAGAGGTAGCACTAGGATCTTGCGCAGGCTGTGACCTCAAATGCCACTGGTGTTATTAGCTCATTTCTTGTGCTTCAAGTAAACATCAGAAGAGTTGAGGGACATGGAAAAAGTGCAGGAGAATGTCAATGTGAGCTGTCATTACCTATGTAGTAAAGCTACACAAAGAGCTGGGTTCCTCCCTTTGCTTGCTGCTGGGCTGCTTGTCTGCAGATGTTGAGCATTCTTAAAGTAAAAGTTAAAGAAAGCTTCCCTCCCTCCTCAAAAGCTCCCAATTTGTCTCTGCTGGCAGCATGCTGCTGCTAACAGGAGCTGGCGATGCTGAGTACCAATCTCATGGCGATGCAGATGGAAAGTTCGATGGGGGACTGGGCACGTGCTCTGTGCCTTGCTTTCCAGCTCCAAGCTGATGCAGTTCAGCTGCCAGCACCGGGCAGAAGCCAGGGCAAGCCTGTGGCTCGGGAGGCTGAGCTGAGTTTCCATGGGAGGGGTCCAGCAGGCTCTCATCCAGCTCCTGGCACCACAGAAGCTCCCCACCTCCCTATTCCCTTCCCGGGGTGTTGCTCATGCACTATCTCAACCCCACAGTCTAAAATGTAGTTTATATGCTATATATATTTTGCTTCTCCCTACCGTCCTTCAGCAAGGTCCTGCAGTAAGCAGTAGCAGAAGGCTCCCAGTGTTTCTCCTGTCGGCAGCAGCCGGGAGGGATGGGATGCATGCTTCTCCCTTGGAGGTCATAGGCAGCTGCCAGACAGCCAGTTTCAGAAACTGGCTCTGTCTCTGGGGAGATTTGCAGTGATGACAGCTCCTTTCAACCCCACTCATCCAAGCTGATATCCCTGTGCTGTGCTGCTTTCCTCCTTATCTCTGTATCCGTACTTCTCCTCCTAACTCCCTTGTCTCTCCCCATTTCATCCCCTGTCCCACAGTCAGGGGCAACTGTGGTGATGCGACCAGGTGTCTTGCTGCAGAGGCATTGGAAATGCTCTGATTAGCAGCAGGTACTTGTAGAAACTGAAGGCTGCTGAGACCACCCTTACATGATGTCAAAGCACTGCTCTGCATCTGGATAAAGCACTGTAAGGTTTTAACTGAGTCAAAATGAAGAATTTTCTTTAATCTTCCCATTCCTGACACAAGCATTTCCACTAAAACCTTCTTGAAAAACTCAGCTTCAGTGAAACACATGGCTTGGGAAAAAATCTCAATGTGATTGATTTCAGTTACGTAGCTTTACAAGCACCTGAAAAGGTAAGGTTTGGGAGCAGAAAGCACTGGGAAGTTGGTGGCTGCAGCTACCTGTAACACCTGGGAGGCCTCAGAACAGTGAGGAAGCAGCCAGCTGGGGCACAGGGCTGCTGGCTGGAGCATGGCACCCAGGGCGGAGGCTGGCAGCGGAGCGCAGCTCCAATTTCATCAGGAATTAGATTAAAGTAAAATGCTATCAAGTTTCCCTTTCTAGTTCTTGCTTTTCAGGGGACACACACAAATAAGCATTTAGCATATAACGTATGGAGCTTTTAGTGCCTTTTCAAAGATTTCTTTAATACCAAGCCTGACTGGAAGTAGGTCAACTGAAAAATTAGTAAATTACACTTGCAAAAATGCATTAGGAGCTGAGGTGTGCATAAATCTAACTGTCATTAAATGAGGTCCCAGCAAATTAGAAATTAAAGTTTCAGATAGAATAGTTTTCCAGGCTGTGGTCAGCAAAATCTCTGAACGAAGAGCCTCTGTCTCTGGGCTCTTTGCCTGCCCTGATTTTGCTCTTTCACCTGGCTTGGAGAGCTGCAGGAACAGCCTGTGGGGCAGCTGACGACACGGCTTCGTGTGTCAGATCTTCTGTCTTTTTTTCTTTTGAAGTTAGATCATTCCATATAAATTTGTTTCTTGGTGCACTCTTTATAAAAAGGATTCATGTTGCTCTGTTCCAGGACAATGAGTGCTAGGTGCTTTTCTGAAAATCAAAACCTGTCGCTTATGTTGATATGGTATTTGGGCATCAGCAGGGTTTTGAGGTTGGAAGCCTTCTAAATCCTTCCACCCTTGGTCACTGAAAAGCCAAACTCTCAAACTTGCAACTCTTTTTCTTAATAATAGGAGGGTGGGAAGGGGCTCAGGGGAAATATAGTTTAGGAATGAAGATGTAAGTCTTGTGATTTTTTTTTTCTTTATAAAGAAAATTTAAAAATTGAAAACCCAACCTTTCAAACTATAGTCTGAGTATGCCCAGCCAGAAACACTAGCAAATCTGTTTTTCAAATTATGTTCTTTAGTCTCTAACAAACATTTTAAATACCAAACCTCCAAGAAAAAGCAAAGCAGTTCACTGTAAATATGTTGGATGAATTGTGATGACAAATACTTTGAAATAAGCATTTAAAAAAATAAGTAGTGTTTTCTTGTTCTTAGGCTTGTAGTTTCTGGGCCAAGCACCCTCAAACTGCAGAAAATCAAGATTTTTTTCCTCCTCTCCCTCCCCTCCCACCTAATTTGAATGTTGTTCTCTTTTCCTCAGTGTGGTTCTTGTTCTGCTGTCTGCCAGGCATGCTTCCTCCTCCAAACACATATAAAATTTGCAATTTATTTAAAAATAAATATTATGCCCTGGCACCCATGCTTATCTGAAGGGTAAGAAGTACTTGATTTTCTTCAAAAAGTAGCAGAAGATTAGTAGTCAGGAAAATAGATTTTTAAAATGCTTCCCTTTAAACACCTTTCTGTGTGCTTCTATTACTGACCATATGCACTCTCACATACCCAGGCAGGAAAGGTCCTTTGGATATGCTGCTGAAATTGGTTAGATAAGCAAGTTTAAAGCACAGCATGTAAGTCCTTGTCAGTATTGCAGATATACCACTAAGCACTGTCTCTGAGGAGTCCTGCGTATGGCCAAGGGCAGTTGGAAAGGAAGATTTTTTTAAACTGCTGCCTAAGTTCATGTTACATTACTTTCACCAGTAGTAATGGTATGTAAGCCTGAAAACTTCTGTTTAACTCTCCATTGCTGCTAGAGTTTCTTTATGCTTGGATGGTGAGAAAATTCACCCTGGTACCATGGAAGGCAAAGTGAAAACCCCACACTGCTGCATTAAGTCCTCTTGTAAAGCAGAACCATGCTTTGAAATGTTAAGCAGTTTCTTCCTTGACTGTCTTCATCTCCTCCCCCCCTTTCCCCAGCTGTTCTGCAATGAGTTTGTCATCCTCCTTCTCACTGCATCAATTCCTAACACAGGTTAGAACTGCAGTGTGATGACACCACTAAATTCTTTCTGATCGAGAGGGAAAGTATTTAGCTGAGTTTTGCTCATAAGCAAAAGAGAAGCAAATAGGAAAACTGCAAAGGTGTTTACAAATGCAGCTAGGCTCCTGGACATAGCATCCCTATAACCCTGAAGAGCAGGGGCTGCTTGCTTTTCCAGAGTAATGGTTTGTGTGCTCTAAAGCTCTGGAGTCCTGAGTGCCAAGTATGATAGCACCAGAGTGAGGAAACTCAATTACGGTTGCAGAGATGAATGTCCTGTCAGCTCATGGGATTGCTCTCCTTTGTAACCGTGACCCACACGAGACACCAGAGGTCTTGTAATAGAGTTCAGCTGTTTACCAACACCCTGCTGTCACCTGTGTTCTTATGCCAGATGCATTTTTTGACAGTGGCTTCTACTTTCCCTGTTTTAGGGCCTTGGTCTGAACTTCCAAAATACCTTCTTGTGCCTGTACCTAGGGTTTGTATTTTATTTTGTAGCTTTAGGGAAAAAAAAACCTGATTTTGCAAGGGAGGGAAGGCATTCTGCACAGTTGCATTGTACTGTCAGGCCTATATCTTTAATTCTCCACAAAACCATTAAAAAGAAAGATACGGTAATTCTACTCTAGGTTAAATGCTGTCTTAAATTCAGGGAGGGAGCTACAGTTGTAGACAGCTAGCAGTTTCATTGCATTTCAAGTACATTTTCTCTCACATTAAAATCTGTTATTAAATAGTATGCAGATAGTTCTATATCTGTTCTTGTTTTCATGCCTAAGCATGTATTTTGGTGCATGATTGTATATACTACTGAGACAAAGAAGGAAGAGGTAAGACTGTGTCATGATGCAGAAGTACTTCTGCACTCTCAACAATCCAAGTAGAAGCCAAGGCCTGATAAAGGCTT
Organism: Athene cunicularia; assembly: GCF_003259725.1. NCBI lineage: Eukaryota > Metazoa > Chordata > Aves > Strigiformes > Strigidae > Athene > Athene cunicularia. The sequence goes on from NW_020799110.1 coordinate 19,638,738, forward strand.
CATTTCTGAGCAAACACAGCAAATTTATCCTGGGACTAAAACAGAGACATGCGGTGATGGGGGACGAGACTAAGGCTACATACCAAATCGTGTGCATGACACAAGTAGATTTTCATACTTTCTTGCATTTGGTTTTTCAACCTTGTTAACAGAAAGAGTACTGAGCATTATCAGCGTGTAGGATCCTAGGAAGAAATAAAACCCCTGCCCAGGGACTTTACTGAGGCCTGAGCTGCAGGAGATGGCTTTGGGCTATTTACAGGAAGAAGTAAATGAATGGGAATATTCTCTGACTTGCAAAGGCTTTGCCACAGGAATCCCTCACGGGTCTGGAGCTCTGTGGCAGTGTATAGAGAGTCTTCAATCCCTATACATACACGCGGCAGATGGCTGTGCCTGTGCTTTCAAGGCATCTATCAAAATCACTGCTATGAAGTGACTTTAAACTGATGCTTTCCAGAATCTCTCATCCTGGCACAGTGGGTGCTGCCTGTATAATGGAACAGGATTGTCCTGGGGAAGATTGAGAAAATGGCTTGAATACAGCAGAATACCTATCTGGAAAGATAATCGATTCTGCTGCAATCAACAGGGTCAGGTCTGTGTACCAGTAATGTGTGAAGTGCAGGACTATGCTTTAATTCTGGTTTAAGATTTAAAACTGCGACTCTCCATCTTCTCGGAAGCTGTAGCATAGCACAGCTCCACTGACTGGCACAGACCCCTGCTGATTCAAAGCGTTTGCACGTTGTTTTGCTGAGAAAGGTGAGGGTGAGTGTGGCGGAGGCACCAGGAGCAGAGTGATGCTCAGTGAGGACGGCAGCCCTAGAGAGCAGACCTGTCCTCTGCCTCGCTGCCTGGCTCAGCTCCGCGCAACGTGGGCTGGCCAGATTAGCCTCCTTGGACAGATTTATTCGTTTCCTTCTAAAGAGGGATCAAGGCATGGTGGTGGAGTGCTGATCACAGTTGGGATGAGGACTGGTCTCTGTTTGCCTGTTTTTTCTGAACAGTCATCACTCAGAGCCCATTCACTATTTCAAAGGAAGAACAGAGGCAGGCATGAAACCCTTGGGAGCGCTTTTCTTTTTTTCTGTGTGCAAATTGATTTTTTAATTATTATTATGATGCTGCATGATCAGAAATCAGAGCCAAGCAAAATCAGGATGATCAATATATTACCACAAGCAAAATACATGGAATATTTGTCTTTGTGTTCTGTTAGCTAGCTGTTTTGTAGAAGGTATTTCAACACAGCAATTTATCCTCTTCAGTTACTTGGTATAATTGTATTAGCAGAGGATGAAGTAATGATTGTTAATGATGGGTAAATTACTGCCAAAGCTGGTGAATCCCACATGTTTTTGTTACCTATTAAAATGTATCTGTTGAATATTCCTCCACAGGGGACTAAAAGAACACTGGCCCTGCTGATCCAGGTAACCAAGCATCTTGTGCCTATTATCAGCAGAGGTTGTTCTCTATTTAAAATCCAACTCATTCCAAATGTCACTTCCAGATGATCCAAAGGGAAGTGCTTACAGATGCAGAGAACAGCAAGGGAAAGGGCATTACATGAATCCATTTCATCAGGAAGTTTTCTCACATTGCCAAAACCCCAAAACATTCAAGTTGCCAAACCCTATTTCTTGTTTCTCTTGCCCTCTAAATCAGTTCAGCATGCTGTGCAGAAAAGCAGTCTGAACAGCAGTGTCCTTGAAGATAGTATGGCTCACTTATTTTTAATTGAAAATAATGAACCAGATGTTCATCATATCCTGGGAAACTCCAAACACATCCCTACTGCTGTGGGGCCAGACCTGTGACTGATGGAGTGGGACCACGAGTTGCCCGGGGCACTTTTCTCCCCTGGCACTTCTCGGTGTCTCCTTCCCCTCCCTGTATGTTGTCCTCGCCCGCAGGAAGGCTGCAGCAGGGCTGGGTGTTTGTGCTCCAAACCTTTCCCTATTCCGTCCAGCACCGCATCACTGCTGACCCTCATCCCAGCACGGCAGTGACTCAGCCCTTCTGCAGGGCAGCAGCCCCTGCCTCCCTCCCTGCCTCCCTCCTCTCTGTGCCTGACCTCGCATACTCGCAGATGTGCTTCACTGTTGCATTTGGGTTTATACGCTTATTTGGAGTCAGAAAACACATAAGCAGAAAAATAGCTGCTGTAACAAGTTACCTGACTTGTCCTTTTCTGTGTGGCTTGGCTGCTGCCCCAGCTGGAGGGAGCAGGGCTCAGCAGTCCCCCGGCCTCCCAGGCTCTGGCATCTGGTCGGCTCTCAGCTGGAGCAGAAGCCAGCCATTTACAGCGAGGAGGAAGGGTGCTTCTGCGAGATGTTTGCATGTGGTAATGTACTCAATGGCTCTCAGTCTGAGTATTGAAAAATGCAAAACACCCTGGAAAAACTGCCAGCCTTTGGTATTTAACTCTTTGGTGATCTTGTAGCAAGCAGCTGGTAACTGTAATAACTTAGTTAAAAGTACATTTGTTTCCTCTTTTACTGTTTACTTAAGAGAGAAGTTAAATCTCAATTCCCAGCCTTGTTTGGAAAAATCTCTGTAGCCTTCTTGTCTACATAAGAGATATTGTTGTTTACCTCACTCTTCTTACTCTATTTCAGATTTAATATCCTAGAATCTATTCATTTACTAGTTGAGTCATTAGAAAGTTACCAATTTTCAGGTCCTAGGAAGGATTAATCTATCAAGACACTGTTTCACAGACATACTTTCAGTGAGACTTTCTGTATTAACTTGCTGAATCACGTGTTGTATATGAACATCATTTGGGGTGGGATTTATCTCAGGTGGCAGTATCTCCTGTTTGCAGCATTAAAGTGGTCCACAGACTTGTCAGCAAGGAAGAGTGACAGAAAAACTGAAAAGTGGCCCTAACATCTCTTCTGCTAACGTCTGGCAACAAGTGAGGAGATGTCTGGGGCATTCATGGTGTGGCTGGGGCAAGTGGGCTGCCCAGGCTTGCGGCAGCGTGCCCACCACGTGTGGCACTGGGCAATGGTAGTGGGGGACCTGGAGCACGGAGCTAAAACAGTTGTGAGAATTTCAAGGCCCAAATAACAATAAGAATTTTGGTACATAAATGTTATGCACAAACACATATATAATAATGTATAGGATAATAACACATTATATAAATTCCAATGTACATACAGAGTGTGCGTACCATTAAAACCTTAGCCCTAGTTTTCTGTGTGAAAATGCACAAGCTCCTCTATGAACTTCAGCTGATCTTTGGTCCTTCCTCTAGTAATGAAGTATATTGTTTAATTTTTTTGGACAGTACCCACATCACTGACAGGCACTTCATAAAGGTAACTAAATCCATCCTGGCAGGATTCATCTCTAATTTTACGATGTGGTTTTTGTGTCAGATGATTACTTTTTTCCTAACTGTTTTAACAAAAGCATCCAGCATGATTCAGGTTTATTTTCTTAGCAATCGTACATGTTGTGCATTCAAAATAACCCCTCTGTTGTCTGGAGGGCTGTACAGCACTCCTGAAGCAGCAGGTGAGATGCTTTAATCTGAGATTCCCATTACAAAGCTGATGCAATCAGTCCATCTGACTTCTTAAAACCTATTTGGGGTTTTTTCCCTCTCTGTGACTAGGAATGACTCACTGATTGCAACTTCCCTGAATTGCCGTGGAGAAGCAGCCTGCTTATCTGTGATACTCGCCCCACTTCTGTTTCTCTTGCAGGGTGACTGATGGATCAGTACCTGCCCAACTTCACCTAAGACCGGTTTAGAGGGCAGGCGAAGGTGTTGGGGCAGCTGTGCCAGCTGATTGCCCTGTGCCAGCCTCGGCACTGAAAAGCTGTTGGAAGCAACTTGCTGAAGAGGTCCTGAAGTTTCAGTCAGTCTCTTGGTGCTCATAAAGCCCAAGGTTTTACTGGTGTTTTTTACTGTGTTTTACTTTCCTCCCTGTGTGTGTTCTCCTTTTGCAAGCTTGGAAAGCAGGAACATTCAGAAACAGCTGGAGCTGCTGGGTGAGAAGAAAACCATATCAGCAATTGGTTTGAAAGGGACTAACAGTGTTGATGGGAGGTCAGGGCTGTGGTACATCACGTCTAACTAGCCTGTTTACCTTCTATAGTTCTTTCAAAATGTTTCTTCACTCTTTTTTTTTTTTTAAGTGGAAAATCTGGGGGGGGTTCTTTCCTTTCTGTTTGTAATCTCTGGGTTTGGTTAAACCCACAAAAATGCTGAGAGAAATTGCTTAATCCCGCTGAAGTCTGTCATCATCTTTGAGCTCGATATAAATTTTTGTTTGATTTTTAAGGAAACTGTTGTTTAAAGTGTTTTTTAGGCCATGACAGAAGATGGTTTCTGTATGTGTTATGGAAAGTTTTTTAATAAGTACAACATATTGCAAAACCAATGTTCTGCACATTCAGTTTTCAGGGGTAGGTCGAGGAAATGTCCTAGAGAGTTGGGCTGAGCAGGCACCATGTGCTACACTCCAGCTAGCACAGGTTTCACCACACGTGACTACTGAGAGTATATATCTGTGAGGGTTTGCTTTCTTCTGTGTTACGCTTTTATGTATCAAAGATCTCACTCTTAATGCAAAGCTCAACTTCCAGGCTTTATAGCATTGCTGCAGGCTGCTCCAAAGGAGATCCTTACTGTGTTCTCCTTTGTTACTTCTAAAATCATCTTTCTTTGAAAATACCTGTTGTGTTCTGGGTGGTTACAGGTTTGGCAATTACCTGCCCATGCGCTTGGCAGGACAAGATCTGTAGCAGATTGAATAGATTTATAGGTGTACATAGGCCTTGGCTTCCCAGAGGAGTTAGCAGTAAGAACCCCTTTTTTGGCCAAAAAGTCTGTGATTCAGCATCCATCACTGATCTCTGGAAGACATTATCATACAAACGTTCAAGTTTTTTCCAGCTTACAAGTTTCCTAAACTGCTGTTGTATAAAGAGCTTTTTAATTAGATCTTTCTTACAAGTCTGTTAATTTATTAAAAGGGCCATCTGTACTATCTAAATAAGCACTATATTTCCTTCTCTTTGCTTTCCATCCTTCCAAAAGATCTGCTCATAACCATGGCAGGTATTTGTGTCCGAGTCATCACCTAATCTAGAAAAATGTGATCTTCTTGTACGTAGCACTTATATCCTTATGGCTGTATTTCAGACTCATAGCTGACACTGAACTTGTCACTGAACTTTCTCTCTAGCAGCCTGAAAATGTCTTGTCTCTTGTGACCAAACTGAATAAGCAGCAAAACTCAGGGCTTGGGTTTTTTTGTTAACAAGTTTTAGCACAAATTATGATAAATTTCTGTACCCTTCATGTTCTGAATTTGGTCAGGAAACTTCCTTGTCTGTAGCAAAATACCCATGTGCTTGTACAAAAGGTTTCCTGTGTTTTTTTCTTAGTTGAAGCTCTAATGATAGTAAGGCAACATGGTGTGGTGTACCAGGCTGGGAAGACAATTCTTGAATGGAAAGCCCATGTCTCTTGGTGGCAGATGCTGTACACAAGATTGCCTAAGTTGAGCTGCTTGGGAGGCTACTCTCACTATTTCCTGAGAGAAATATACTGTTGCAGTAAAAGGTAGTGTTTCTTTTTTTTAAAAAATAAAAGAAAAATCCGACACTTGATCTGGGGTAGCAGGGGAATTCAGTTCTCCATCAAGGAAATCAGTAGACATTTTCTCTGGGAAATGTTGATGAAACATTGATACTTGTCTGCTTTTACAACGGTGGCTCTTTGCCAGCATTCTGGCTAACCACAGTAGCTTAACGCTGCCCTGTGACTGTAACTCACTGTGGGTTAGGTGCTCTGCCAGGAGTTCGTCACACACGTGCAGTAAGGAGCATGGGGCCTCTGAACCCAGTTTTGCAGCTGCTCATCTGAGCAGGTTCGTGTGGTTGATTCCCCACAAGTAATATTTGAGCCAAGAAGTCAGGCTTGGTAGTACAGATACACAGTGGCCCTAGAGACAGCCAAAGGCTGAGCCAAAATATTTTGCAAGGTCTGCAGTAGAAATGGACAGGGCAGATTGATCTTCTTTTGTCATCAGCACTGCCTTAAAGCACTGTAATTTTAATGAAGAGTGACTAAATGCATTTGAAAGATACAGCAGTTCAATATGTTGGCTAGAGACAACAACAATAGTTCTGACTTCACCTCGAGCAGAGTGTTTCAACCTTGCAGAGCATAACAGCAATAAACTGTATTTAATCATCATCCATGTGCATGCCCCCATGAAAATGGTCTTCCCTGGGACTCTCAGCTGGCTGGAGTCCCCAGTCAAGGTGGAAAACATCTCCCCTGCCTTGTCAGGCTGTGTGGTTAGGCCATAGGGGCATGCGGGAAGTGAGAAGGAAGTGCTAAACTTTTGGTTAGAATAGTGTGGGAACCAGAACAGCACTGGCTTGCCTGGAAAGCTGTGGGATAGTATTGGCATCCCACCTTCTTCTCCATGTTACAGGGCTGCTGCTGGGCAGTAAGTAAAGGCTGAGCTTTTCTGACCAGTGATAAAAGTACAAAATGACTCTTCACTGGTTTTCTGTAGATTTTCTTGGGTGTTTTCTGTTGGCTGTGGGTGTTACAAGGATTCACTGGGGGCTTTGCAGCACTGAGGTATTCTGAAACAACTGTGGAAGATGTTCCCTACAGACTGGAGGAGCTGCGTAACAGCATATAGTTGGATTATTTTGCCTTAGTAGGAATCGTATACTGGGGACATAACAGACAGACCAGATGTGATCCATTGGGCAACCAGAAGACTCCCGGCATCACCCCGCTCACACCCCACTTGGAGGTTTGAAGAGAAATGAAATGCTGAGTACAAATACTCTTTTGCATGGCAAATAAGCTAAGTTTCTGTATGGAGAATTAACATAAAGATGAAACCCTACTGCTTTCTCTTGAAAATTCCTTAGGAAGACCTGTTGCAGCCAGCTCTTAAAACTAACTTCACTTACAGCATCTCATAAAATTATGTGATAGATGAGGGACATGTGTCCCTTTTGCTTGTTTTTTTTCTGCCCTACTTTAGCTCCTTTCTTTTGCAAAGCCTGTCTTTGCAGTGTGTCTTGGTTTGATGTAAGGGCTCCTTCTCAAATCTACATTGTTTCTACCCTAATTAAGTGTGAAGAAAATATTGCTCAACACAGACTAAAAAAAATGATCATAAGAAAAGACTCATCTGGATCATTTTGATCGATTGGGTTTTTTTTCTTTCTTTTTTCTTTTTTAATTAACTGAGTTAAAGTAGTTCCAACTTGTACAAACTCTTATGAAAAAAGGCAGCCAGCATTAAATGTGATAGTCAGGGAACACCCACTACAAGGCTGATAGTGGTGATGGTAAAAGCCTGGAAGAAGCCAACAGCAACTTACTATTGGTATTTGCAGAGGGAGTGCTTCTCACTCCACCAGGCAGTAAGAATCAGCTGCCCCGCTCCTTCCCAGTGGCACCTGTCTCATGCCAGCTGTAAAGCCAGGATGGTGCAGAAAGCTAAGGCAAAAGGTACTTTTGGGGGCTCTGGTGTCCCAAGGCTGAGAACAAAACACCATGAGAAGATGAATCCACTGAGTCATCTGCCCTGGGAACAATGTGAGCTGTCACCGGCTTCTGGAAATTGTTAGAGCTGTTGATTTCCCGGGACAATCCATCAGAGCAGTTCGTTTGCCCTGACAGGAAGCATTCAGTGTAAATTTAGGCAGGAGAATAATTGCTTGTATTTCTAATCAGCAAGGCCAGAGGGATGACTTGGGCGACCAGCCCATGGCTCCTGGGGTCTGGGTGCATGGGCAGTGTAGCAAGGAAGGAGATAATCTTGCTGTTTACAGACAGATGTTGCAGTTTGGCAAAACCATTAGTACATTAGTCCCTGTGGCACCTTCTCGTCTTCCTGGCAGGCTGCATTTACCTGCTGTTGAGAAATGAGCAGCGAGTGTCCATCTTCGGGGCCTGAGTGGCTGACTTCAAACTTGCTAAGAGAGCATGGATAAACTTCAAGGCTTTGTGCACCAAGGAGGTCTTTAGCAGGAAGGAAATGAAAGGAAAAATAAAACTCATGCTTTCAGGGCAGATGAGAAATTCCCCTGTGATCCAAGAACCAGGGTTAGCTGTACCCGCACACTGATTAGGAGGAAGGAGGAATCATTTCCTCAGGCCTCCTTTGTGCCTGTTAAATAATTAATGCCTCTCTAGATCTATATGACTAGTTTAAGCTTGAGCACCTGGAAGGCTCTAGGTTGTATGTAGGCCAAAGAAAACATGTTTTTGCTATTAAAAGCACTCTCATTTTATCTCGTCAGCCTATGCATTTCTTGCAGACCATGCTAATGTTTGCAAAAGTAGTTTTGGTTTTGGTTTTTTTTTCTGTTCTCCTCACATGCAACTATTTAGTTGGCTAAAGGTAACAAAGTTTCTGAGAACACCTGGCCTTGTTGGAAATAAATGTCCCATTCTGGGTACAGAAGGTAAAAAATCTTGTTATTGCAGCTTGGGTCATCCTCCAGACCTGGCTGGTGAGGTCATCAGGTCGTGATGCTGGGAATCCCCATCAAAATTTCCGAGTTGACAATAAGCAAGACACATGCCAGTGTGGGGAGAGAACCGCTCCATTACAAAGTGACAGGAAGGAAATCTGAAGTTACTGCCAAGAACACAAGGGCAGAAATGTACTTTTTCATGATGAACTGAAGTAAGGGTGGTGCCAAGAATGAGTCTATCCTTTTTTCTTTTTTTTTTTTTTTTTTTTTTTTTTTTTTCCCAGTATTACTTCACTGAGTGATTGTAAAAGATATGCTCTTCCACAGAGTTTGGTTTTCTTTAACATGAGGAATTTGTAACAGGGAAAGATGCCCCTGAGCCAAGGTGCCATTGGTTAACGAGAGCACGTCCTCTCGGTAATTCTGTTCTTGTAAGACACCAAAAAGTGTCTTATAAGTGGGTGAAGGCTGTTGGATGCTGTACTGCTGTCAGTGCCTGGCTTTGAGGAGTTCTGCACTTGTCCTTCACCAAGATGCTGATAACAGAACCAGGGCTCTACTGGCAGAGTCTGTACCACAGCTCACCTGCTAGCATTTTATCAATATCTTTGATTTGGGGGATATTTTTCCTATAGTTTAAGCATTAATAAGCTATTTAATATTGGTGAATTAGCAGTAGAATAAAGAAATAACTTGGTAAATTAAACCTTTCAAACGGAGGTGTCCAAATACAGTGCAACAACTTCATTTCGAACTGTTTTGGAATAAAAGTCAGCCCTATTTTTCATTAGCCTTTCTGTGTGTGACTAGCCCTTGCCATCTAAATCCAAAAGCTGTATCTGAGTGGAGGGATGAGGGAGGCAGAGGTGGCTGAGGCAGCCCAGCAGCCAGGCTGGGGAAGGGGAGGAAGAGCCTGCAGGGTACACCATGATCCACACTAGAAGGGAAGAAAATTGATTCCTCTCCATGATGAGCCCCATCTTGTGCAGCCTGTGCACCGGAGTGATACCATCTCCCCGCAGTGACCTTGGGAGCTGGGTGTAGCAGAAAAGGAGAGGAGAGTTTGGAGCAAAAACTGCTAATGTGCTGTGAAGGGGCTTGAGCTGTGAAAACAAACTGTTATGATTAGGTTTTACTTCGTTTGAAGAAAAAATTCCCATTCCATCTATGTTTCTGGTAACGGCTGGGCCATTTGCAGGCTCTGTGGCAGATTGTGTTTACCAGCATCCTCCCCTCACCTGTCTACTCTTGCCTGTATTTATGGCACAAGGAGAGAGAGAGAGAGAGAGAGATGTGAAGGAGAGATCCAGACTCTAAAAGGCATGCGTCTCCAGGTCTCTTACTCCCATGCCTCTGACAGAAATATTTTCTAGGTTTTTCAGGTGTACAGCTGTTGTAGATAGCCCTTGCTACCCTAGATGTTAATTCAGCAAGCTAAATAGAGCTGCTTCTTTCCCTCAGCCCCTGGAAAGCTGGCACACAGGGCTCTCGATGCAGCACTGGGGCTGGCAAGAAGCTATCCTTCTTTTGATTGTTATTTTCTCCTGCAGTATTTCAGCCGGGAACAGACTTGACCTGCTATCCTAAATAGAGAGGACCTGTGGTTTTCCTGCACAGTTGATGAAAAGCAAAATCTGGGCATCTCTTGGGGGTTAGGGAGGAGCCTCGGTGGCAGTCAGAGGAGGGAAACCCAGATTTCCCCACTTACTGTGAAAACAAAGCTAATTACAGGAAAGGGCAAGGTACAGGTGGGGAGCGTGCAGCGCTGCTGCGCCCCAGCAAGCCCCATCGCCCTGGCGTGGGCAAGGCTCTCCAGGCAGGAGCCCAGTGTCACCCTCAGGTCTGCTGGCTTGCAGGTCCCTGGCGAGCGGCGGGGAGAGGCTGAGACCCGTCGATGCCGCAGCCCTCCCGTCCTGCTCCCCGGGACCAGGGCAGAGCCCGTGTCTGGGGAAGGGCTGTAATGCGGAGTCACTGCAGGGCTTGGCAGGGCTCGCCATGGCTCGCGCTCCCGCTGCGCCTGCTGCTGTCAAAGAGGAATAAAGAGAGATGGTTCCTGCCCCCCAAACAGGGAACCTTTGTAATTTTGGGTTTTTTTACATGATTAAGGAAGCTACGTTTATTGCTACAAGGTCAAACCATTTTTTCCATGGGGTATGCTAATGTAATCTATTTTTTATTCCTTCTCAGTCATCTCTTTTTAAAAGAAATTCTTAGAAGTTTGTTTGGTAAAGTGTTGCAGATATACTTCTATGTGACATATTTATGCGTACCATTGCTGATCTGAATTCAGCCCTACACTACAGTAATAACTGATAGGTTGTAATGTTTATAAATGTTGCTTTGAGATTTAAATTTAAGAGACAAGCCTAGGAAATAGATCTTATTATAACACACTGTAACCAAATAGGGTTCCAATAAAGAGAGAAAAAGAAAACAAATTTTATATCTGGGCATTAACATTCTCCCAGATGTTGGGTACCATCTGCCAGGATTTTTTAGCTCTAAAGTAAGCTGTGTTTATAACACCTACAAACCTGCTGAGTTCTCTCCCTCTTTCTCCCCTGCCCATGCTTTTCCAAGGGAAGGATAGACACAATAATAACTCATGGTGAAATTTTTCTGTGGGTGTACGTGGAGAGCAGTGCAGCACATTCTGGGGGGCTTGGCTTCATAAGCAGGACCGAGATGGTGCTGTGAGGACTAAGAAGTTGAATCCTCTCTAGCAGTGAGCAGGAGAGTCACGGTTCCAGCTTCACAGGTGCCATGGGAAGGTGAAGCTGCAGCCAGGGAGGAAGGTGTGTCTCCATCGGCATTATTGCCTCTGAGCTGCACCAACCATCAGCGCTCCTGGGAGGAACTTCTGTATGTGAGGTTTTTATCTTCTGGACTGTTCATATTTGGGATGCTCCCAGTTTATTCTGGCAATAAGGCTGCTAACCTTTATTATTGTTTTGAAGAGATCCATACAGGTGTTACATGTATTTAAATATAGTTCAGATGCTTGAGGTCTCAATTCCTACCTTACTGCTATGTGCTTGGTATGTCAGCTGGGTATTTAGATTCCCTAGAACTTAAGTTTTTATTAGTAAAAAAGTCAGTATTTACTGAAATATTAAAAAGTCTTATCTCATTTTGTTTTCACTCTGAATCCCAGTGATTCCACACAAAGATGAGATTTATTAGAGGCTTGAATGCTCAGCTGTGTGCATTATTTCCATTGGATTGGGAACAGAATGAAAACTGGAGAACTGGACATTCACATGGTCCAAGAAATGAAAGGTACAACTAGCACTGGGTTATTTTTTTTCCTCTCTGAGTTATGCTGACAGCAGCCATAACATTAAGGCTGAAAAGTTTATTTACTATATAAAGGCCATATTTTCCCTTCTTATCCCAGCTTTTCTTGGCTTCCATTGCTTGGCAGTATCCTCTTAACCACTAACACCCAGAGGCGTGGTATTAAACTGGGATGAAAAATGAACATGCAGAAGAATATTGAAGATTTAAGTGGGTATGGTTCTAAGAAAACCAGTGGAAAATATGTTTACTCCAAGCATCTGTAGCACCTAATTGAAGCAGTGATATTTTCTGTAAGAACATAGGGAATGCTTTTCTGCTTTCTCTTTGGCTTTGAATTTCACTTTGAATCAATGTGACATAATCCATGGAATTATTTTCTCACAGCTGCAATGGAAACTTTCTGCCAATAGACAAGGATGTGCTAATCGGAGTGAAAAAGCTTACATTCAGTCCAGCTTTGCTTTCTGGAGTCTTTGTTAGGAACTGTTGCTTCCTCCTAATTTATTAAAATCTAGTACACAGTAAACACTATTATTTTTGAACTATTAATGTTGCCATAAATTTGAATGGCAGACTGTGATCAAAAGGGAGCTGATCTACAGCTGTGTGTGAAATCATTGCCGATACTAAATGTGACAGAGAATGAAACGTGTATTTATGTGCCCATAAAGGATGATTTAGTGCTCCTGGGCCTGCAGTATTGGCATCACCAAATGAATTTCTGTGAATCTAATTTAGAAGAACATAAAAAATCCCGTATCACCTTTAGGGCACATGCAAATGCTGCCGGTTGGTAGTTTGTTGTTAATTCCCATTATTTTTCCCAGGCACCTCTAATTTGAAGGCTGAGTTCCCCTCTGGTGGACTTGCCAGGGCGGGTGAGGGGGTGCAGCCCCGCCGGGCCGGGGGAAGCTCCCTGCGCAGAGGTCTCCTCCTGGAGAGGCGGTGGAGTGCGCGAAGGCCCTTCGTGGGGCAGCTGTCGGAATGCTGCGCGCTGCTCCCTGGGCACGCCTCTAATGCTCCGCGTGTACTGGAGTTTTAATTAAATACAGCTAAGTCCTGGTCAGCAGTTTTAGCTCATTATGGTCTGTTATTGGTCTCGTGGTTCTCCAGTGCTGTTCCAAAATAAATAAATAAATAAAAGGCACTGTGTGTGTTTGATGGGAACACATGGGCAGGGAATGGCCTTTCCTTTCCCACATCCCTGCCCTCCCCTTTTTTGAGGCAGTGTGGTCCTCCAGCAGCTATTTGTTCTAAAAGCTACCAGTTTAAACATCCAAATCATTTTGACTATATTTATACAGGTCACTTATCTTCCCAGGGACACATCACAAAATGGAGGCACTAGGTCAGCCCACATTGTACTTGCATTCCCCTGGGAGCCACAGCAACCTCAAACAGGTAGGGGACTGCTCCAGCCTCTCCCCTCACTGCAGCTCCCCAGCCAGGTGGGTTCATCCTGCTGCTCAGGCATCCCCCAGCACTTTGTCTCATCCTTTCACTCCTCTCTTGAACCACCTGAGGAGATGCCACTCCTGCCAGCGCTGCCCAGGCCCCCACTCACAGCCTGGTGCTTCGCTTGGACCCTGCCTGTAGTCACCAGGTAGAGCCAAGCCTGGAGTGCTGCCTGCTGCACCACCAGTGACTGCTCCAGCCACCAGCCGCTCCTCAAAGGAGGGAAAATGGGTTCCCACACCTCGCTGGTCAGTCTGGCCCCCCATTTCCTTGCCTTTTGTTGCACGTGCTTAAAGAGAAGCTGTTTTGAAAATGTACTTTTTTTTTTTTTTTTTTCCCCCAGTATAGATATACATTTTTCAGAGACCTTTGAAGACGTAAATCGAACAAGATAAATTTTAAAGGTCTTCTAATTAGCATCACAGCCCTGATTTGTGCCATATGGAGGAGCAAAGGAACAGACTGGAGCTGAGAGAGTGAGATGGGGTGGGTGACGCACTAAACGGCCTCACCGGCATGTTGCATCAGTGGAGATAATCCCAAACAGGAAGATTTAATGGGCGCTGTAATGTACGTGGTCATGGCCATCACAACAGAGCATGATAGTGTCATCAGGGAGGCTGGAAAAACTAGATTTTTGCATTGAACTGACCATATTCTTTTACAGTCATATTTTTGAAATTAACAATGAACAGGAGAGGCTACTGATGCAAGTGCTTGAGAGACAAGGACTTCATCCTGCAAAAGGGTTATCAAAAACCCCAGATGAAAACAGCAGGGCACTGTTCAGGTTGCATGAGCAAGGCCAGCAATGGGCTTTGAGTAGAGGTAGTTTCATTAATATATCTGTGGGGAAAATGGTCAGAGTAGAAATGGCCTCAGTTGCCTGTTGGATCTGCTGTTGCAGGCAGTGCTGTGCCAGGCAGTGCCTGGCTTTCACAAGCCTCTGCAGAACAACAGAAATATAATACCCTCCTCACTATGGGGACCAGTTTCGAAGCTTTTCGCAGTGAACAGTTGAAAGAAAATCTAATGTCCCCTCCTGGACAAAGCTTTGCTACTATTCTTTTGGTCAGCTATTGGCTTGCGTGGTGTACATTGTCTTGGGTGTAGGGTACCATGCCCATGAGAAGGTGGCTTCACAGCAGGCTTACGGCGTTTCACACAGTGGGGAGTGCTTTGGGGATTTGCTTAGTCTGGCAGAGCTGCACACCGTGACAGGAGGGGGTAGGTTGGCTCCCCTAGCTTCCCATCCCTGCCAGTGTCACTTGAAGCTTTGTGGTGGAGTAGCTTTCAGCCAGATGAGAGAGGGGCCTGACATGCTGAGCGGCTGTGTGGTTGCCAAACCCCCAACATGGGGCTGCTTGGGAGGGCTCAGACCACATCAGGGATGGCAGTGGGACCTCCTGCTCACCTGAACATCGATTCCCTCACTTCACGCCATGCAGAGCACGGCTTTCTTCCAGGATTAGTCCCCAGGCACTGGCATGGCTTCTTATGGCACTGGGAGCAGGGCAGGGCAGAATTCACCTCTGTGAGGTCTCCCTTGCAGTGCACAGAGCAGGCCAGGGGGAAGGGCTGTCGTACCTGACACAAAACAAAAGCAGGGGTGAAAAGGAAGTTCTTGATTTAAAGAAGGCTGTTCAGACTTTATTTCCAGCTTTCCATGCATTCAAAGCTGAGCTGTGTTCTGTTCTCAGTCATAAAAGCTCTTCAAGTCCTGCCCAACGCCAAGCACAGAAGGCCCTGATTCTGCCACTCTTTTCCACCTCTCAGCCCCGTTTGTTTTTTCTCATCAGGATTAATCAGAGTGCAAACCGATGGACTGAGAAGGACAGAGCTCCTCCCTGGCTCCCACTTATGCCAGCAGTGGAGACCTGCGCCTCCAACTTGTGTAGTTGCAGGACTGGCTGCTGGGAAGCACCCACTGGGCTTCCGGGGGAAACTGGACTTTCACAGCTCTGTAGATATCCAAACGCTGACAGGGATTTCTAAAAATGGTTTTGAAAATATATTTTTACCATTGCAAGTACTGTCAACCTTCACTGGGGCCTCTGGGCTGGGCTGCAAAGGAGGTCCACAATGTTAGGCATGAAAATAGAAAATATTTATGTAAAGAAGTAAAATGTTATAGTTCTTTCTCCTTTTCAGTAAGTGTAAATTAATGGCAGTTCAGTGCTGTGCTGAAATAAATGGGGTGAGATTGTGGGAGAGCTATTTTTAGGCAAAAATATGCAATGCTTTAATTGTCACCCACTCATTTGCTTTTTAACGTGAACGAGGCTTCAGCAGGCTCCAAAGCGCACGTGCCAGCTACCTGCACCCACCCTGCTCTGGAGTGGCCCCAGCCAGGGACCTCCAGCATGTCCGCAGGCAGGTTTTTAAACAAAGGCAAGATCACTGCTCAAGGACCCAAATGCCACCTCCTGTGTCTATGGCTGCAGCCTGGAATAAAGGGGTCCACGCTTTTCAACTGTGGTAAGCTAACAAAAGAATCCAAATGGTAAGCCCCTGCTCTGCTTATTTCCCATGAAATGTTAAGGGGTGCTAATAACCTCATCAGCTTCTGTGGGAAGAAACAGCAATCGTGCTGTAATGGAAGGATGTCAAGCTTTGGTTTTTTTCTTCCCTGATTGGTTTTGGAAGGAGAAGGAGGGCTGCTTTTTGTGTGAGGGTTTTTCAGAAGTCCTCTGCAGTGGCTAATCCTGCTGCCACTGATCTCAGCTGGAGCAGAGTCCGGCCGCTGTTGAGGATTTCTGGAAGTTCTGCCAGCAGCACTGCTGAAGTGTGCAGCCCCTCTCCCATGCAGGGAGCATCATCTGGGCGTTTGGACCTAACTTGGCCAGGCCAAACAGCTCCTGAGAGCCGCTTCTGGTTCTCTATGTTACTTTGTATCGATATACAAATTTACATCCTTTTTTTTTTTTCAATTCACTATTATGAAGTAATATGGAATAATATTCCTCTCCTTTACTTCTGTATTGGAGTTTAAGCACCAGCCCCAACCATGTGCAGAGACCTGCATCCTGGAGCGGTAATTGCACCTGGGACCTTCCCGGCCGTAATGCAGAACAGTAACACAACACTAATAAGCTCTATCTGTTCAGTCAGGACCAGACCTGCCATCCTCCTTCCAAATGAAATTACTGCTGCTCTGCTAGTGCTGTTTTCAGAACTGTACACTAGGACTTGCTGTCAATTTGAGCAAGTCTTAATTTCAATTCAAGTTTTCTTCTGAAATATCCAAAGAAAGTCAAAGCCAGGACAGTGAAGCAGAGATGAATGCACTTAAACTGAAGGAATTAAACAAAAAAAAAAAAAAAAAAAAAACCCAGGATTTGCAATTTATCTGCAATTTAAAAGAGTAAACACAGCCATGATGAAGATGCATAAGCACAGCTTGGAGAGCCATTGAAATCTAGGTCAGGGTTTCAGCTCTGCCTGGGGATCTCATTATGTGAATTGGGGAGAATCTGTGCTGCTCCAGGAGCCAGGTGGAGAATACTTCTGAACTGGTATAATGAAACCAGGTAGGCTTCTGCACAGTCAACAGCAGCTCCACTACAGACTAGTAAACAGCTCACGTAAGCCATTGCTGGGCTGAAATTGCTAAATTATTACTGAATCACACAGTCCAGTAATGGGGAAGGAAGTCTTCGTTTTATTGTCTAGCGGCTTCAGTCTACAATTGTATTCCAAGCAGGACCTGCAGCATTTGGCAGCAGTAACCAACTTACCTTCCAGGTGCTTGGGGGAAAGTATCGAGCTGTCAATCTGACGGTTGTTAAGAAAATAGACAATTTTGGGGGAGAGGAAAAAAAAAGGATTACATTGATCCACGTTCATTTGATTTGCAATCTGAGTATATGATTTTGGCAGAACATGAATCTATTCTGTATTTGAGACCCAGTCTGTGTTTGTATTTTAAGTTAGTCTTCCAAGCAAAACATGTGAGAAGAGAACATTTAAACAGGAAGGGTTTGATATTTTTTTTTTCTCCTCATAAATTTCTGTAGGTCTTGTTGCTGCTAATTACTGGAGATCTCAGCACAAGAGCTTTTCTTTCTAGCAAACCAGCTTCTCATGTTTCATGCCCTTCAGTTAATCAGTTATAATCTCCTGCTCTGTTTGTTTATTTAACTTTTAAAAAGGTAATTGAGTGTTTGTGACATGAGTCGCCCTGAGACTACGAAAGCAAAGTTAGTTTGCTTGTACCCGCTGAGCAGACTGAGGGTGGGCTCTGGCACTGCCCACAGCCCGCCGCTGCATCCTCGAGATGGTCCTTTCCTGCGGAGCAGTGACCACCGCCATGCACAGAGCGGGGTTCAGGCCCGGGCGCTGTCTCTGCCCCCCATGCCTGCCCCTGTGCCTTCCAGGGAGGCTGTTTTCCCCAGGAGGCGGCTGCTCGGTGGGACTGGCCAGCAGCCCAGTGCCCGCACAGGTAGGGCACGGGCAGCTGCCAGGGCTGATGACTTGCAACCTTGCCCAGCTAAGGCAGAAGAATCCCAAGTAAGGCAGGGATGTGCACAGGAGATGCTGCAAGCCTGATCCTCCTCTGCTTCTCCTGGAGGGGCTGGAAAAGCAGATTAAAAAATAAAAAATTGAGGAGCTTTATTGCAACCTTGTCTGTGTCTCTTCTCTGTTAACTGAAGGAACATGTTTGTGGTGAGAGTGGTGGTCTTGTGTCCTCTTTTGCTCCACTGTTCTCATGTCCCCTCCCTGGCAAAGAAATGGTCTTTGGAAAGGTCAGGCACCTGTTTCTCACTGTAAGCACATAGCACACAACAGTAGCTGCACCCACAGCTCCGTACTCCCCCGTGCCCTGGAGTCGGACTTCCAAAGATGCAGACCAGCAGGTATAGGTGTCAGGGCTTCTCTGCAGTCAATATTGTTTTCCTTACTTACACAGGATCCGTGTTTTCAACCTGAATACCAAAGGGGTTGCTCCCCGATGGCTGCTGCCTCCACAGGCAGCATCTCCAGTGCGGCAGCCCGGACTGTGTGAGGCTGGGGCTGGTACAAGCCACTTGAGTTGGGCTGTTACTAATGGTCTACTGGATCCTCTCTCTGAGCAAGACTAGGAGATGGCTTTTCTCAAAATCTGTATTGAATTGATTGCAAGTGAGGTTTCTTTGACTGTGTTTTTTGTATTGACCGTGCAAGAATAACAAAGCCATACTGATTTTTTCTCTTCTTTTCTCCCTTTAAAATGGGTCCCTAGATCACATCAGTCTTTGGCCCCCTTATAGCTTTCTGTGGCATCACAGGCTCAAAGGCTATGGCTAGTGGAGAAATCCTCCTGCCTAAGGGGAGTTTCTGAAAGGATGGGTCTGTTATAAGTTTCTTAGTCATGCTCATGCATGAATATTACTGCTACAAAAGAGGTTATATTTTTTTGGCAACTATGTGCTCTTGGGATTGTATTTCAGCATCAGAGAAACAGTCTAATGCAAAGACTCTTCAGAAGGTCCCACCTGAGTTCCCAGTATGACAAAACTACCATTCAACCTCAAGCCGTCAAGTGCGAGGCACTCTGTTTCTAAAGTGATTTGAGACATTATGCACATTTCTATAAAAATGCAAAACGAGGCTGCTGTATTACCTCCTGTAGTTCAGGAGGTTTGGAGGAATTAGTTCATTATTTTTAACTGAAAAGGCACTTCCTTAAAGCTGTGGCTGCTGCATTTTCCTTTGCAGCAGGGTCTTTATTTTTATGCTTTTATGCATTTCAGTTTATTTCTGTAGCAACAACTATAATGTGATAATTTGCATCCATAATCACTTCACTGTTATTAGAAAAGGTAAACCTGTGATGATCATTTTGAAAAAATGAGCTGGGTCCAGCTGAAATAGCAAACTATTAAAAAAATTGAGTTAATTTCTCAGGTATTAAATCATGAGATATTGAGCTGAGCATATGATTTTTCTCCTCTCCCTGCAGAAAAGTTGCCTGCCATACTAAGGGGCAAGCCTGTGTAAGCAGGCTAGAGAGCTGAGACTGTGGATGAATGAACACGCAAGCACTCTCATTTGTATTTTACATAGGCTTTGCCAATGTTGTTCTGTTTTCCCTTCCTTGAGGACTCCAATTACTCATGTACTGTTCTCCTTCATTCTACGAAGTGATGCACAAATTGTTTCTACATTCCAGGTTAGTTTCTGACATCCCTGTCTTCTGTTTACATGTGGGTAATGTGAAGATGCTGCCCTGCTCATCAGGAAATGAGTAGGCTGCCTGACTCCAGTCTGAGCCGAAGGAGAGAAGCTGCATCTAGATCTGTGGAATCACTGCGGCTTACCACTAGCCCTGAATTAATATTTGCTCCAGCATCACCAGTTATTCAGTGTTTTTGAACATTCTGTCTTTCACCTGTGTCCAAAATCTCAGTGTTATCCTTCACTGACAAGTTTAGGACGTACAGTGGGCTCTGCTGGGATGAACACTTCATGCAGTCATTGAGGAACTAAGGGAAAAAGGCCTTTCCCTTGGTTCAAATCCCAAACTAGCCACAGGGTCTGTCTGCTGTGGGTTTTGCTTGCTTTACATTTCTTTAGAACATAGTAAAAGTTTTTATTTTCTTGTACATGCACACACACACACTCATGTTTAATTAAATAAATGAGAATCCTGCTTGTATGATGAGACTCACCTGCAGAGGGTGTGCAGGACTCCACACTTGTCTGGTCTTCAATGCCATGGCTTGATTTGAATGATCCTCTATTTTGATGAGTTGATTAAATCTATTTTAATTTAGCTGAATGTGTAGCAGAATTCAGGCTACTGGTAATATAAAATGAGCTAAGAAAAATACTGTACATGTGCTTTCCTGAAAATCTTATCTTTCCTCCGTAAATAGAATAAAGCAAGCTGGCACTGAGACAACACAGCAGGCTCTCAGAGAAGTCAGTTTGGCTGGTGTGGAAATTGTTCTTCAGATGATTATGATTTTCTCTGAATTACTGACCGCATAACCAGGTTGAGAAGTTAGACTTCAAGAAAGGTAAGAGCCCTGTGAGCCATCTGATCCCACACGTGGCCATGGGCACTTCATCCTAGCTTGAAGCAGCTGGGCAAGCGAATATCACTTTTCTTCATTGTGTGTGATGTGGGTTGAGAGAATTATGAAACAAACCTCCTCACCTGTTGCTTTGTCTCATTACATTACCATAGGCCAAAAAAGAATAAAAAGCCCCACATCCAATAATGTAAGCGTGGGCTCACCTCAGGGTGGTGAGAGGTCTCTTCCCGGCCCTTGAACACACCAAGGACATGAGCTACAGCTCAGCTGGCCCGGGTCTCTGCTCTTCACGTGTGCTTTTCTTGCATGTTGTGCTCACCTACACTGGTACGTGGCTTTGGCAAGTTTGTTACTTATACAGATGTTCTGCAATCTGCTAATTAATGCACAGTCTTAATAAGAATACAGTTATGAAGAATTGGCTCTGATGTTATTTTTGGCAAAGTTGCATAGGCCAAATTTGATTTTTTCTTTCTTTTAAATTTCCTGCTTTTCCTGTTGCATGATATTGCAGTCTTTCAACAGCTGTTGGAGTCACCATGTGACATGTGCTCCTTGTTGCTGTGTGTGTTTATTTTTTGCTTCACATTCAGACTATTATCAATATTGGTTCTCAATATAGTTCTTGTGCCATTTCTAGAGAGACATGCAAATCGAGCTGCTTTCCATTTAATATTAACTGAAACTCCCTGGACCATTATCATCTGCATGGCAACCAGCAGCCCATCTGAGACTAACATCAACATTACAAAGTGAAAGAGCCTGCCTTTTACATGATAAATACGCACTGTGAAAATCCTTATCAGATCTGAATATGGGTTTGGTGGGAAGAACCATCCTCTTCCTAACACTAACAGCAGGTCACATCATATTTCAGTTGTGAATAATGGACAGCAGTGATTCACTCTGCAGCTAGTCTCATAAAAGTCCACTCCTTATTCTCTGAGATGAATAGGAGTGTTATTTTTATAGACAAGTGTTGTTGTTGGTAAGTCCTTTGTAGGTCAGTTTAAACCAACACGTGTAACCCCTCCTGGCTGACTCCCAGCTTCATGCAAACTGGCAGATCCACTAGTGGGTTCACACACAGGCGCTGGAGTGGTGCTGGACAAGCCACATCATCAGAGTTGGGAGTTGGGTACAAAACTGCACCTAAGTCACATACTGAAACTCAGAAGTGCTGAGCTCTACTCTTTACGGAAAAAAAAGAGTAGTGTCAAGTACTTGCCAGGGAGAAAGAAGCCTGTTCATCTGAGTGCTAGTCACAGAGAGGATCTTCGCATCTGATCGTGTCGTGGTTTAACCCCAGCTGGCAACTAAGCACCACACAGCCCCTGTTCACACATTCCACCCCCCAACCCCCCCGCCGGATGGGGGAGAGAATTGGAAGAATGTGAGAAAATTTGTGGGTTGAGATAAAACAGTTGAATAGGTAAAGTGAAAGTCGAATGCACAAGCAAAGCAAACCAAGGAATTCATTCCCCACCCCCATCGGCAGGCGGGTGCTCAGCCATCTCCAGGACAGCAGGGCTCCATCACACCTAACAGTGACTCGGGAAGACAAACGCCACCACTCCAAACCTCCTCCTCCAAACATCCTCGCCTTTCTCCTCCTCCCCTCAGCTCTACGTGCTGAGCATGATGCCCCAGGGTCTGGGATATCCCTGGGGCCGGCTGTCCTGGCTGTGCCCCCTCCCAGCCTCTTGCGCAGCCCCAGCCTCCTCGCTGGTGGGGCAGGGTGAGAGGCAGAAAAGGCCTTGACTCGGTGTGAGCCCTGCTCAGCAACAGCTAAAACATTCCTGTGTTACAAACACTATTTCCAGCACAAATCAAACCATAGCCCCATAATAGCTACTGTGAAGAAAATTAACTCGATCCCAGCCAAAACCAGCACAGATGGTCTTCTGCCTAGGGGTGACATCAGTGCAGGCTCCCTGTTTAGGGTTCTGCTTTCCCTTGAGTTAATGGTGCTCTTTTGCTTACAAGAAATCAACACAGTATTAATTTTGCTGTGTCTTAATTATTCCTTTTTTTTTTTTTTTTTACATATATGGCTGCTTTTATGCTTTAGTGCAATATTTTCCATTAAGCAGTCCTATGCAGTACAGCAAAAATAAACACTTATAACAACATACGTAAGATTAAACTATTAAACTTGCTCAAAGTATACAGTTCATAAATTAAAAGTGCTTATGCTCATACTTTAGTATTGATTGCTGAGTTTATAAAAATAGAAGAACTTGCCCTTAGGAAACAAAAATCATGGTTCCTTAAGCTTTTCTTTGTCAGGAAGCCAAAAAGACAACATTACATGGAAATGTCGCCATTTGTTCATGTCAAATGTAGTTTATTCAATTAGATATTTTATAACTCTACTGAGTTATATGAAGGAGGTTAATATTTTTTATTGTTTTTCTTCATGCTGTGCCTCTAATACACACAAAGATAACTTAGCCTAGTAAAATATACAGTGTAATTTGGTAATGTGTTTATTGGATTCCAGTAAAAGACTATGAGAAATTACTCAAGATTTTTGTTTCTTCAACTAAAATTATCTTTTCTCTCTCTCTCTCCCCCCCCCCTTGTCCCCTAATCTTACAAGCTTTCTGTTTTCTGGCAATGCTTGAAAGAAGAAATTGCTACAAAAAGAGTTGCATTTTTTCCCCAAGAGTAAGGAAAGAAAGAGCTTCTGGGGAAGAAGGTCTTTAGTTACTCGTGTTTTCCAAAATTTGTCTATGGTTCTGAAATTTATCTGACATCTTGCAGAATGATAAATGCAAGAGGAGCCTAAATTTACAGTAACTTGCCTTCTGAAATTGTCTTATGGAGGGTTTAGATCAGTTATGGTTTTATGAGTGTGGTTTCATGGTGGTTTAAACTAGCAAAAAAATATTCATTTTCCTTGTGGAGTTAGTTTTCTGCCAGATAGGAGTCTGGAGCTCCACTCAGCTCCAGGGGTCAGACAAATGCCACCGCTGATGCGAGGAAGGGAGACGTGAACATGCAGCCAATGCAGGGGAGAGGACCAGAGTAACGTCGACTTTAGGTTCACTTAACCAGTGGTGGAACTGCAGCCTAAGCAGCTAGGTAAAGCTACAGGCATGCTCACAGGTTTTACTGACTGGGACAATGTTACCATGCCCTGTTCAGTGGTCTTGCCTCAGATGTAAAGACAAAGGAGATGCAAGGCTGTTTAGTTGACTTTGGGCTGAGAACCACATATGTGGTCCATGGTTACTTCCTGAAAGTGCCTGTAAGCACTTTCACTATGTGAATCTCAGGAGGTGACGTTTGTCAAAGGGACCAACACCCTCCCTGAAAAAATTGCAGAATTTCAGAAAAGGTGAAAGTTGAACACTGCCACTCCCTTCCTCTTGTGTAATTTGATTAGCTCATCCTCTTCAGCAGCAAAAGTTGCTGTCCTCACAGTGTTGCTTTTAGGGCTTTTTTGAAGTCTCATACTGTATTAGGAACTGCTATTGTGTTTGAACTCCACTGAGGACATGAAATCAACTGCAGTTTGGCAGGACTGGAGCTAATTTTTGTTCTCTGTTAATTTACCTGCCTGTGGTTTTTTGTGCTGCTCAGGATTTAATCACACCTTGCTCATGAGATGCTAAACATGTTTGTCTGAAACTGTGCTGACTGCTGACCGATGGGCAGCAGGAGTGTGTCACCCAGTCTGACTACTCCCCATGCCAGGCACAGATGTTATGCTGTAACATGGACAGACCCCAAGCCTAAGGCTTCCCTTGGCTACTGCATCCCTGTGTACATGAAAGGAGCATTGAAAGGGTCTTTCACAGCAGGTACAGATCTGGGCTGCCCCAGCTGGTCAGGAGCTAGTGGGGCTGATGTGCAGAAACCCCCCCATCCAGCTTGTGGGCTACACAAATTGGTAGAAGTCCTGGAGATGATTGTGTGCTGTGGCACATAGTTTGTGGAGTGGCCTCTGGGAGGGACGCTGCAAACTGTGATGACTAAGAGTGGCCTGGAAGCTAAATCCAGTGTAACTAAGGGTGTAGGTTCATGAAATGCTTAATCCAATTGCAAGCTGCTTCCAACAGAGGTGGCCTTTCCACAACCCACATGAGTGTTCCTGTCCTCTCCCTTCTGTCGCCTCTGGGTATCCTCAAGCCGGAGGCTGACTTGGATCATGTTCCTCCAGCACAAAGCAGCTGACATTCTGTGCGTCGTAGATTTGGTTTGTGTCAGGCCATAACTATGCATACGACAATCTGACCTAGAAGGCCCCATCTGGTAGGATAGAGAAAGAAATACTCCTCTGTTTGGTAGCTTTCATTTAGACTGGATTGAGTAAAAGAAACTGGACTACAGGGAAACCAGTGTGAATAATGCTTGGGGCTGAACTGGTTTCAGCAACTCTGGAGATTAAAAAAACAGAAAACAGAAAACCACTGGAAACTTCTCTTAGCTACTTAGCTACCACACAAAGCCTGGAGCCTTGCACCAAGCTCCCATGAGCAGTTTCTCTTGGAAACATCACTTGGAAGAAATCAGCCAGCCGAAGGTGATTTTATGGGGCTGATACATTTATACAGGTAAACAGTTTGGAGGCCAGGAAGGAGGTCTGGTTTCTAGATAAATGCCCTCTCTCCCATTCACTTTACTACTGTTTGCTCCTGTTTTGGGACAGGGATGTGACAGGGTTTGAACAGGGCTGGTGGTTGCATGGTGCTCACATGGTGCTACAAGGGAACACAACCACGGCATCCTGCTCCCACTCCACTGGCATCCAAAATAAACACCATTTCATCACTGCACTTCTTATGCTTTGATTTTAAACACAGTTTTTCCATTCCAGATGTAAACACTTCCCAGTATTATCACCACCAGTTTCTGCAAATGGATGTTTGTTTCAGGAAACAAGTGGAAGAGTGGCGTAGTGCTGGGGTAAATTCCCAGCTTCCAGCAATCTGTCTCTTGGGGGCTTGCCACCTGAGCAGGAGATTGAGGCTCTGCGTTGAGAAGCGTGTGGTGATTACTTCTTCCAGTCTTGTCAGGTGAGTGTAGTTGCAGAGCACTAACAAAAGGTGTAATAGGACTGCTGAGAGGAGCAGGGGCTCGGGAAGGTTTTGGCAGGTGCAGGTGGGAGCTGAAAGTGAGGGACAAAGAGGGAAGTGGAGGGGATACCATTCCTGGAGTGTGAATAATATCTGGCAGCTGTGGAAAGGATGAAGAATATTTCTAGGTTTTGTCTGTAATGCAAAAAAAATCTCAGAGCAATCAGGACATAAAAGTGGGAATAAAGGCAGGAAAAAATATGAGAGCCCTCCTTCCAGCTTCTGCTTCTCTGTCCTGCTCCTGTTCTCTCTGTGCTCAGTGTTGGTGTGTTCCTGTTCTATGTCCTTGCCTGCAGTATTGCTGTGAATCCCACCCATCCTCCTCCTCATGTGGCTCACAGAGTGGGTGCTGGCAGAGGTGGACACACACAACTAAAGGCTTTGCCTGCATGGGTGCCCACCTCAGGCAGGTGGACCGGCAGCCCCTCACATTTCCAGAGTGGTGTCATGCCTACCAGCCCAGCACCAGGCACCCAAACCAACATGCATGGGGGATTTGCAAGGCTTGTGTGCGGCAGAAACAGGGTTTCCCCATGCCAGGACATTGTGTAAGAAAGTCAGGTGATGAAGAGAGATTTGGGGGCACATCCACTGCCCAGACAACACACCTTCCCATTTAAGACTGTGGGCTCTACAGCAGCTTCTCTGTCGCAGTTCAGGGATGTGCAGCCTGGTGGGGCTGCCCCTGCCCACAGTGGCACAGCTCCATCCCAGAGCTGCAAATGAGGGTTTCCAGCCTCATTTCCAGTGTCCAGCCTTGTGGAGGGACAATGAGGGGAACAAGCAAACAGCACAGAGCACAAGCCCTGGCAGACCTGAAGAGATGGCTGCACAGGTACTGAGCAGTTCTGGACTCCAGACCCTGCAAACTTGACAGTCAAAACCATTATCCCAGCAAGTAAATACATAAAAATAAATTAATTTAGGTGGCCTGGTTTACACAGTAACGTACTGTATGTACCATCGCTGAAGTTTTTAATGAGTTCCTTCTACAGTAAATTCTGACCCTTTTTATTATTATTTTTTAATTCAGCACAGTTCCAGAAATGTCACCCTATTTCCCACTGTCTTACAAAGTGCCTGAGGCCATGATTGAAAAATCTTATGAAAAGACTCATATTATGTGTCTAATCTGATGTGTTTCTGTCTTTAGAGCATCTGCCAGCTTCTTTTTGCCTGCATGCCTTTTCTATTTTGTTCTAACCTCTTCCTTGCCTCCCTGTGTTGCAGTACCTCTGTCTGCAGTGCCGGTTTCTTCTTCACAAGTAGTTAATGTGAAAAAAACACAGTGCCCCGTATTTGGGCAGGTCAGCTTCAAGCACTCCTGAATCACAGCTTCAGCTGATGTTTATGGTGGCTAACAATGAAAAGATTTTTTACACTGAGGATAATGGTGTATTTTGCACTGTAAGATAAACCTTAGATGTAAAAATCATTATTTATTTAATAGGAACATCAAAGAATACCACTGGAGAAGGGAACTTCAAAGTTTCCCAGAATAATCAGATTTCTGCTATTATGTGAGTATTTTTTTTTCTCTTGACTCTATAATAACGATTAATAAAAGTGTAGTTATCAGAAATCATTGAAAGCATTACTAGACTGAGCTAAAAAAAAAATTAAGTTTTTCCTTAGAAGTTAGAAATCTAGGAAGCGACAGGACTGCAGGGCTAATGAGAGAAAGAGAAGTCTGACTTGGAGCAGACTGCAGTGCTTCCAAAACCTACTCCCAACCTAACAAAGATTTTATTTTGGGAAGGAGGAGAAGTACTGTTGGGAAAGGTCGTCGCTCAATTTCCTACAGGACTTGCCTTAATTAAATGCATATTTAAATAAGCAGGAGCTCAGTAGTGAAAGTATCCTATAGCATCATTGTGCATTGTGCTCCAGCGGTACAGAAGCACCACTGAGGGCAGACCCGTGCCCAAGCATTGCATATTCTAGGTAGAGAGTGCCACAGCAAAGACATCCTTTGTGGTTCTCCCATTACAGATTTGTCTGAACAACTTTCTAAAGCTTCTGATGACTGACTGTGAAACAAGGCCCCAGTTGATTAAGGAACTGAGTGGCTTGGCAGAAGAATGGGGTCCTTCAGTTTAAATTCAGGCTAGTTTCCGTTTTCTTAGTCCTTTCCATGGCTCACAGAGAAATCCCACACAATTTTTTAACCCTTTGCTCTACCTGGCTGAGCCCTGTGTGGGTCACTGTGAGCTTACTTTGTCAGAAGCGCCCCACAGATGGACTGACATTGTGGCCCCTCCCGAGCCCCAGCACAGCAGGAGAAGGCTCGCCAGGCAGGGGTTGTGGGAGAGGTGGGCCCCCTCTCCTGATGGGCAGACAAGAGGAACTGAGGGGGAAAAGGAGACATCCAGTGGAGAGCATTAAGGTCCAGGTGGTGCAAAGCTGCGGCTGGGGGGGAAGCCTGTGGTCTCTGTCAGCCCCAAGCCCATGTGCAGCTTGCTGGCCCTGTCCGTGACCTGTCCATGTCTGATGAAAGCCGGGATGGAGACTCCCCTGCTGTGTGCATGACATTCTGTGAGCAGGCATTTGTGTTTGGTGTTAATATACTCAGCTATTGCTCCAGCCCAGGCATGGCAACAGTATTGCCAGGGTTTGACAACAGCTGTGAAAGCTTTCTTCATCCTGAAAGAACAAGGTCCATTTCCTATACCCAACAGGTGCATTGTTTGTATGCATGAGCACTGGGAAGGAAGAACAGTCTCTAAGTGGGTAGGGCAAAACAATCAAGGTTTCATTGGACCTGGCTCCTTGTCCCACAGTTGTCAAGGGTCTGCTCGATGGCTTCCAGCAAATTACTTCACCTCCACATGGCTCAGTTTAGCTATTGTGAAACAGAAATAAAGGTGTTGACCCTTGGTAAACTTCATACGGTGATTTCCATGAGCAAAGGGTATGGGAGATTATACCATTATTATTATTATTATTATTATTATTATTATTATTATTATTATTATTATTATTATTACATGCATAAGAAGACTAGGGAGAACTGGAACAAAACCAGAAGTGGAGGGGGAAAAAGATGGAGATTGGACTGGTGAAGAATATTTTACAGCAGTGACAGCAGGCAGGAAAGATATTTATATGAGAGCATGTCCTGTTGACTAAGAACAACCAGTGCTGTTTCTGTACGTTAGGAGACGTGGGTGACCTTTTAGTGTCTGTGTCTGATGTCCCCACCCAGGCAGATTTCTTTACAATACTGTGTGTATTGCAAAGCTCTTCCAGCCTTTGGTTTCATTGCTTAATGTTCTCGGGCAGTGCTCCACAGTCCTCCGTAGGCAGTTGCAGTGTGCATGGCCCACGGTCCCAGCTCACTGCTGGCTGCTTGTGCTGCCCCAGCTCCCCAGCCTGAGCTCATGAGCCCTGCGAGGGCTTGCAGTGGCGCTCACACAGGCTTCTGGCTGGCTCACAGCATGGCTGTAACTCGCTTGGGCATGCCTGCATAGGGCCTGTTGGGGCCCAGATGGGATCTGGCTTGCCAAATGACAACTGTTTTAAAACCTGGCTAGTGAAGAGTGGTGACACCTCCAAAGGCAGCTTAAGCTGCATGCAGTTAGGTGTCCAGGAGTTCCAGCCAGGACATCACCCTGCCAAGGATGGCCAGTGCCATCACCAAGGTGACCGGGGGCTGTGTGCAGCACAGGAATGTTTCAGGGTCAGCTGGGCTGGCAAGGGATCACCAAATTTAGACGTTCAGAGGTATTGCACTGATTTGGGCTGTTCAGGAGAACTGACGTGGCAGGAGACAATTTATCCTTCCATAGCTTACCCAGAATTGTCTTCTGTGACACCACTAAGCATGGTTCCTTTCTTGTGAGTAGGGAATATGCAGTGATCTGCATTCTTGGCTCAAAGCAAGATGTACTTTTCTCCACTTTCCTCACAAGAGCAAAAATGGAAAGAAATTAGAGTCATAGAATCCTAGAATGATGTGTGTTGGAAGGGACCTTAAAGATCCTCTAGTTCCACCGCCCTGCCATGGGCAGGGACACCTTCCACTAGCCCAGGTTGCCCAAAGCCCCGTCCAACCTGGCCTTGAACACTGCCAGGGAGGGGGCAGCCACAGCTGCTCTGGGCAACCTGTGCCAGGGCCTCACCACCCTCACAGGGAAGAATTTCTTCCTTATATCTAATCTAAATCTGCCCTCTGTCAGTTTAAAACCATTACCCCTCATCCTATCCCCACACCCCCTGATAAAGTGTCCCTCCCCATCATTCCTGTAGCCCCTTTAAGTACTGGAAGGCTGCTCTAAGGTCTCCCTGGAACCTTCTCTTCTCCAGGCTGAACACCCCCAACTCTCCCAGCCTGTCCTCACAGGGGAGCTGCTCCAGCCCCTCATCATCTTCGTGGCCTCCTCTGCACCCACTCGAGCAGCTCCGTGTCCTTCTGATGTTGGTGCCCCCAGAGCTGGACACAGCACTGCAGCGGGGGACTCACGAGAGTGGAGTAGAGGGGGAGAATCCCCTCCCTCGACCTGCTGGCCACACTGCTCTTGATGCAGCCCAGGACATGCTTGGCTTTCTGGGTTGTGAGTGTACATTGCTGGCTCATAGTCAGCTTTCCACCCACTAATACCCCCAAGTCCTTCTCTGCAGGGCTGCTCTCAACCTACACATTGCCCAGCCTGTATTTGTGCTGAGGATTGCCCTGACCCATGTGCAGGACCTTGCACTTGGCCTTGTTGAACTCCATGAGGTTGCAGGGGCCCACCTCTCCAGCCTGTCCAGGTCCTTCTGAATGGCACATCCCTTCCTTCCAGTGTGTCAACTGCACCATACAGCTTGGTGTCACTTGCTGAGGGTGCACTCAATCCCACTGTTCATGTCACCAACAAAGAAGTTAAACAACATTGGTCCCAACACAACCCCTCAGGAATGCCACTTGTCACTGCTCTCTACTTGGACATTGAGCCATTGACCACAACTCCTGGAGTGTGACCAACCAGTCAATTCCTTATCCACAGAGTGATCCATCTGTCAAATCCATGTCTCTACAATTTAGAGACAAGGATGCCGTGTGGGAGAACGTCAAATGCTTTACACAAGTCCAGGTAGATGATCTCAGTTGCTCTTCCCTCATTCACCAACACTGTAACCTCATCATAGGCCACCAAATCTGATAGGCATGATTTGCCCTCAGTAAAGCCACACTGGCTGTCACTAATCACCTCCTTATTTTCCATGTGCCCCAGCATATTTTCTAGGATGATCCACTCCATGATCTTGCTGAGCACAGAGGTGAGACTGACTGGCCTGTAGTTCCCCTGGGTCTTCCTTCTTTTCCCTTTTTAAAAATGGGGGTTATGTTTCCCCTTTTCCAGTCAGTGGGAACTTCACCGGACTGCCATGACTTCTCAGATATGATGGATAGTGACTTAGCCACTTCATCTGCCAGTACCCTCAGGACCAGCGGGTGCATTTCATCAGGTCCCATGGATTTGTGCAACTTCAGGTTCTTTAGATGATCTTGAACCTGCTCTTCTCCTACAGTGGGCAGTTCTTCATTCTCCCAGTCCCTGCCTTTGCCTTCTGCATCTTGGGTGTGAGGCTGAAGCACTTGCTGTTGAAGACTGAGGCAAAAAAAGTAGTTGAGTACCTCAGCCTTCTCCATATCCTGGGTAACCAAGTCTCCCATTTCCTTCCTGAGAGGGCCCACATTTTCCCTAGTCTTCCTTTTATCACCAATGTACCTATAGAAGCTTTTCTTGGTGCTCTTGATGTCCCTGGTCAAATTTATCAGGGTTTTGGCCTTCCTAACCTGATCCACGGCTACTCTGACAGTTTCTCTGTATTCCTCCCAGACTATCTGTCCTTGCTTCTACCCTCTTAGGCTTCCTTTTTATGACTGAGTTCACACAGGAACTCCTTCAGGTTAGTTGAAACAAAACCTTTCACTTAGTTATTTAGAAGGAGTGGGGAGGAAGCACTCAAAGCACTCAGTGGCTGTTGTGGTTGCTCCCTTCCCCCCTTAGTTTAAAGACTGGACCCAGGACACAGGGGATGTGGCCCTGACTCTCTCCTCCACCTTGCAGAGGTCTCCTGGCAGCACCATCACCACTGCAGCACTGCTTGAGTCCTCCTGCACTGCTCCCCTAAGCCTGGGCTGAAGCAGAGTTAGTACCCAGTGATGCTGCCCACAGGGAGCATCAAGATGGAGGAACAGTGAGTCACTCCATCCCAAAGACAAGTTCAGGATTTGACCCCAGTGGAGCCCTGCCGCAGGGACAGACTGAGGAGGGATTACCCAAAAGGACCATGGCGAAGACTGAGCCTGAAAGAGGGTGAGGAATGGAGGCAATGATTTTAGGTGGGTGACTCTAGAGAAATACTCAAGAGAACAGCCTGATGAGATTACTCCTCATAGGACATGCAAAATTGTTACAGCACTGATGGGTGTGATACCTGGGAGAAAAGGCAAGGGACTGCTCATGGATTTTGGTAACTTTTGGTGAATTACGGAAGAAGGTTGCCTAAACTACAAAACCAAAGATGATACTTGATGATTGATCTAAAAATAGTTCTGAAGTTCAGAAATAATTCTGAACTTGCAGATTTTGACAAGTTGCATAAGCTGTTTTCAGAAGGCAAAAGAATGTAATGGTGTGACTGAAATGGAAGAATACCGGTGCCCCGAGGTCTTGGATGGTCTCTGTATACATCCAGACTGTATCAGAAGCATAGTGGATAAAAAGATAATATACCTCTTGTGCTAGTAATAAACAAAATAAACTTTTTTTCCTATAGGAAGTCTGATTCCAGAAACATATGGCATACTATAATAGTACTTTAAAGTAATATTAAATACAAAGGTATATTTTCCTTTTTCCTAAATAATGTATTTTTTAAAAAAGTCTGTGGTTCAAGTGATCCAAAGTATATGACTGAAAGCTTTTCAGAGATAAATAATCTGAAGGCGTGTTCAACCCTGGACAGTGATGGATTTGCCATTGAGAGTCTTTCCCACATGGAAAGGGGCTCCTTCCTGTGGGATATGCAAACCAACAGGAATGCAGAACTTCACAGAATATCAGTCTAAGTATAGGTGGCAAAGATACTGTCAATCTAATTTTAAAATCAATACAGACACTTGTAATGATTCCTAATTGCGTGAAGCAAGACTCTTACATCCTTTGACATTGGGTCTGGTGAAGTCAAGAGAGAGAACTTAAGTGAGAGATTAGTACAGTTCTAACCATGCCCAAGGAAAGGAGAGAAGGGCCAGAGTTCCACAGTGTAGTTCTCCACCAGAAGGATTTTTACTTGGTCAGGAGGAGTAAAACTCAATACAGTACAGTATTTTGTGGAGAATAATACTAACAGTGATAGCATATAGAGCTGTCATAAGGACAAATTTTTGAGGACCAACTCTAAGGAACAGGGGCTGGACCAAAAAAGCCCTGAAATAACATGGGTGATAAATATAATACCTTCTTGAACCTAGAAAGCAAAATAGAAGGCTGGAAAGAGTAGTATTCTGTATGAGATTTGTGGCATTTTTGTGGAGAACTGACTAACAAGCACATGATGTGCAGCTTGGAAGAGTGGGGGGAAAGTGCTGGGACAGAAACCTGAGCTTTCAGAGAAATTAATCTCACTGACATTAAAACAACCTCATTTTAAACATTTGTAGGAGAAAGACTCAAGTGCCAGATTTCTAATAAAAAGGTAGCCATGATCAAGCCATGAATAGCAAAGATTTTTTAAAAATGGCAACATATTGAGGAAATCTATATGGAATATGTTGGCTCCAACTGCAATATTGAGACAGCTGTTGAATTGCAGCCTGAAAAAGCGTAAAATATTGAGAACTGGTAACATGAGCTCCAATTCTGAAATTCTTGTGTGACAAGCAGAAAAGAAACTTGTTAGGCAGCTGAAAATGTCACAGAACTAATTGCTTCATTTTGCTAGCTACCTTCTGTTATATGCACATCAAAAATCACTCCATAAGATGGGGAATATTCAATTTTTGAGGAGCAATAGTAGACTCTGTGGCATCTGAGCACCTCCATTCTCCAAACTTCTGCTTTCTGGCACTGCAGTGAAGGAATGCCTCTATTCCCTTTTACAGACAGGGAGGTAGATCAAGACAAACAAAGTAATTTTCTAAAGGTTGCACTGAGAGTTTGTTGGCAGGTCAGGGACTGAGCCCAAGTCCCCAGAGAACTAAATCTTTAGCCACTGTAATTTTTTTCTGAATTGTGAAACAGGTCATCATTAATAATCCACAATTCTTATTCTTTTCTTCTTTGACAGATTTAAGGGCTTTCATGTGCCACCTCCTTGTTCTCTCATGTATTTATATGGAGCATGCATTGCATATTTGGTTGAAAGCCAAGTGTGCCTCAGTTCCTCATCTGCTCTTTTTACACTGCAACTTATCTCCTGTCCCACCTCTGCATTGTCTTTTATAAGTGTATCTCTAATCTCAAGCAGTGTTTAGCAAACTGTGATACCAATGTCACAAGGGGTGACTGCATCAGTAGTGCTCCTAATGATCTCCACTAGTGCATCTATGGAAAACTTGAGCAGTCCTAGGAACAGATCACTAGGTGTTTGAGATTATTTTCAAGAACCTTTGCTAAGTATTCACCAGGAATAGGGAGACAGCTGTTAACACTCCAGAAATACCAAGTGAAGGTTTGAATGCCAATCCAGAAAAGGAGTTGAAAATCTAGTAGATGATTTATCAAGGGCATATTGGAGAAGTGTGAATAGAGATGGTGCTGTCATGATGTATCTTACAGTGCCTGATATTGGAATGGCTGCTTAGAGATTTCCAGTTAGACACAGCAAAATTGCCAGTGTTGAGGAAGTCTATGTTAAATGGGTACCAAAAGGTAAAAATGTGCAGAGCCTGAGTACAAGGGAATTTGTTGAGGACAATGGAATTTGGGTTGTTGCATTTGTGTTGGGTTTTCTTTAGGTTTGTTTTTTTTAAACATTATGACAGAGATTATTATAAAGAGGTAAGAGGAAAATGACATTTTATCACCATCCCACTTCCCATCAGTGTCAGCTCTCCTCCTCGCTAGCTCCAGAAATCAAGGGCAGGAGAGGGGACAGAGGTCTGGGGAAGGAGTGCTGAGTGCTGCACTGCAGTGTGGGTGGTGGGACTGAAGGAAGAGCATCTGCTGCTTTTGTTTCCCCCCACTTCATCACTGCTGGTTTCAGAGGCAGCTGGGAGGTAGCCAGTCATACAAAGGAAGTAACTTAATCCAAATAATAAGCATTAGTAAGAAAATATAAAAAGATGATTGGCAAGAGAGTTGTACAAAAGAAGAAAGGGTTTAACTGTAGGTGTGATCAGACCTGAGGTATGAGGTGTGATTTGCTGAATGCAGTGCGTTTAGGAAAGATGGATGCAAAATGGAAGGAGCTGCTGGCACTCCTTGAATGACATGTGAGCTTTGTTTTGTCTATGTTACTTGGAATTGGCTTTTAGCTTCTGCTGCTTTATTATCTGCACTGTTTTGACAGTAACGATAAAAGTAGGAGCCAACTGCACTAAGAGATCTGTGTGTCCAACCTGGATGTTCAGTCCAAGTCCAGCCTTGGTGACTCACTGGCCACATGTGTGGACAGATGCCACTTTTGTGCACACAGTTGTTATGCTAGTGCCAAAAGATGTGGCATGCACAACTTGTGCAGGCACATATGCAAACAAATAACTTGAAAATCTAATCTTGAAAGTATTCACCTTGAATAATAGCATTTTAGAATGAGTCGGTCCTAATGATTACAAAAAGAGACCTGCAATAGTTTGTCCTCACATCTTCTGATCATTTTGAATAGAGTATGTGGATACTAAACTCCGATACTCTGCCTTTGATCCTTGGGTAACTATTTATTCCTACACAAACTGGACACCAGAATTCAGTTGCTCTGCTAGTGTGAACAAGCCCACTTCTGAAAGGCAAGGGAGCTAGCTCCGTGGTGTTTGGTGGCTGCCTGGCACTGGTTCTACATGTGCGTGAAAGGCTGGGGTCAGACTCGCTGTATTTGAATGAAACACTCAGGCTTAGTAAAAATGTCTTTGTTTTCTCTGAAAGGAAATCATATCCAGTAGGCAGTTCTCTGCTCTTGATGACAGTGAACACTCAGTACAAATGATGTAATATTAGATCGCTTAACACTTGACATGAAAAAAAGCTTATAAAAATTGGGTATGTGAAGATTTATTGAGATAAACTGTGGCAAGCTATCAGGAATTCTTCTGTAAGAGAAATAACCACCCTAAGAAAGCAGAGCCCAGAGCACCTCTGGGGACTGGATTGGCCAGAAGTGACAGTGAGAAATGGCTTCTCTGGAAGCAAAGGGAATTTGAAGTACTCTTAGAAGAAATGGATGGATTTGAGAGACTGGTTCTTTGAGCTGTCTGAAAGCTTCTTTGAGCCTAATTCCTGGCCTTTCTCTTACAAGTTACTAAAACCCATGGTTTAATATACTCCATCTATTCAATACAAATGATTGTTCAGCCTGAACAAATACCAGTCACAGAGGGCATAAAGGCACCAGGCAAGATCACTACCTTTGGACTAGTGTATGAACCAAGTGGGAAGTTCCTGAGAAAAGGTGAAGTTTCTTTATGCAGCTCATTGCCATCTGGATTACCCTCCTGGAAATTTCTTGATAACAGGTGAATTGCCAAAAATAGCTTCCTCTGATACCACAGGGCACGAGAACTGAGAACTGTTAACGTAACACCAGTGCAAATGTGCACGCCTCCTGTTGCTTCACACACACTTTGTCCCTTCCCTCTCAGAGCATAATTAGAAGAATCCTCTATGAGGGTTCTTATCTGTAGTCATTTTAAGCTGGGTGGATGTTTTACACGGTCCACCATGACTTTTGAACCACATAGTACACCGGATGAATTATAGATATTGGCTGCTTCAAGGCATTGTGACTAGAGGGAGGTACATCCACATTTCACTACAGAAATACAGCTCTTGGTGTCAACTGTCCAGGAACTTGTGAAGTTAGAAACCCTAATCCATGTATTTATGATCTTTGAGTAACTAACTCTGGAGATAAACTGAGACAAGTCAGCATTTCTGCAGTGATCCTTTCTCCTTGAGAACTGACAGCTTTCCTGAGTACTGTGATCTCATGGGAAAGCACTGGGGCTACAGCATCAATCATTTCTGAAATCTTCTGAAGCCCGATGGGGCAGAGCAAGCCTGAGCTGGGGAGGCTGCTGCCTGCATTCTAGCTTTCTGACTTAAGAGCTTATCTACTGGGCCCCAATGGTGTGAGTGGAAAACAAAGCAGCAAAACCCTAGCTGACAAAAGTGGATGGAGGCAAGCCAGGACTAAAACAAAACAAAAGCTGCAAACAAAATATAGATCATCTCAGACCAGTTTTTAAAAAAATAAAAGATGACTCCTGTGTGGCCAGGGCAAGTCTATGCAGCGATGGGCACAGAGCAGGCTTGGACGTTGATTTATGGCCCCTCTTATGACACTGAATGTGGTGAGGAAGGCAGAGCTGTCTGCCCAGCATAAAAAAAGAAAAAGTCATATTTGTTTTCCCTTTAGTGATGTGAGACAACCTCGGGTTCCTTGTTTCCTGTCTTGGTTAAGGAGTAGCTTTGATCTCTGGTCTGCTGGGCTGTGTGTGTTTGAGGTGAAAAGGTGCTGACCCAAGGAAGACCCTGAGAGAGAGAGACTTTGGTGCAGAGCTGTGGTTTTCTTAGGCTAGCCCATGAGCCCACCAGCTTACATGTGGTTTCAAAATGCAGACAGTGGACACAGCTTGGAGATAGAAGCATATCCCCAAGCACTGTTATGATAGCTGTAGAAATGTCTGCAGAGCTACAGCAAGACAGATTGCTGTGGCAAAATCCTCTGTTGAGGAAGGGGCACTCATGGTGCTCAGGCACCAGCCAGAAGTCCAGTCCTAGGAGGGAAATGTGCTCCACCAGAGCTGCTTGGACCCACAAGATGACTTCAGTGTGCTTAATGGCTTCTAGAGGGAGCCATCAGCCAGTATAACTGTCTAGCCTCCTAACTTCTGGCATGAAGAAAGGTTCCCAGCCTGGGACAGTCTGAACAGCTTGCTTAACTTTCCCAGTGATGCTAGGATTCATGGCAGAGGCACGCCTGCACACGGCAGGGGCTGGCCTTGGCTGTCCAGCCAAGGGCTTGACCTGGCACTGCCACCAAAAGGGGCCAGAAATAAATGAAGCAGATGGGAAGTTGTGGTAGAGGCTAACCACAGGGCAAGAGCATGGTCTGCATCTGTCCGCAACGCCCACATACCAGGGAAATGGCCCCGCTGACGCCTGGAAAGAGGTTCAGCATCCTGTCTGTCCCTTGCTTCCCTGTATTTTTCCTTGCGGTATCATTTCCTGTGAGCACTGTCCTGAGCAGATGTAGCGTATTTAAGCAGCTTACTTAAGTTTGGC
Organism: Athene cunicularia; assembly: GCF_003259725.1. Lineage (NCBI taxonomy): Eukaryota > Metazoa > Chordata > Aves > Strigiformes > Strigidae > Athene > Athene cunicularia. The sequence continues at coordinate 19,676,517 of NW_020799110.1, forward strand.
TACAGCAGTATCTAAAACCGCTTGTCTCAGAAAGGGTTTTGACCATTATTTTCACCCTCCTCTCAATCTACAAACTTAAATTTTTACTTAGCAGCAGTACGATGTGAAAGACCCCTGTAGGCTTGAGGCAGAGGCACTGCATGGGGAAGCACACACCACATTTGCCAGAGGCAAGGCTTCAGTGCCTTCCCTTGGTGTCACCGTTAATGGATGCGCAGACCAAGGTTTCAGCCAAAAACCCCCACTTAGGTCACTGGCTGCAGTTGCGTAAGAATGAATTGAGGGCAAATGTGTTTTTGTTCATTGGCAGCTGTTTTGTTGTACAAGGAGACTTCTAGAGCTTTCTTGGACACCTCTACATGAATAAGGACAGAGTAGTTTCTGCTCAGAAGTTTACCTAGCTGTGTGTACTAAAAGGCAATGGCTTTCATGATTAAAGGTGCTTGTTCAGTTATTGGTAGTGGTAAAAATTGTTTCCTGAACCTTATTGTTTCTGCATTTTTTTTTTTTTTTGTAACAGAGTATGTCTCCCACAGTGCTACTGGGTTTTGCCTTCTTTTTTTTTTTTAAAGTCATATATACTTTTATATTTCTTCACCATGTATTGAAAATATATGAAACATATCCTATAGACTGATAGTGGGTAGCTGACATTTTAGTCCTAATGCACAGTAGTAACTAAATCTAAAGAATTAGATTCGTTCTCTTTTTTTGTTTTTGTTGCATACTGTTAGCCAGTCCTCCAAAGTAGACTGTTCTTGTACCTCTGAAAACTGAGAAATTAATTCACAAATTAGCCTGGCGTTATTAAAAACAAACCCACCCTTTTCTGAAAGAATGGGTTTGAACTGTGAATCATTCAACCTACTTCTGCCTTCAGAAACTATGATTTACAAAATTGTTAGTCTGAACTCCACCTCTGAGAAGTGGACAGGGGAAAGGACCTTTCCCATCATCTCAAATTATCATGATATGCCTTAAAGCTTTAAATCAGTTAATACTGTCTTTATTGTTGTTGCAGCACAAACTGACTCAAGGGGATGTCTGCACCAAACTACAGGCAAGAGAAGTTAAACCAAATCTCTCCTATCAAGCAGAGAGGACATCAGTCCTGGAAGAATCTGGTGCTGGAATGAAGAAGTGGGTGGGCAAACTCAAGACACAGAGGCATCAGACATGCTAAAGAGAGGTGGTGGGTGGAGAAATAAATTGAGAAAATAGAAAAAGAATGTTTATCAATATGGTCATAGGCACTTTACATATATAAAAAGAAATAAATATAAAAATATATATATATTAAAAAACCGGGTAAAACTTCACCTTAACCAGAGCTGAGTATTTAATTGCTAAGCCCTAGAGACCTGGGGAGGTCATGAAAGACATGACAGAAGCAACACAAACTGAAGGTCATTAGCACAATCAGAGCTTAAATGCAGGCAGACAAATAAAGAGACTAGAAGGAAAGTATGAATATCTTGCTAAGAAATAACAGGGTTTTCAAAGCAAGACCTGGAGTGTGTTAATTAGTTGAAAATCAAGACACCTTTACTTTTAGCCAAAGACTGCCTGATGTACCATGTTCTACGTCATTTTAGCTAAATGAGCAAAGAAAGATTTCCTGTGAGTATTACTCCAGCTTGTGAACTCCAAAGCTGCCCTTTGTTTTGGGAAAAGGCATGTTAACTTGAGATGCTGAGGTGCAGCTGTGGTGTTGGGTCTTGCTGACTTGCGATGAGGGAAGTATGTTCCAGCAGAAAGCTGGAAGGCTCAGTTTCGGGGCCTAGCTGTTGTGCTTACCCTGACTGCACACAAAGGAGAAGCCAGGTTAGCTCAGGCAGGCAGCAGCAGGGTACATGTGCATTGTATCTTGTCTGCCTGCTGCTGGGTTTCCTTCCTGCCCAAATGGCAAGTGATTACAGGCTGCAGCTGCTAATTATTTCAGACAGTGGTTTGAACCTTTGGGGAATCAAAGCCATAGCATTTCTCTTCTGGACTCTTAACTTTGTACTTTAGATGTTTACTACTTGGCTGAGCAAGCCAATAGTATGCTCTCTTGGACAGGCTTAGCAGCAGCCTGTTTCATCCATGCAGGTTGAAAACAAAACCCTGAACCTTGTTCATCTCTACAGGCCTCTGAAAGAGAATAGTAATCTAAACTGATTTAATATTCTTGGGCTGAATACAGAATTTCTCTTTAGACCTTATCCTCAGAGGATATGAAGTACTTGCTAGCCCCAAAAGACACTTAAGTGGGTAGAAAAACAACAACAACAAAAACGCCTCCAAGATCTAAAGTCTCGATCTGTAAATCTCTGGGGAAAATATTAGCTTTTTATTGTTTCCCTATCAATAAAACACAGGAAATAGTCCTAACTGCCCTACCTCTACAACTTCCCATTATTTATCACAAGAAATGTTCCGTCCTAGGTTCTTTGGTTTATGCCTGCAAATAGATTATGCAAACATATCCCAGAATTCAACATATGGAACAGAACAGATCCAAACTCTGTCCAACCCAATGCAAGGTGCCTTCATGTGATACTACTTCAGAGTGTGAGCTGACCACCCTTGGAAAAGGCAATGCACTGTATTGTATTATGAGCCGAGAGTATGAAACACCCAGGTAGTCTTGGAAAAATCAGAAAGCATTCATTGGGGCTGACAGAAAAGCACATTTTGCAAACGCTTGTTTTATATTTATTTTAAAAATAGAATTTTGTGAATTTTCAGATAAAAGCCCTAAAATAATAAATAGAAACTTCAAGACTGAAATTCCTGTGTATTGATGTCATTTTTGGTTTTAATATTCCCTATAAGTTCTTTTCTTCTTTTTCAGTTTGAAAGAACCAAAGAAACTAAGATCTAAAAAAACCTGTCTTGGGCAGAATGCAGAGCCTATGCCACGTTTCCAGAAGAATGTGTCAGTAAGAAAGAAACCTACAGCTAGTAACCAAAATGCCTTGAGTTGTTATCATTAGGTTATCTTGAATAAACTACGTATTGTGTATTTCCTGAAGAGCATGACCAAAAGCTCACTGAGACCATAGATCTCTCAGTAGGTTATGGCTAAAAGCCCAACTAATGTTTTATGGCTCTTTTTGGTTCATATCCAAAAGGATTTTTTTGTTTATTTTTACTCATTCCTTACTCATGAAAAAAAAAAAAAAGTTAATGTAATGGGGTTTGCAGTACAGAATTTTTGATTTGTTAGAGAGCACTTCCTCAAGGCTGTAGAGAAATTGTTTCCCAGCAAAGAAAAATCTGTACTGATGTGGCTAAGATTTAAAATTTAGTAATGTATTTCCTCTACTGGGGTTGTTCTGAATTTCTTTAGGGCAGTGAGTCATTCTGGTGGTGGAACCAAATTCAACTTACTTATGTTGAATGGCAAAACAACAACTAAACTTTCCCAAATTTGAAAATATCACTGAAAAAGAATAAAAGCCCAATTGTCTTCAGCCATTATGGCTGCCCTAATTTGAATCACACGGGAAAATGCTTTGCTAATGGCTTGCTTCTTTTACTCTTAATTGGCAACAAACCAAACCCTTTCTTTGTTCTTTTTCCTTTATGCATTGCTTTTCCATCTGGTTTTAGAAAAAATCCCATGGGTTAGCAATTATCCTGAAATTCTAGAGATCTGGGGTTGCTTCCACAGACTTCCTGAATAGCCATGGACTGACCACTTTACCTCTACCACTATACTGTAAAATGGGAATAAATTCCACTTTTCGTCACAAGGCTGTTGCTAGATAATCCGTTTATTGCTCCAAGATGCCCAGCTACCACTGGAATATTCAAGGCATATATATTTTGTATTTTTCTTTACAAGTGTCTACTGTGTAGAGTATAAGCTAATAAGTCCTGACAATGATTCATGATGATGCGATGATTCATAAGAGGAACAAATTTGTATAGATTTAAATATGCACATGTAAAAGAAATATGTGTGGCCTCCCAGCACTCTCTGAAACATAAACGTGAGAATTCCTTTAGGTATAATGCTGGAAGCCTTCACATCAGACCATATTGGCAGGTGCCAGGCAGAAGGAGCTGGGCAGAAGGACTGATTTATTTGGTCTTCTGCTTGCAGACACCAAAGGCTGCAGCCCTGCATTACTCCAAATGGCAGGGCAGGTGGTGGGATGCACTCCACTAACACCACCTTCTGCTTTTAAGCCCAAGTAGAAGGGATATTCCTATGTGTTCTGGACCTGTGGTCGTTTTTTCTGTCTGCTTTTCTACACCAGCTTCTCTGACTTCGATTTTCATTTTATTCCTCTCCTTAGAGTGTTATTTACAACTGAATAGGAAAATGTTATAGGCAGAGCAGACAGGGCACTATATATAGCAAGAGCATGGCAGTTCCCCGCTCTAATCATCTCCTTCTGCTTTTATGTAGATAGTAAATGATGGGCCACAGAGGGAATTGCCATTCATCTCTAGGAAAGGCGTGTCAAAGAAGTTTAAGTGCTGCATTCTGCCCACACTAAGGGAAGGTAATTTAGGTTTGACATGGAAGTATTGGCTTTTCCTAGAGCTGGGGAGTTGCAGATGAGAGCTTCCATCCTTCGGCTGAGTGACGAGAGCCCATGTTTCAGAACTGGGTATTTACAATAGCAAATGGTAGCATTCCCAGCCTGGAGCAACAGGCAAATTTTAACCAAAACAAAAGTGTGGGACTCATTCACATCATTCCCCTCTGCTGACCCCGTTGCCAACATATATCTCTCAGCCTTGAGAACCAGGCCATGCCTTGGCCAGTGGCTCGGCTCTGGCCCACCCAGGGCTCAGGCCAGCCACAAGGCTGCCATTTGCTTTGTTTGTGCTTTGGGTTCTTTCCTCTGACTTGCCTCTCACAAACCAGCCGACATGCCCGTGCTTTTTTCCCTCTGCCAAGTCTCCTTTGCTGCCTTCTTTCAGGTCTGGAGCTGTTCTGCTGCCTGCTCTTTTTACAGCTGTCCAAGTGAGCAGAAATAGTTGAACCAACAATACAACTTTGCCAGCTCTGGTCACTTGGGTCCTACAACTTAAACACAGTGTGCAAAAGCTTAAGCAGCATCTTCGCTGGTGGGGCTTAGCCCCAAATCCACACAAATCCAAGGTAATCTGAAAGCAACTTGCTGCCTTCTCTTTAATATTAGTGTCAGACAGCTTCAGCTGAGATGGGGGCTGAAGGAACTGTGAGCTGAATACGTGCCTTGCTAGAGAAAGTTTATGATCTAAAGGTTTTATAATCTGCATATTGAAAACTGACAGACAGTTTAGTGTAGTGGTTCTCCTTTTACCTTTGCAGAGCTACAGGGCACAGGTTAAAGCCCAGTTCTAGGACACAACTGAGGTACCGCAATGCAAATGAGCAGAGGATATGCTGAGGACATGGCTGTCAGTTAACTTTTCTGCCCAGCCTAAGGGTTGTTCACGTATTTTATCCACTGGCTGATTAATGCAAAATACAAAAGCATTCTGCCTTGCAAGCAGGGAGTGGAACTACAGTCTCCACCCTCCCAAAGGATGACTTAAATATGAAGCTACGGTGCCATGCTTTTCCCTCCTTCTGCCTGATCGAATGCATTTTTAATTCTTTAATGCAAAGTAGGAAGGCACCAACACAAGAGTTGAAGACCTCTCCCTTGCTCCAGAAAAGCCTCAGACAGGGTGACTAGAGACCTTTCCTGGGAACACCAGCAACTCTCCTTGCCTTTTGTGGATTTAAAATTGCTCTCCCCATGTTCCGAGTGACCACCTAACTCCTGAGGTACAGGATGAATGGAGTGTTGCCCCCTTCCTGACTGTGTGCTGAAGCACAGCACCAAGTACCCAGGCGGTCTCAGCAGTAGCCAGTCAGGTCACCCAGAGAGCCACGCACCAGCTTGATTGTACAGGACCTGTGGGCAAAATCAAAAGTGCAGGTTTAGTCACCCAAGGCATATGAGCTCTTCATGGTCCGCTGGTGGATTGCAACATACTTTAGGAAGCCACCATTCAGTAAGAATTGTCTTATACCCAATTGACTATACAAAATACAGAAGAATCTAGCAGTATTCCAAAAATAAAATAAAACCTGGACATGCTGTTTATTCCAGTTGTCTCTTAGTTACAGGCAAAGCATTTCAGAGTCGCTCCTCTTAAAGTGCTAAGATACACCTGCTGTGGTGTTTGCATTGCAGGCTTGAAGTGACCCAAGTCACCAATACTTTCTAGTTAAATCATTTCAGATGAATGCAGTGAAAGCCGATACATAAACAAGAGAATTGTTGATTGGAAAGGTTTCCCTACTCCTGCCACCAATAAAAGCAGCCAGCAATCTGCTGTGTTTGCTGGGTGAAACAGAGTACAAACTTTTTAATCCTCAATCCAGAGCTCACCTCAAAGATTTAGGGCCAAATATTCCTCTTATTTACACCAGTGTAAATTTAGCGAAATTTCATCTGAGTTAATGTACTGCCAGGTGGTGTATTTTGCCTCAGATCTCATTATTTGTTGGGCTTGTATTTATATTAAGCCACTGTGTGTATACACATACACAAAGCAGTAATTTTTGCCAGCAATAAGAAGGGAGTGGAGTTTGCTATATAAATCAGTATTTCTCAGTCAATATGTTGCAACCCCTGAAGGGGTTATAAAAACCATCTGGGGGCTTGTAAAGCCCTGAAAATTTTATAACAATCTAAAGCAAAGAAAATGTCATTTCTTCCACTCTCCATAGAGCAGCACCATTCTCTTGGCAACCTGTCAAAACCATACACGAAACAATAAATTCTATAGGCTTATCACTTTTACCATAATTTTTTACTTTAGCTTTATAAAACATGTATGGGAACTGTGAAGTTTCTTTTACTTTTATATAGGATTTCCAACCTGAACTGCTTGAAAAATGGTGCTCTAAAATTTCTGGCCTCAAAAGGAGGTTGTTTTCATTAAGGGCCTCCGCCTTAGTCTTCTCCTATGCTGCTTGTTAAAACTACAGCCTATTTTGTCAAGCTTAGGCTTGTTTATGTTGAAGCCAGTTTTTCTATTTTACCGTGACTTTCTGCCTGTCAGCTTCCTCTTTAAGCCTAAATCATACAGGGAAACATCAACATTTGCCTCTGTGGGAAGAGATGTTTTACTTCAAATGGAAAAAATGGATGAGATTTCCTGTATCCTCATTAGCAATTTGGTGTATGATTTGAAATCTGCCCTTTCTAAGGTGAGATACCATCTGAAGAACCTCCGTGCTTTTAAGTATAGCCTCACAGCACATGCAACTTGTCAGTGAATTTTGCTTTCATCTACTCATCATTAATCTCTATGCATAGGTACTTATCTATGAAATTAATTATAGTAGCAACCAAGTATATCCCACATGCACCCACCTAAAGGAATCTACGCCAGATCTTGCACTGCTTCCTGTGGCTGAGTTTCTCCAGCAGTTTAAGCCAGTCTCACTCCTGGCTGCTGTGGGCCTCACCGCTTTGTTGTTCCTGTGGCTCCAGCATCCATCAAGCCCCTCAGAAGGCTTCTTCAGAGAATACATTCAGAAAAAAGGCTTGGTGTTGGGTTTTTTCCCTTCTAGGATGAGATGGATTACACAAGGGCCTAGCAAGCAGCAGAGCTAGGGAGGCTCGGAGCCCCTCAGAGGAGTAGGGAAAAAAGGAGGGGACACTAGTGCTCCCCTTTTGGCAGCTGTTAGGTTGGGTGGGCCAATCTCATGCAGCTTTGCCCCAAACTTATCTTGAGTTCAACTATTTTTGCCTGATGCTTGAATTTCCACAAATGAGTCCTTTGCTGATGCCAAATACTTAATAGATGTGATGCTTCACTCTTTCCAAAAGGTGTGGCTAGTTAACTGTTTAATGGACACAAGTTTGATCACTTAAACCATTTATTAATGAGGAGAAACAGTTATTTCTTGCCTGGATGATAGGTGGTTGCCCACAGCTACTTCAGTTTCTAGCTGTGGGCTACATGGCAACAAGAAAGGGGAAGAACAGCATTGCCTTCAGGCTGCAACTCTTCAGCTCCAGTTTCACTGGACTGGAACTGTGCTGTCCAAACTAGGTGTAATCAAAGATGAAGCCATTTTGCAGTCATTTGTTTGGAACGTAACTTCCCTTATCCCTGTCCTGTTTCTACTGAAGACAGACTACAAAGTTTGTACCTGCAAAGGCTGGGTTTGGATCCAACCTGAGGGCATTTGAGGGCTTGGCTGTAGGCTTAGGTCTTCAGCCTTTCAGATCAGAGTCAGGATTCTTGCCCCAAGATCTGGGTTCAAGTGGCTAGTCATGGTCTGGCTTTCTGTCTCCTTTCCATAAGCCAGATTGTACCAAATGGCTCTAAAACCACTCAATAATAGTTTTCCAGGTGATGTTAAGCAGTTGGGCAGGAGATCTGACATGGTCTGCATAGTTCTTTGTCTTCATCCATGAGAGAAAATGGATACTCAGCTCAAAGGTTGTCCCTACTAATATGAAAAATCATGCAAAAGGTGGGGTTTTGCTGTTGTTTTTAATTCATCCTTATTCTCAACTCAGAAATGGACTTGCGTTTGTAGAAATTATGGTATGAAGCATTTTGGGAAGAGGAAAAGAAGACAATACTTAACTAAATTAGCAAAATCAAGCTAGTCCGTAAATGTCTAGTTAGTAAATAGCCTAAGAATCGTCCACCCCAGCTGGCGCTACCCATGAAAAAAATGTTCCTCGACAGCCCAGTCTGCTGGTGCCAGCACCTTGTCTCAGCCAAATTCCCCTTGCCCTGCTTGAAGCTGAGCTCCTTGCCCAGACGTGCCAGCATATCCTGCCCACCAGCATTTCGGTTTCTCCACACCTTGGTGGACACAAGGCTCTCCATCTTAAAGACCAACAGCAGCCACCACTGCTGCTGCTCCAGCTCATGCCAGGAGATCTTTTTTTTTTTTTTTATCCAGAAGAGTCCAAAGTCCTGAGGGAAGAAATGTGGTTTATTGCATACTTGTCCTGTTTCTTCAAAGCTGGACTGAGCCACGCATGAGAAATTTTTTTGGAAAACAGGCACAGAAAGGATGACTTAACAAGGCAGCGTTGTCCTCTGCTGGACTGACGCACTGACTGTTTCTCTGGGGTTGTCAGCAGCACCGTTTTGGTATGAATAGTGGAAATTCCCTCTTGTGCTTTGTCAGCTGAGGAGTCCAGGACTGTCAGTGTTAAGATTCACATGTGTTTTCCCCGGGATTACACTCCCGTCCTATCACGCTGCTGTGCCCGTGCTGCTACGCTGGAGCAGAGCTCACCTCCCTCAGGTCCCCCCTTGTACTGCTTGTGGGGAGCAGAACCCCAGCGCCCCACGAGGGACTGAGGTCCTGGGCCGCTGGCACGCGTGTCCTCGTCCCCGCTGCTACAGGACGTGGGTGCAGCGGCCCCAGCCACGGAGGGAGTGCAAGGCTGGGCTGGCGAGAGGACGTGCCCCTTTGGCCGAAGTCCTCCCATCTCCCACAACGCCGCTGCCAGGAAGAGCCTCATGGTGTTGGGGGATGTTGCAGCCTTTGGCCTCGGTGGTCTCGGTGCTTCCTGAAAGAGAAACCTGGTAGACTGATTATTTTTTTTCTCTGCGCTGAAAAATGACTTATTTTCCCTTTGCCTTCTCTTGTGTGAGCATTTAGTAATGGTTTACCCCCTACTTACTCTCCACAGGAATTCGTTAGAAATCTGGTTTTGTAGGGACTATTCACAAATCTTACGTAGGTGTAAGCAGCTGTACTGTTGTGTAGCCTCGAAAAAGAGAAGTGGCAGAAATCCCTGAGTAAAGTGAAAAGCAGCTGCATGCCTGCTGAGTGCTCAGATGAGTCTTCAGAAACGTGTGAGGTGAAGACCAATGCAAATGAAAAGGCAGAATGATTAAGTAGATTGATTCAAATATGTAGAAGATGTGCTGGCTTGAAACTTCAGCGTTTTATGGGGTGTGATTAAACCTGTGAGAATAGCAGCTGTTTGGCACAGGAGTAAACTTCGAGTAATGAATCCTAGCCCACAGCTTCATTAACAGTTGTGGACAAGTTGTATGTTGGACAATCTGTAAACAAATTTTGATCAGAGATCTTAAGATGCTGAAAAGCTCCTTATCTGGACATAACCCTTGCATCTGTTACCTAGGTATCAGGATGTTACAAAAACTTCTTTGCTTCAGATGGTGATTCGGCCATCGCTATAGATGACTATATATACACGTAGCTCTATGTACCTCATGTGGGAGGCAATATAAACGCATGTCAGTACAAAAAAGAAAACAACTGAAATCTGCAGTGGATTTTTGTCTCCAGGTGTATACAGAAGTGTTGAAGCTTCTGTTTAGTGTTGTCATGGACAACCAGGAGAACAGTGTGTCTTAGTGGCATGTGGAGACTTAGTGTGGGCCTCTAAATTGTACAGCCAGAAATGTTCCAGTCCTAAAGCTTCTTAACAGCATACTGTTAGGCAGAAAAACGTCAAGCAGTGAGCCCAGTAAGTTGCACTAGGCATTTTTAGACTAGATTGAAGTGTGCGTAGGTATATAAATATATAAAAGTAAATCACCTCACCTTATTGCTAGGAATTAAAAT